>NC_090440.1:1844969723-1845272753 GCF_031143425.1 Pleurodeles waltl
CCTCCCGCTGATAATTGTGCATCGGTGAACAGTCTAAATTTCTTGGGAATGTCCTTGTACTGAGCCCAATCAAAATAATCAGCAGTTCTTTTCTCTCAAGCCTGATGCAACAGAGTTGTCTTCTTCCTTAGCGGGTGCCGGTACAGTTCTGACAAATCTTCTCCAGGGATGACCAGAGTTGGGGTGTGTATGCTGACCATCTAGGGGTGAGCTGAGTGCAGGCAAACTTGCTGCATTGCCAGTGAGTGTCCATCAGCATGTATGTGTTCCATTGCATGTCTAGAATGTGCAGGATTATCCCACAGTTTTCGTTCAAACCCATTGGAATTGTTCCTTTGCCTCTGAAAGATAAGGAATGCAGTGTGAGTTTCTGTACGAACAAGGGTTGCCCCTTCCCTTCTATCCACGTATACCTATCTGTCTCAGTGTCCCAGATCTCCTGACACAGGGTATCTGAGGTGTTATTCAACCCTCCCCTACGAGGGTCATTTTCCTTTATAACATCAAAGTGGATTGCCATGCAGTGAAACTCCATGTCTGGGGTCCATTTGTTATTAACAAAGAAAGCCACAGATACACTAAGGGCCAACCTAGGACTACCAATGGAGGCTGGAGCGAAGGTGTTTGTGCATTTGTTTGGTGGTTTTGCTTCCTCCTAGAATCTCTTCTCAGGAAAATCTCAGGCCAAACAATGTCCTTCCCTGTAGTGCCCTTTCTGTGCACCCTATCTAGCTCAGTTTGGATATTGCTAGGCTTGGTGAGAAGGTACAGTGCTGTGGGATTAGTCTTGTAGTTAGTCAGATTTACTACTATCCTATGGGGTGCTACTCTATTAGGTTACATTTTGGTTCTAATCCTACATATATATAGATGAAGAAGGTATTTTTTTTGGGGCTTCCTCTTGGAATATGTAAAGCCGAACTGTCCCCCTTACTGCATCGGGTATCAGCGAGCAGATGTAACATGACCCAGCTGATGTCTTGTAGCCCACTGTGGTGATCTGCCAATACCACATGTTGTGGAAAAGGGCACTGTGTAGTACATGTGCAATGCTGGTGTTGGGTGTAGTGAAATGAAAGGTGACATGGGAGAAGTCCGTACACAAGCGTGGTGGTAATTTCTGAATGGATTCCATATGACTAGGCTGTTCTTTGGAAATGCATGGATGCAGTATCACCCCTAGTACACAGAGCATATATAAATGTACATAAACACATAACTTGTAAAACATTGTAGGTCTTGATATGATCCCGGCGGAGATGTCCATAGTTTCCTGGTGATGGGAGTTTCTTGGTTGTAAACAGTTTGGAAAAGGTCTTTGGAGCAGTGTGTAGTTTGGGATCCTGCTGGGGGTATTAATGTGAAAGGTTCTTGGAGCGGGTTGTGGCTCTTGATCTTCTTAGGAGTATTGGTCTCAAATGTTCTTAAAGCAGTTTGTGATTCTCAATCCTGTTGGGGTACAGGTGCGGCTGCTGAGAAAGTAATGGCCAGCTGTAGAGGTGGTACACTTGGCAGCTCGACTACAGACTACAGACCTGTAGAATAAGAACTAGTTTTGATTGTTATAAAAGAAAAACATTGCATCCTTACATGTGCTGGTGGTAATTATTTCCTAGGAATTTCTCCCTTTTTTTGTCATTTCAGAGACACCTGATGGCGGCCCCAGTTAGGGAACCCAAAAATGGAAAAATTGATTCTTGTTTGTGAATTTACTAATTTTAATGGGTTGTGGGGCCTTCCCCCTCTCCATGCCTGACTGAGAGAATGGCTGTATGTATGTTTTACAGGGTGATCTTGGGATTATATGGGTAATTTCATTTTTCAGTACTGCATGGGGTGCCACCAGTGTGGGTGGTAGTTTTGACCTACATGTTCACAAGGGATGTATAAAGAAGAGGCGTGATTGCAATGTGCTTTGAGGTCATGCGCATAACCCTCGAGCCCCGGCATGTGATGTGCAAAGTGATCCAGCACAGTGCCGCCAGGTTTCTTGACTACACACTTTTTCGGGAAGATTCTTTTTGGGTTGGCTTTAGGCTTCTTTTTATTGGTATTTGGGCTCTTCCCTATATTTTTTATGACCTTTTATTCTTAATTGTCATGAAAAGGAGGGCATTGGATAGTTATTCTGTTGCCCCAATGTGCCTCTGATGTGTGGTGTTCAAAACTGGGATTGTTGCTTCCTTCAGTCGGTGTGTGTGAGGCCTTGTGTGTCAGCTGATTGCTACTCCTGATGTGGGAGGGGGGAGCCTATCTCTGTGCTCCTTTCTACTGCCTTCTCCCTCGGATCATATTTTTTCCCCAGGATTTTTAACCTGCTGTTCCAGGTGGTTACTTACAAAAACCTTGAAGGAAAGGAGAAGGCAAAACAGTGTTGCAAAGAGAGTTTGTTGCAAGTCCAAGAACTCGTTGGGGATGGACAGCCATGGCTGCATGTCCTGGTGAGCCCTCTCTACTGGTTCGGTGCCATCCGGTGCTTTGCAAGCTCTCGTTTTTTTTTTTTTTGTGTGGATGTGGTGTGGGGGTTTTGGGGTCTTCGTTATCCCAAACATACTGGAAGCCTGGCTCTCACACTGGAGGATAGCTTTGTTTTGGAAGTAAAATGGGGACCTCCGTTTGGCTTGAGACCACTAACTTTATGGGGGGCTCTATTGCTGCTGGGACTACACGCCAAAATTAATTTTGGGTCCTAGCTGGGTGCCCGAGAATGAGGACCTTGTTATTGGAACACATCCTATTTGACTCATGGATGCAGGATTCTGCACACTCCTAAACAGTGATCGGGGAGCGATCCCACCCTTACTTGTCAGAATTAACTCACCCTGGGATATGGCCAACTAACCCCGCCCTGGGGGATAAGCAATAGGGTGGGGCTTAGGCTCGGAAAGGCACACTTAATGGTGAACTCTAGTGAGTATACTGCATCAAGAGAACACATACAACAGCTCTGAGTTTCCCAAAGCATTGATCCTTCCCTTGAGTTTTGAGTACAATGAATTTTGAGATGTGCGTGAAATGGAAACTTTGCATTGGGGGTATTATGTTACTGCTCATTTCAGTTTTGTGTTTGTACAAAGGCATTTCTTCATCAAAAAACTCTCCCTCCCTGCCTTGATTTTGGGCCCAGTCCTTGTTTGGCTGGGTTCCCTGTCTGTGGTTGTTAATGCCATGTGTTGGTCCAACTACCTGACCCCTGTTGTGGTGGTGCGGCAGTGGATATACTTCCCTGCAGCTGAGTATAAGTTTCATTCAAGTTCCCCTGGGCTTGGGTTTGTGAATGAAAGCTCTGCAAGGACTGGCTTTGGCTCATCCATTTCTGCATGCAATGTGTCTTTAGTTGGAATCTGTCAGCCATGTGACCCACTCTAAGGCAATAGTAACATTCTATGGGGTATGGCTGCTGCCAACCTCCCTGATTTCTATTGTTGTAGCTATATCATCTGGGGTTTTGCTGTGGAGCTCCCCTCAGAACTCATGCTATTTGCACGCTTGTGGCCAACATGGCCCCCTCAAGGATGGTCTTCCTCAATTTGGTGGCAGGGTACTGAGGTTAAATTGCCACGCTTCTTCCTATTTTGCCACACGTCAAAAGGTGGGACAAAGGCTCTGATGTAGTCTTTTACACTCCTGACAGAAGCTTCAGGATGGACCTCCACCCTGTTGATTTAGCAGAACTTCCAATCAATTGTGGCATCTGCTACCTTCCTTGTTTCTGGAATGTCAATCCGTTTGTGTGGGGTCCCCTTCCTTCAACTGCAGTCAGGTTCGAGGCACCAATCAGCTCTAAACTGGCTTGCCAAAATGTTGCTCGAATGTGAATTTACCTCAAAAAAACTAAAGACAAGAGGTTTTGGGCAAAACAGGAACAATGTTTAATTAAACATAACAACCGGGAAAACAGCTACAGACATGTGGTCTGAGGATTGTCTCAAAGTACAATTGATTTGAGCAGTGTTTTGTTCATTTTCCCGAGTACCATAAAGAATGTAAACATTCCTTTTTTGGTCAAGGATGTGAACAGTTGCCTTGGTTTCATAAATAAGGTCCTGATAACAAATAAGGTGGGCCTCAATCTTGAGTGGACACATTTAAGGCCAGTGGTTAACATGTCCAGATGTCCAGTATAAGGAGTATGTGATCGCTGCATGTTACTGCATGTGATGTGTTCTGATTGGATAAGTGCTCCTAGCTACATGTGGCATCAGATTTTATGGTGTTTTTGGAATGCATGCACCCTGCCAGCCATGAGTGCTCTTTTGGGACCCATCTCCTAGGAGCATTGTGGTATTGATGTGCCAATCTGTGGGACTGACCTGAGTTCCTTGTTCACATGTTTGTCTGCCAGCTCCGTGCTGCCCCAACTGTGACCTGTCAATCAGTAACCTCAGGCCTAGGTCTCATAGCCTGCCTGACCACACCACATACCCTTGAGTTGAGGTTGACAGAGAGTTCATGATGGGTGAATTCAGAAAAATTGATGCAATTTTGTTTTTAAATAAATCATGGTGCACATCAACATCAGTCTTTCCAGTATTAACATTCCAACCCTATAGTTGAATTTTAAACTACACTATCTAACCCATACTTCATGGCAGTCACATTATTGGGGGTTTGTTGCTATACTTCCTTAGCTACCCAGTTTAAGGACTGCATTTTTACAGCAGAAAACCCTAAAAATCTTTTTTTTTAAATATTAACAAAGGCGACAAACATTAATTTAGGCCAGGTCTCCGAAACCTTTCCTGTAGTGAGAGCCCTTCCTGAGCAGTACAAACCATTGAGAGCTAATAATGGCTAAACAACTTGTACAGTATTAGCACCCCCCCCACACACACAACTACATTGGCTCAATGCCATTTTTCTGGAGGAAGATACTATGGTTTGAAACACATACAATGACATGGGGGAATATGGCAAGGCTTCCATGTGTGTCAGTGACAGCATAGGTGTTGGTGATATATGAGCAAGTGTGTGTAGTAATGGGACATACTTTTATGGGTAAATGAGAGCCTGTGTCATTTATACTTGCAGCACAAGGTATAACGTTCCCCACGTGTCGTCACATGGCTAATACAAAAGAAATGTAGTTTAAATTAGAATAAAAACATCAGACACTCCATTATTTGAGAGTTTCTACTTGCAATGTACATTTTTCTCATTTCAACATTTGGTTGTAGTTTTCACTTATCCTACTGGTTTAGTGTCTACTGGACACTGGAAGTAAGGGGCATGCAGTTTGTCAAATCAAATCTGAATTTGTGAGTAAAACAAACAAAAGAATCAGCTTATTTATTCAGATGACTTTTCATTTCAATTTACAGACATTTAAAACATTGTCAAACATCAGTATGTCCCTTGCTAAATTATTCAATTCACTACAGTTCACTCCACTCCACGCACCATACTTCACTCATCAACAAAATGAGACACCTTAGTCTGTGTGTGAAGAAGAAACAAGTTACTGAGAAAACATTTCTCATACAAACATGTACCTATTGCTCTGGATTCCCATACATCTGGCTGTACAGGGACAGGACACTCATGGTGAGGAGTTCCAAATCCACCGCGGAGAAGTTAAGGGCCTTGTCACCTGCTTTGCTCGGCATCCTGGCTTTGATGTGCATCATCACCACTCAAAATAGTGGTTAGTTTGTTTATCAATCTTAGATGTGTACAACATAGTCTTTTGCAAAATTTTATATATTAAAATGTAAACCATTACTGTGTTTCACATCGATAGTGACACGTGGTATTTTATAATTCCGTGTATTATTTACACATTATTTTGAAAAAATATCAGGCGTAACAAATTGACACAAAAAGTATGTGTACATATATGTCACAAAAAGATACACATTTTTACAAAGACATGAGATGTGTGTTGATTATCAAAGTATTGAATGACAATTCAAAGCTATAATCTGATTTAATGTAGACATGATCCCATTGAGGGGTAGAAGATAACATCCACAAGTCTTCAGACCTTTTCTAGACCTTGCAATCATGGAGGAAAGGGACCTCATGAAAAATTACAGATTGAATAGGTAAACTATTCTGCATTAATGTCTTCAACTGGAGCTTGATCTGCCTCACAATATGAATATGACAGCAATAACACCAATAGTGAAAATCATGGCAGCATTTCATTTTGTAGCCACAGGATCTTTCCAATTCATTATAGCAGTATCTGGAGGCATTTCACAACCAACTTTCAGTGGTGTGCTACAAAAAGTCCCTTTTTCAATGATGGGACACATCAATAGATTTATCCAGTTTCAATGACATCTGGATTTTGCCGATCTGAATGGTTATTTGTATGTGATTGGAACAAATGATGGCACAAAAAGTGTCTTGGTGCCACAATGTGCCAGGGATCAAATCTACCACAATTGGATGAACTTCTATTCAATCAATGTGCAAGTTGTCTGCCTACCTGATTTGTACATATCCAATGTGTGTGCCCATTTCCCAGATCAACACATGATTCCTGTGTACTACGGAGCAGCATCATACCCTTGCATATGTCACAACTTCAACCTGAGAGGACACCGCTTGTTGGTAACTACAATATGGCACAAGAATCATTTCCTATATCCATAGTTCAAGAATGGGATGAGATACTTTTGCTCTATACATTTTTTACATTTTTATAGGAGATTCAGTATATCCTAACCGCCTGTGGTTTTTAGCACCGCTGAGGAATCCAACAACGCCAGGTGAAGTCTACTTCAATGAAACCCATGGAAGAACACAGAGGTCATTGGAGCAGGCTTTTCATCTCCTGAAGGCCAGATTTAGATGTCTGGAAAGGACCGGTAGAGCTCTCGTCTACTCACCCGATAAGGCGTGACAAATCACAGTTACCTGCTGCATGTTGCACAACATAGACCTGTGACAGACCATCATAGTCATTGCAGAGGATGGAGACCATGGATAACCAGCGGGTAAGATTGTTGGAAAGCTAAATGAAGATGACAGTGGTGAACAGGAAGCAACTCACATATGGTATTGACAACTTCACCTGATTGTAGTTTAATTTTACATATTGTAACATCAAATGTTAGAACAACTTATAACATAGAGAACATATCAGTTTGTGATGGAAATTTAGTTATGATGGTTAGTTCAGGACAAAGATGTTTGTTCATCAAAGTTTACATGCACTGTGTTTATTGACATTGATTATCTTTGAATGTGCCAAGCCTATAGGTCCTCCTAACATCATTTGAGTTAATTTTCTTAAGTGAAATCAGTAATATTCCCTTGTTATTGTATTTTAGGATTATTCACTCTGTCATCTTTATTTGAACATTTCAAAGTTGTGATATATGCAGTGATTTGATGCTGTTGGAAAGTACTAAGAGAACATAGGTTGACCCTGTGACAGACACACACTTTGGATGTATAGATCTTGTGCAGAGACAACTTGCACAGTGATTGAGTGGAAGTACTTGAGATTGTATTATACCTGCATTATTTTGGATAGTGCAACCAAGGTAATATGTGCTACTAAACCTGCTCTAACCACATGTATCTCTCAAGCCATAGCATACTGATTGCCCTTCATACTGGCTAAATCTTCATTCTGTGTTAATTGTATGAAGTGGTTGGTGTGCCTCATCATTGTAGAGAGAACTGTTTGCAGCACACCTGTGGGAAATTGGCCTCTTGTTGCAGTACCCTCCCCCCACTTGTGCCTTGTTTCGGAATGCAATTTGGGGAGGAGGTCATTGGGTATCTGTTAACTAGGTCCCCAGTGACAGTGTTCTTCCCCTAAGATGGACAAAAATATTGACACAATTGGCAACACCTTTAGCTGCCACTATATATCCTAGTAAGTGGTACCTAGGTACCCAGGGAATGGGGTAGTAAGGATAGGCCCATGAGGGCAGCAGCACAGATTGTGCCACCCTCAGGGACCATACATCCAAGTGCACCCAGAACTGCCTTTGCAAGTTGAGTGTCCTAGTGTAATCCTAAAATGCAATACAGACATGGAACCCTACCTGTGTGACCTGTCCACTACACGCTGCGTGCAATTAAGGTAAGTCACTCATCTGGCAGGCCTTTCAGCTCTAAGACAGGATTCACTATACTGCATGTGTGGGTATAGATGCATGAGCAATATGCCCCTACTGTGTCCTTGTCAAACCTGGGACATAGTAAGTGAACAGAGCAGCCATTTTACAAGCATGTGCTGTATACTGGTTAGTATCAGTTTCACAGCTACATGATGGCCACTCTGCATCCTGGGTTGTTTGGTATCAAACAACTCAGAATGATAAATCCAAACTGGTACCCGTATTAGATTTGTTTATACAATGTACCCAGGAGCCACCTTAGAGGTGCCCCCTGCAAAAGCTAACAAGCCTGGCATGGTTGCTGGCTAGTCACAATCAGCCTGCCACCACCAGAAAGCATTCTGGAACCCTGATGTGAGAGCATGTGCTCTCTGGGTCCAGAAAACAAAGCCCTTCCTGGGCAGAGGTGTTGCACCTCCTCCCCCAAGAATGTGCACTGTCCTGCTTTTGAGCTTCACAGGGTTTACCACCCTTAAAACTCAAGCCTCTGCCCTGTTGCTAGCAGCAGCTGGCTACCCCAATTGCAAACCCTGACTTTTGGTAGGAGCAAAAACAGGAAAATGTACAAAAGACAGGAGGAGTGGCCAGCCCCAGCTTGCACCACCCCTAAGGTATTGCATGCTAGGTGATCTCACCATTTCATTACCCTCCATCTTGTATGGTAGGAAAGTAGCCTATCAGGGATAGGAAAGTTACCTCTGCCCACAGGAAGTGGTCACATAGTGGGTGTAGCCACCTTAAGGTAGATGACCCATTAGTCACTACTAGATATTCCCCATAACGCCCACTAAATGCAGTATTTGTGGGCATCCTTATACCTTCAGATCAGATTCAAAGGACACAAGAAGACCAGCAACAAAAAAGACCCAAAGCTTAAGAATTGCACTCCTGCTGCGCAAAGAAAAAGGTGCCAAACCCTGCCTGCTGCACCCAGGGCTCAACAATTGACACTGAGGGGTTGCTCGGACATTGGATGGACTCTAAAAATTACCAGAGGTCCTCCACTTTTCTGAAAATCACCGAAGATATCCTTCGAGAGAGAAGGCATCACTCTTTTGCAACCAAAGACCTGTGAAGTTCAATTCACTGACTGGCTGCTGACCAAGGAACTGGACATTGCATCTCGACCAAATATCTTCTGACAGACCTGCATGACAAATCCAACAAGCGTGCCAAGTTTGGTGGCACTGCACCCTCCATTGGCTAAACTGTGCATTAGCCTGGGGTACTGGTCACTCAACATCTGACACCAAGAAGAAAAGTCCTCAACAGACTTCAAAAGGGACAGGAGGAGGCCCCTGTCAAGGGACTTCAGAAATCATCAGACCCACTCACCAGAGTGGGCCTGCCTACCTGCAAGTGACCCTCAAAGTGACCTCCCTTCTGCTTCCAAGGACATATTTGCACACAGCTCTTGTCTCATCTATCTGCTCTGGGCCCTGCACCAGAGAACCAGTTGGGCTCTAAGGGTCCCCCAAACCTTGCGACCTGTACATTCCAAAGGGACCCACTGGAATCACCTTGAAGCCCACCTGTGTATGGCTTTTCAAAGTGGTCCCTCACAGTGGTCCTGCACCAGCTCAAAAGACTTTTCAGCAGCTCTTCCAGCTAAATCCGGGAACTGCCCAAACTCCTTGCAGTTGGCTCACAGGACATCTTGATGACCTCAAACTATGAAAAAAAAGGAGACTT
Organism: Pleurodeles waltl; assembly: GCF_031143425.1. Taxonomy (NCBI): domain Eukaryota; kingdom Metazoa; phylum Chordata; class Amphibia; order Caudata; family Salamandridae; genus Pleurodeles; species Pleurodeles waltl. The sequence goes on from NC_090440.1 coordinate 1,844,979,497, forward strand.
TGGTAAATGCATTGCCTGATTTTTTATGCATTTTTAAAGTTTTTGCCCATTGATTCCTATGGTTTGTAATTAAGCACAAAAAGATTATTTTTGTTAAAGTTTGAAAAATCATAACTTGAAAAGTACTTACCCAAGAAGATCTTGGTCTTAAAAATGTTATAAAAAGGGATGCAATTAAATAATTACGATACTATGTGCTCAATATATTTTCCCACTAACATATTTCTATAGGAGGTGCAATTTGTATACCATCACTACTTTCTTAGAGCTGGTGGTTGTGGTAATATGCACTCTGTCTTCTTCTTCTTTATGTGGGTTTGTTTATTATATTTGATTGTGCTCATTGTATACACATTATGGCGTCTTTAGACAATGACAGGGATAAGCTATTACAAGAAAATTTTTCGAATAGACCTGACACTAATAATGACGCGACACCGAGTAATCTTAAAGAGGGTCTTAGGCAGAAATGTACTAACCTTGACAGCCTTAAGAAACAGGAGTTATCTAGGTGGTAGGATTCAACAATTTTGAAGAAATATATAGATATGAAACAGGTTCCCTGAGGTTAACAGATTATCATATTTGCCTCTTTTATGGACTTGGATGAAGGCCTACAAAGCAATTTGAAACACCTCTGATTGTCTTCCTCATATGGTCTGAGGGACATTTTAATCAAACATACTGAGAGAAAAAGAGATATAATAATATATGAGATCAGCAATCTCAGTGAAGAAATCAAGGGTTTGAATTTATCAGCTGCAACAGATAAAAACAACAAGATTCTCAAAGGTGTCCTTAGTGTTCATCAATTCTATATTAAAGACAAAATGATGAGGAAATTCAGAAGGGATAAAAATGACTACTGTAATGGTAGAGTGTTTACATATGTACACAAATATGATGATGTCAGGACTCGTTCCCATAATACTAACAACAAGGCTAAGGTGATGGTTGCATTCACTTCAGCCAGTGTGTCTTATATCTCTAGCACTACTAGTGACCAAGTGAGATACATGATAGTGTCCCTGTCACTGTGGGTCCATCTAAAGGCATGATTTCCTCCTCTTTTTAATGAAGTTGGAAAGACTCAGAAGAAGGGCCAGGCAAAATTACAACAAACAAAACAAAAATCACAAGAAAATGAGAAGAGTCAGGAATAGCAGCAAAAGGAAACATAAGGAGGGGGTGACTACCAGACAGTGGCGGCTGGTGACATTTGAAAATGGTGGTGTGTAAAAGCTGTGTATACCTTTTATGTAGCGAGTGAAGTGAACAAGCTTAATGGACAAATGTAGGGTCCAAGGTGAGACTTGAAAAAAGATTGACAAATGGTGCATTTGAAAGCAAATAAATTTAGTGCAACAGCAAGGTTTATAAAGCAGTGGGAACATGTAGGCCCTCATTACAACCCTGGCGGTTGGTGTTAAAGTGGCGGTAATACTGCCAACCGGCTGGCGGTAACTGCAGCCAAAATATGACCCTAGTGGAAAGATCTCCTTTAGACAGCCAATGTACCACACCAACCACCAGGGCGGAAACAACAGGCACCACGGCGGTAGCTGCTTACAGCCAGGCAGAAGTCAATGTTCCGCTCACCATATTAAGAAACTGCAATCCACCACCTTTTCTGGAACGGTACCAACAAGATCAAAAGTCTGGCGGAAATTGAGCTTAGAAGGCTCCTTGCTCTTCCTGCCTGCTGGTGCAGACTCCTTGCTTTTCCTGGCAGCTGGGGCAGGCTCCTTTCCCTTCTTGCCTACTGGGGCAGGCTCCTTTATCTTCCTGGCAGCTGGGCTGGCTCCTTTCCCTTCTTGCCTGCTGGGGCAGGCACCTTGGTCTTTCTGGCAGTTGGGGCACGCTCCTTTCTCTTGAGGCTGCCTGGTGCTGACTCCTTCACCTTCAGGTCATGTGGCCTGGATCCTTTTCCACCACAAGTGGGTGTGGTGACGACTGGGCCCATGGACTGGGTGGCTGAGGTGCTTGTCTGGGTGCTTCCAAACCTGCCCATACATGCAGGACGGGGGGGTAGGGAAAAGGTCACTGGTAGATAGGAACCATTTTTTAGGGACATTGGGGCAGGAAGAGGGAGAAGGAATGGGAGTGAAGGAAGAGGGAGTGGTTGTTGGAGGTGTCTTTGTGCTGCTTTTGGGTGCAGGTGCATGGCCTGTATGCTGCTGTGAGGTGGATGGCTGTTGGGTTTCTGAGTGCTTGTGTTTGTGTACCTTAGGAGGGAGGGGACAGACAAAGTGGTAGAGGACACAGGGGACATGTGAATGGCTGTTGTGAAGGTGCCTGCCAGTGAGGTGTGTGTTCTGCTTGGTGTGGTGATGATGCTGGTAGTGGATCATGATGTAGTGCATGCAGGTTCGAGTGTAGACGGAACTGGGATGAAGGTGGAGGAGGAAAAGGAGGGGGAGACAGTGGAAATAGTCGATGTTGGTGTGTCTGTATCTGGATGGTGTTTGTGTGAGTCCTGTGGGATGAAGCGTGGTGCTTGTGATTGCCTGTGACACTCTTGTGTGTTGTCTTGTGTGCATGCTCGTCTGGCTGTGTGCTTGGGATGGGTTGGGGTTGAGGAGAATGGAACTGGGAAGAGGAAGTTGGGGAGAGAAACAAGGACAATGGCTGCCATCAGAGAGGAGGCCAGAGCCTGGATCGATCTCTGTTGGGCCGCAAATTCAGTGTGAATGCTCTCCAGGAATACATTAGTCTGCTGCATCTGGGCTGCCAGCCCCTGGATGGCATTCACACTGGTTGACTGCCCTACAGAGATGGATCTCAGGAGGTCAATAGCCTCCTTACTCAGGGCAGCAAGGCCAATGGGGCAGGGCCTGAGGTGCCTCCTGGGTGAGTGGGCACAGGCAACTCGATGAGGGGCTGCTTGGAGGGCGGTGCTGGTACAGGGGTGGCCTGTACCTGTAGCTGGGGTGGTCAAAGAAGTGTTCGCCACCACCAGGGAGCTTCCATCGGAGGAGGTATCTGTGTCAGAACTGTCTGCTCCAGTCTCCACCATGGTGCTCCCCTCGCCCTCCGTCCCACTGGTGCCCTCAGCGTCAGTGGACTCTGCCTCCTAGGTCCTATGGGATGCAGCTCCCTCTGTCGCCGGTGCCTCTGCTCCTCCACCAGATGATGCTAATGCACATAAGGACAGGATGACAAAACAAAAAGGGAGGGGGAAAGAGACAAAGGATGTACCTGGTCAATGGCTGCACGAACACCACCGTTGTTGTACACAGCACCCTCACACACAGGGAACAGGCCTACGCAATATGCCATAGCTCTACCAGTGAAATAGTTAGCAGCCAAGGCATGGGAAGGGGCACACACCGGCAAATGCAGCACACCTGGGACCCACGCAGCCCTAACCAGTAGTGGATGCCTACGAGCTAGGTAGCAAGATTTCCCCTTCAGAAGCCTAGCCACCAGGGGACCTACGCTGCAAAGACAGGCCTGGCCTAGGGGCACCCACTGACACATATCCCCTACCCGGATACCACGTTACCATGCGTAAGTTGTAATGATGGGTACTGTACTCACCCCCTTGTGGCTGCTGTGATGCACTCAAACGCCCATCCAGCTCAGGATAGGCCACTGCCAGTATGGGGGCCATCATAGGGGGCCAGGGTTTGACGGACACCCCTTCCTCATTGGGAGGCCATCCCAAGCTGGGCCTCTGCCATCTTCTGTACCCAGTGTCTCAGGTCCTCCCACCATTTCTGACAGTGGGTGCTACGCCTGTCATAGACCCCCAGGGTCCGCACCTTCTTGGCGATGGCACGCCACATACCCTTCTTTTGATGGGCGCTGACCTGCAGAGGCAATACACACAGGAAACAGTGAATTAGGCAAACCGTCCTGCCTGTTACACTTATGGCGCACCATACCCCTTCATATCACAATTTACACACACATGGGCCAGATAAGAACCTATACGCCGCCCAGAGGACATCCACCCAACCCCTTGCACGAGGCTATCACTCACACCACTCCATGCATTCATGCCAGATGCATCGTGCCCACAGTTTACTTACCTGTTGGTCTGGAGGCCCATACAATAGTCCGTACTGGGGTAGGACCCCATCCACCAGTCTCTCCAACTCCTCCGAAGTGAAGGCTGGGGCCCTTTCCCCCAGTCACACGGGCCATGGTAGGTTCCAGACACAGGTCACAGCAGAACATGCAGTATAGGACTTCTCCTGTGGAAGAGCAGGTAGCAAGAGAGGGATCAGATGGAAAATGTTGGTCACGTCTGCAGCAGTGCATACCGTCACCGCTGGCATAGATCACCATTGGCCACTGTAACCCATAAGGCCCATTGATGACCAAGGAGGAATTGCACAGCAGTGCCCAACCCCCTCCCGCAACGGCGCACAACATCTGCGGAATTTTCTCACTTCCACCTGTCCCTCAACAAAGGACAGGCAGACGCCATTTCGGGGAGGGCAGGCCCTGGAAAATAGCTGTGTCACTGGTGAAATTTGGACATACTGGGCAAATCACACTTACCCATTACAAGTTAACATCATGCAAGGTTCAGTTGTAGCTCCATTGTTCAGTTTGTGACCAGCTCCTCACTCTTTTCCCCATAGATTTCTACCGCTGCGAATGAAGAGGAGATGGTGTAGGAGGCTGGACTGGCTTGTAGTGAGTACCTAGGGGTACTTGCACCTTGCACCAGGCCCAGTTATCCCTTATTAGTGTATAGGGTGTCAAGCAGCATAGGCTTATAGATAATGGTAGCTTAGCAGAGCAGCTTAGGCTGAACTAGGAGACGAGTGAAGCTCCTACAGTACCACTTAGTGTCATATGCACAATATCATAAGAAAACACAATACACAGATATACTAAAAATAAAGGTACTTTATTTTTATGACAATATGCCAAAGTATCTCAGAGTGTACCCTCAGTATGAGGATAGCAAATATACACAAGATATATATACACAATACCAAAATATGCAGTAATAGTCTTAGAAAACAGTGCAAACAATGTATAGTTACAATAGGATGCAATGGAGACACATAGGGATAGGGGCAACACAAACCATATACTCCAAAAGTGGAATGCGAACCACGAATGGACCCCAAACCTAGGTGACCTTGTAGAGGGTCGCTGGGACTATTAGAAAATAGTAAGGGTTAGAAAAATAGCCCACCCCAAGACCCTGAAAAGTGAGTGCAAAGTGCACTAAAGTTCCCCAAAGGACATAGAAGTCGTGATAGGGGAATTCTGCAGGAAAGACACAAACCAGCAATGCAACAACGATGGATTTCCAGTCGAGGGTACCTGTGGAACAAGGGGACCAAGTCCAAAAGTCCAAGCAAGTCGGAGATGGGCAGATGCCCAGGAAATGCAAGCTGCGGGTGCAAAGAAGCTGCTACTGGACTGTAGAAGCTTAGGTTTCTGCAAGAACGACAAGGGCTAGAGACTTTTCCTTTGGAGGACGGATCTCTCACACCGTGGACAGTTGTGCAGAAGTGTTTTCCCGCCGAAAGACCGCCAACAAGCCTTGCTAGCTGCAAATTATGCGGTAAGGGTTTTTGGTTGCTGCTGTGGCCCAGGAGGGAGCAGGATGTCGCAAATTGCGTCAGGAGACAGAGGGGACGTCGAGCAAGACAAGGAGCCCTCTTAGCAGCAGGTAGCACCCAGAGAAGTGCCAGAAACAGGCACTACAAGGATGCGTGAAACAGTGCTCACCCGAAGTCGCACAAAGGAGTCCCACGTTGCCGAAGAACAACTTAGGAGGTCGTGCAATGCAGGTTAGAGTGCCGTGGACCCAGGCTGGACTGTGCACAAAGGATTTCCGCCGGAAGTGCACGGAGGCCGGACTAGCTGCAAAAGTCGCGGTTCCCAGCAATGCAGTCTGGCGTGGGGAGGCAAGGACTTACCTCCACCAAACTTGGACTGAAGAGTCACTGGACTGTGGGAGTCACTTGGACAGAGTTGCTGGATTCAAGGGACCTCGCTCATCGTGCTGAGAGGAGACCCAGGGGACCGGTGATGCAGTTCTTTGGTGCCTGCGGTTGCAGGGGGACGATTCCGTCGACCCACAGGAGATTTCTTCGGAGCTTCTAGAGAACAGAGGAGGCAGACTACCCCCACAGCATGCACCACCAGGAAAACAGTTGAGAAGGCGGCAGGATCAGCATTACAGCGTTGCAGTAGTCGTCTTTGCTACTATGTTGCAGTTTTGCAGGCTTCCAGAGCGGTCAGCAGTCGATTCCTTGGCAGAAGGTGAAGAGAGAGATGCAGAGGAACTCGGATGAGCTCTTGCATTCGTTATCTAAAGTTTCCCCAGAGACAGAGACCCTAAATAGCCAGAAAAGAGGGTTTGGCTACCTAGGAGAGAGGATAGGCTAGCAACACCTGAAGGAGCCTATCAGAAGGAGTCTCTGACGTCACCTGGTGGCACTGGCCACTCAGAGCAGTCCAGTGTGCAAGCAGCACCTCTGTTTCCAAGATGGCAGAGGTCTGGAGCACACTGGAGGAGCTCTGGGCACCTCCCAGGGGAGGTACAGGTCAGGGGAGTGGTCACTCCCCTTTCCTTTGTCCAGTTTCGCGCCAGAGCAGGGCTAAGGGGTCCCTGAACCGGTGTAGACTGGCTTATGCAGAAATGGGCGCCAAATGTGCCCATGAAAGCATTTCCAGAGGCTGGGGGAGGCTACTCCTCCCCTGCCTTCACACCATTTTCCAAAGGGAGAGGGTGTAACACCCTCTCTCAGAGGAAGTCCTTTGTTCTGCCATCCTGGGCCAGGCCTGGCTGGACCCCAGGAGGACAGAAGCCTGTCTGAGGGGTTGGCAGCAGCAGCAGCTGCAGTGAAACCCCAGGAAAGGCAGTTTGGCAGTACCAGGGTCTGTGCTACAGACCACTGGGATCATGGGATTGGGCCAACTATGCCAGGATGGCATAGAGGGGGCAATTCCATGATCATAGACATGTTACATGGCCATATTCGGAGTTACCATTGTGAAGCTACATATAGGTAGTGACCTATATGTAGTGCACGCGTGTAATGGTGTCCCCGCACTCACAAAGTCCGGGGAATTGGCCCTAAACAATGTGGGGGCACCTTGGCTAGTGCCAGGGTGCCCTCACACTAAGTAACTTTGCACCTAACCTTTACCAGGTAAAGGTTAGACATATAGGTGACATATAAGTTACTTAAGTGCAGTGTAAAATGGCTGTGAAATAACGTGGACGTTATTTCACTCAGGCTGCAGTGGCAGGCCTGTGTAAGAATTGTCAGAGCTCCCTATGGGTGGCAAAAGAAATGCTGCAGCCCATAGGGATCTCCTGGAACCCCAATACCCTGGGTACCTCAGTACCATATACTAGGGAATTATAAGGGTGTTCCAGTAAGCCAACTTGTGGACTCAGTGGAGATCCACTTGAAGATCCTCCAGAGGAGGCAGAGAGTGTGGAGGCATGATGATGAGACAGCTTTGACTTGGCAGGTCATGCACAGTGTGGTGTTCCATATGATGCTCAGGTTGCATGTGTGGTCAGTGGGTGGGGTGCTTCCGAAGGCAGCTGGCCTCCAGGAGTCGTCCCAGGCAGAGGGAGGGGGACCCAGGATAAGGATCTCAGTCTTCTCCAAGATGAGGTGTTGACTGCTCATTCACTTCATCAGCAGTGGCTTGTGTCTCAGAGCCTGCGTTGTGAAATGTTTGTAGCTCCTGTAAGACAGTTAAACATTCATGCATGTCAAAAGATGATTCAGCTACCACTGTGCCAGGACCTGCTAGTCCTGGGACATACATTACAAACAGGACCTCATAAAGCATTTCGCCACCCAAGTATCTTCTAGGTTATTATTTAATGCTCTCTGGCCCAAATAGATGATGGACCCAATTGCAACCTAATAATCTAGCTGTTAACAACTGCTTTAAGTCATGGTTATTCCTCTCCACAATGGAATTTCTCTCAGAATGGTATGTGAGAAATAATGCACAGCCACACCCAAAGTTCCCATAGTGTCCCCGTAAGCCTCAAAGACGAAAGCAGGAGACTGGTCTGAGTGGAATGCAGCTACTGCACATGTCCCAATGAAGACTTGCAAGTATTTATTATCAGTGAGAGGGTCAGCCGATCACTGTAGCCACACCCAAAGGAATCTGGAGCATGAATCTACTGCAAGTAGAATATATTTGAAAATACCATCAGTATGTAGGAGGCCGCAATGGTCCAGGTATGTATATTGAAATGGTTTGTTGGGAACAAGGAGGGGTGTCTGCAGTGGGCACTTGATGGTCGAACCTTTATTTTTTGACAGATGTCACAACAAGGGCATACTGCTTCATCCATTTGTACACACCATGCCACCAATAAAGCTTTTATGATAAGGAGACCGTCACACCAGCAACTCCCTCATGTGCTGCTTTTATTAATTGTAGTCTGTGGTATTTATTGGGGGATAGTTTGATTTCCCACCCCTGGTATTGTTGTATATGGAACATTTTGGGCCCTTAAGTGGTAGGAATATTTAGCTTGATATGCTTTTGGTAATGCAGTGCTATTGGCGAAGCAATAAAAGCTGCCGTAATGTCTTCATCCATCCTTGTATGTGAATGAGCAATCGCAGCTACAAGCAGCGCTGCCGCTCGGATAATGATCCCTTCTGCCACCAGCCTTTCCCTGGTGATTTCCCCCATGGAAGGGGTGCTACTGGGGCCCCTGCACTGCCCATGCACTTGCCATGGGCAGTGCAGGGGCCCCTGTGCAGTGCCCCATTGTGAAGTCACTGCCCAATTTACGGGCAGTGATCTGCGCAATGGGTGCAGCTGCACCCGTTGCACACTAAAATTGCCAGCCGCTGTCAATATTACGGCCCTTTTCCCCGCCGGGCCAGTGGGGAATACATTATACGGCCGGTGGAGGGTAGTCGTGCTGGCGGTCATCTATTTCAACCGCAGAGATCGTAATGAGGGCCTACATTTGTTTTCTTTACACGTGTGTGTTGATGTTGTGCTGCAAGCAGGTCAGTCTGTAGTGATCTGAGTATTTATGTATGTTCTACAGTCCAGTGCTTATAGTAAAAAGCTGGACAAATTAAATTGTACAAAGGTTTTATGCATTGTGCATAATCTTGAATGTACGTTCTGCCAAAATTAAAGTATACTAATAGGGACTTTTTTTGTCCTCTTAAGAGACAAGAGGCATCTAGGCTTTTGATGCTACGAATGGGTCGTTGTCTGTATGGGGTACCGCCTTGGCACCAGGCCTTTTTCAACAAATTGGGGTTTCCAAAGTTACACTGCGTACTGCTCTCCATGTTGCTTTGTCTTTGATCTTTGGACCTCTATTCCAAAACGTATTTTTAAAAACAGTGCCACAGCCTTTTCCTCTTCTGTGACCCACTGATACTTGCCAGAGGTTTGGTAAGTCCAAATCTGGCAGATCCAACTTCCTCTTCTCTTCTGGTAATGTTAATGGCCCATCCAACCCCTGCACCAACATCCAGTACCACTTGGGCACTTCCTTCATCTGCCAGAGCAGCTCCAATAGCTTCTTTTCCCCTTCATCTTTCCCAGCCCAGAATTCTCTTTGTGCTCCTACCCAGCTAACTAACTGGTAGTATTTTAACCTCAAAATCCTTTTTCCCGTAAGCCAATTGAGGTCATCCTAAGTTATCAGTGTCCCTTCTTCTTGCAACTGTCCCCGCATTATAATCCCAGCATCCTTTAAGGGACGCACCAGTGTATCCTGTAAACACCCTGGTGTACCAGACAAATTCCAAATCGGGGCAAACTGGCTATAATATGACATTTTTAAAATCTTTCTGGTATGCATCCATACTTTACAAGCAGCTCTCAGTATCTTTAGCCTAATCTTCTTGAAGTACCTAAGATGACCGAATTTAAATAAAAAGTATCCACCTCCTTCCTCCTGACTTTCAGTTAACACTTGATATAAGTGGTAAATCTGATGGAAATCCCCATTTAACAATAACCTTATATTTTTTAATTGAAAGGCCCAGTTGTAAACCTAAAAGTGTGGTAAGGCAATTTACCCATCAACCTTTTTTTGTGTAACTTTTTCCATACAATGTTTACCCCTTTATGGGCCCATACAAAACTGTTTACTTCTGCTTGAAGCTTATTAAACCATTGAGATTTAAACTCGAGTGGGATAGTGTTAAAGATGAACGTAAACTTAGGTAGTACCATCATTTTGACAATTTTATATCTTCCAAGTAATGACAGTGGAAGACAGGCCCAAGAATTCAAAGCCTCTTTGTTTCTACAGAAAGTTTACTAAAATTGATTTGTGCCATCTGATTAAGACCCTTAACCTCTTGCACCCCTACATAGTTAATTTCATTTTTCTCCAGAGTGGTACAAAATTTGGTGTTCCAGGACATCAATTCAGTTTTCTGTTGATTTATTTGGTACACATATAATTTCTCAAACTCAGTCATAATCCCTGTTATCACAGGGGGAGCCTCTACAATTCTGTGTATAGATCATCAGGTCATCTGCATATAATTCCACCTTCTTTACCCTGTCCAGGTACTTAAATGGGATAATCTGCTGTTCCTCCCTCAGCCGAACCGCTGAAGGTTCGATATATAGATGAAAGAGTAAAGGTGATAAAGGGCACCTTTTCCATGTCCTTCTCTGTATTTGAATTTTATCAATAAGATTACCATTACTCAAAATCCTTGCCCCCAGATGTCTATAAATTGCTTTGATCGCATTAAGAACATGATCCCCCAGTACACAATGGTTAATTACTGCATACAGGAAGAACCACCATACTCTGCTGAAAGATTTCGCAGCATCAAAAGCCATTATAGTCAAGGTAAGCTTCCTTCTATTGTCATATCTGAAGCCGATATTAGGTCAAGAGTCAACACTCGCAACTGTCTCCCCTTCATGAAACCTTTTTTATCTATAACCTTCTAGCTAAAACCAGTACATTTTGTAGTCATTATTTAACAAAGGGATAGGCTTGTATGACTCACAGCTTGATGGTCTTTGCTGGGCTTTAGGGGTATATTAATTACTGTGTCATCTCATGAAGTCGGTCGGGCACAACTATCTTTATAAATGGCATTTAACAGCCTCGTCATGACCGGTGTCCTCCCTTAGTTTCATATACAGTTCACTCGGTAGGGAGTCTGGTCTTGAGGCCTTCCCCCCTTTTCAACTCTTTAATCACGTTATTTCCTCCCCCCAGAATTAGTTCTTGATTTAAAACCTGCTGCTGATCCAACTGTGAAACAGGGAGGTTTATTCCTCTCAGCGAACTAACTATCTGCTCTTCTATGACTGAGATCTCATCTAAATACAAAGACTAGAAGAAGTTTACAAAAGCCTGTTCTATGTTTTGATCATCTGAGCAGTGCTCCCCCTTCACCTTTATAACTATCTGTGTAATCACATTCTTTGACCTTTCTGCCTTAGTCTTCCAAGCCAGCAGCTTCCTGCATCTCTCCCAATACTCATAATGAGCCAACTTGATTGCCTCCCATTTTGTTCACAGAGGCCTCCAAATAAACATCCAATTCCTCTCTTGTCTCTCTAAGTTTATTCATACAGTTTACCTGCGCCTGATTTTGGCAAAATTCTATTTTCCCTTTGACATCCTTCTATCCTGCCTTCTAATGCCATCACTCTAGACTTGTGAGTCTTTCTGCTCGAGAGCTGCACAGCTGATTATCCTTCCCCTGATGAAAGCTTTATAGGTATCCCAGACCACATTAATGGGAGCAGACCCTTCATTCAACAGAAAAAACTCTAGTGCGTGTCCTCCTTGAGCTGACTACTTACCACCAGATCATTTAATTTAACAGTGACCTATCTACAGTCCACCTGCCCTGACCTGTTCTTCCTCCAAAACAACCACTGAACGGTTGGAGAAGTGTTCTGGTGAGTGCACCAGCTCTTTTATTTTGAGGGCTAAATTCCCACTTATCAGAAAGAAATCTATTTGTGAAAAAAGCCCAAATTTTTTATTTTGATATATGTAAACCTTCTCTTGGCCCAATCTTTGCCTCCAAATATCTAATAAGCCTAGATCTCTTATCAGGCAATAGACACCCTACCTCATCTTGGGGGAGCGTAATGGCGGCCTTGGCGTATATTTATGTCAGACGGGGTCCATTAAAACATTAAAGTCCCCACCAATCACTAGGGGTTGCCCCACCTCTGCCTCCATTAATTGTAAATACAGTTCCTGAAGAGGGAATGGGTCATCGATATTGGGCTCGTAATATCCCACAAAAGTATATCCTGCCCCATGCAATTTACTAGCATAGTTCTCTACCCTAGCTGATGCAGAGGTCTTCAACACAATCGTGATGCCTTTTACATTGCATCGTTGGACTGTGCACGCAAACTGACTATTCCATTTCTGAGATAGCTAAGGAGCCGGCCATGGGATCCTGACCCAGAAATTATGGCAGGAGAGAAAACATGCAGTGAATACTGAATTATCAGGAATTACCTGGTTTTGCTCGCCTTGGCAAACCTGTGGAGACCCTGAGGATCACTGGATGATCTGGCAGCCAGGAGGAGAAGGAGGCAGGAGTGTTATACAGCAAGGCACTTCTAGTGGAATAGAGCCCTGGGGACGTGCAGCTCAGGGGATTGGTAGAGAGTGGCATGCTGCAGCTCGGTTGTGCTTCTGAGGCATTATGGGCAGAGGCAGCACAGACAGAACAGGCTGGTGGACAAGCAAGGAACACGTTGAGCATTAGTGCTCTCAGCATAATTCTATATCCCCAAGAAGCAGCTTGATGAAGTTAACAAAGGAGGACTTGTAGAGACCAGCCTCCCACCAACTGGAATATTAAATTCCCTAAGGAAATATCAAAGGAATAAGGTAACACAAGTTATCCTAAATAATAATGATGCTAAAGAGAATAGTGAGTGGGAACGGAAATGAAACTGGCTATGATCTGAGGAATAGAATGGAAAGGAAGGGGCCACTGACTGATGGGAGGGACAGTAGGGAAAATAACCAGTTAGATTTGGATATAACGTTTTCTGTGCTTTCCAGGGGAGCACCTCAAGGTCTGAAAAAGGAGGTGGCCGCCCAGTGTTCCGAGTTCAACCTGCTAAAAAAAGAAACAGACAAAGAGAAGAAAACACCCTTGTAAACTTACCCCCTTTTGCGTTCTCTTTTTAATGTACAAACAAGTTGTGTCAGGGGGAACAGAACACTTTACCTCTGAGAGATTTGCCAAACTTGTCAGCCTCTTCTGGCACGCTGGTTGTGGATGGCTCGTGTTTACACTAATAAACATATTTCAAGCCTTGATTCAGGTTTCCTCCAAGCTCCGTGAAACCTGGGAGTCACCACAGGACTTGGTTAGTCAGAGGCACAACACAGGGAATTGTCCTAATATAGAATCATTGTTGGCGGTACTTAAAGTAGAGATGAAGTTTGCGATTTCAGAGAAGAACCAGAAAAAAAATCAGGGGGCCTGCAATAATTTGGAGTCTACAATGGGTAAACTCTCAGACAGGATGTGCAAGATGGAAGCCTGCATTGAGGGTTTGAAGAGATTGACCTCAACTGTAGGAAGATTCAAGCATTGAAATCTGTTGAAAAAGAGTTATGTGATAAAATAGAGACATTGGAAAACAACGCTGGGGGGAATATTATTAAAATGTTGAATGTTCCGGAGGATATGGAAGGAGGAGATTTGAAAGGGTTTGTGGTTGATTGGATACAGGAGTACATCCCATCAACAGCATCAGTTGATCCGGGAGCAAATATTCAGAGGGCTCATAGAGACCCCTTTAAGAGAAATCCGAGCAAGGAAAAACCGAAGAAGATATTGGTTATTTATTATTCAATAAAAAAGCAGATCCTCTTGAAAGCCGTTAAGAGTAACTTGCTTTAAGAAGGTGAAATATCCTTTTGGATTAGATCAGACATCTTCAAAGCGACACAAGATTGTCAATGGGAACTAGGTCAATGTATACAGGAGCTCAGATCACTCGAATTGGTTGTCAGCTTGAAATTTTCCAGCGAGCCTCAAGATTATGTGGAATAATAAAATGTACAATATAAGGGAGCCTACTGAGGTTCAAAACTTAATTCAGCAAATGAAAGGGAACTAAGGGTAGCTATTGAGGAGATGGAGCCAAAGTGTATCTGAGATACCTAATAATGTGAAGTGGAGGGTTCCCCAAGGTGGGCCAGAGGAAGGTTAAGGGGTAGAGGACGAGTCATACATGGACTGTTTCAGGGGGAGGGTTAATTGCACATGGTGGGGAACATGTGAGAAAAAAAGAAAAAAGTTTTTCTCAAATGAGACAAAAACTATAAAGCCTGGGGATATAAGGTTGAGATGATCAACAAACTGAAGTTAATGGTCCTGTCTTGGAAAGTAAACAGACTTAGGTGGAGGAAATCATCCGGGTAGAGCCAAAGCTATTCGGACCACAGGTGCAGCGGACGTCCATTGCTAGGAAAATGGAGCTATGCGGAGTGTCGTGGACAGGATCAATGCTGTGGGAAAGCACCCCAGAACAAGGGATGACATTAGAAAGTAGCGGAATGACCTACGGGGGAAGGTGTGTTCCGTGGTATCAAGATACCAGATAGCAGTACAGAGGACTGGCGGTGGACCCCCTACCTCCTCCACCACAACTAACAACATGGGAGGAGCAAGTCTTGGTGATTATGCATCCTGAGGGCCTGGCATGAGTAGCAGGAGGACTGGACTCTCGTAAGTCAAATCTTTACTACTTTACCCCATGCCTGCATGCCATCACAAACTCCTACCCCCATCACTCCACCACCTCACATATACCCCACCATCACAACCCACCCATCCCAATACCAATCCCTACATGCTACACCAATGCATGGACCCTCATCGCAGACCTGCATGGACGCCCATCACCACAGCATGAACACTAGTGACAATCACTTAGCCAGCCAAATCACAACTCACACAAGTCAAAGGTGCCTTGGTAATAACAACCAGAGAGGGAAACATACCCATGCACAAGATGTCACACGCAGAAACAATAACACTGCATTTACATCCCCAGAGGACCCTCACACAACGTCACCAGAGAGGAGATGCCAGCAACATCCAGCCCCCCCACAGAAGAGGCCCACGGTGATGACAGCAGCTCTGCAACCCTGGATCAGGATGACCAACCTGGCACATCAGGGCCCTCTGGACAGTTGGTGACCCAGCCACCGTCCCAAACCACCACAGAGCCTCCCCCGCTGGAAACACCAGCACAGAACCCACCCAGTGGTCCCATCCCTCTGTCCCCAGGACATGTTAATCAGCAGTTTGCCCACCACTAAAAGGACCTCAGGCAACCCCACATACACAGGACAATCAGCGACCTGGGGTCAGTGGCAGTGGGCACACGGTTCAGGGGACAGAGGCACAGGACAACAGGGAAGCTGAGAGGACTGCTGTGTGACAGGGTGAGGACAGGCCCAGGGAACCGACTCTCCATTAGACACTCACCGACATCTTAGGAGCATACCACCATTCCCAGGAGACCATGGGCCAGATACTGGCCAAGTTGCAGGAGACACAGCGGCTGCAGGAGGGGCAGTACCTGGGGATCAGGGAGGACCTGAGAGACATTCGCACCACCCTGCTCACCATTGCAGGGGTGCTGGCAGACATGGCCAACACCATGAGGGAGGCAGTGGCACACCAACGGGCCCCTGACACTAGCCACACTGAAGGACAGCCCTCCACCTCCGCCGACGCAAGTGGACAGGAGGCCCCACCATTGGAACAACAGGCCACCAGCACCCCACCCCCTGCAGAAGGAGAAGCAGCACGCAAAAGGTCCCTGTGATCCAGGCCGAAGTCAGAGAACATTGCCAAGACCCCCTCCTGGAAATAGGACTCACCTGAATGTCACCCTTGAGTCCCATTCTATCACCCTGTCCACCTTAAACTGACATTGCTCCACTTCCTATGCCCCCTTGGACAATGCACCTGTAATACCAATAGACTGGATTCTATCCTGACATTTCTCCACCATCAACCCAGCCCATTGCAATACCCCCTACACATATTATCACAGAAATAAACACCCTTGGAACAAATACAAGTATGGAGTCAGTCAATTGATTGAAATATGTATTACATAAACATGCTGTAAACATTGCAATTCAAATGTACAGGTATATTTACATAGGTAGTAGTGGTCAGCAGTAAATACACCAGGAGCCAGAGTGAGGCACAGATATCTGAAAATAGAGATGCCAAAGGGTACAGTAAGTGGCCATAGAAATAGGGAAATCAGGCTGCCATGTATAATGTCCAACACAAAACTGCAATGGAAGGTGAGGTTACAGTGCCTTACCTGTGTGTCACTGGAAGTACTGGTAGATTATTGTAGTTCTTTTGTCCACATCCTCTTACTCTGCCTCCTCTTTGTCACTGTCCACAGGCTCCACCGCTGCCACACAACCATCCCCAGACTCATCCTCCTCCAGAAAAGGCACCTGGTGTCTCAAGGCCAGGTTGTGCAACATGCAACGATGATCTAGCACACCTTGGGTGAGTGGTACAGAGATCCACCTGTCAGATGGAGGCACTGGAATCTGGCCTTCAGGAGGCCAAAGGTGCGCTAAATGATCCTCCTTGTTCGCCCATGTGCCTCATTGTAACGTTCCTCTGCCCTTCTCCTGGCATTCCTCACTGGGGTCAGTAGCCATGAGAGGTTGGGGTAACCAGAGTGACCTGTAAATATTGAGGAATACTTGTTAGCCACACACTCACCGTTAGGGACAACCCCACACCCATATACCTACATCAACTGAGTGGGGACCATGGGCTCACCTATTAGCCACACCCGGTGCCTCAGGAGTTGAGCCATCACCTACAGGTTGCTACTATTACTCAAGATAAAGGCATCATGCACAGAGCCAGGATACTTTGCATTGACATGGGAGATGCACTGGTCCGCCAAACACACCATCTGCACATTCAGAGAATGAAAGCTCTTTCAATTTCTGAACACCTGTTCACTTCTCCGGGGGCGGGTAGGGGGGGCAAAGGCAATGTGTGTACCATCAATAGGACCAATGATGTTGGAGATATGTCCCAGTGCATAGAAGTCAGCCTTCACTGTGGCCAAATCCTCCACCTGGAGGAATACGATATAGCTGTGCATGTGTTTCAGCAGGGCAGACAACACTCTGGTCAGCACATTTGAGAACATAGGCTGTGACATCCCTGATGCCATGGCCACAGTTGTTTGGAAGGAACCACTTGCCAAGAAATGGAGCACTGACAGGACCTGCACTAGAGGGGGGATACCTGTGTTGTGGCAGATAGCTGAAATCAGGTCTTGCTCCAATTGGGCACTCAGCTCTTGGATTGTGGCCCTATCAAGTCTGTAGGTTAGAATAGTGTGCCTGTCCTCATTGTCATCAGGTCCACTAGGGGTCTGTAAACGGGGGGATGTCTCCATCTCCTATTCATCCTCAGTGGTTGAACCCTAGAGTGAAAAACAGTGAGCAGAATGTCATATTCAAACATGTACTGAGATTAACATGCAATTTTTGTTTTACAGAAACAGTATGTGAACTTGTAAGTCAGTTGATGTGCCTTTATCTGCTGTGACGCAGTTAGGTGCCATGGCCTGTGCCCCCCTGAAATGGTGGCTGCCTGACCTGTGAGGAGGGACAAGTGGAAATCAGGTAATTTCACTGGTGTTGTGCTCCGTTGAGGTCATCGTTGGTTATCATTAGGGCCTACGGGTTCCAGGAGCCAATGGTGATGAACCCGGCGGTGACGGTATGCACCGTTGTAGATGTGACCTTCATTTTCTACCTGTTCACTCTCTTGCTATCTGACCTTCAACAGGGGATGGCCTATAATGCAAGTGCTGCTGTCACCTGTGCCTGGAAGCGACCCTGGTTCGAGTGTCTTGGGAAAGAGTCCTTGCCTTCACTTCGGAGGAGTTGGAGAGACTGGTGGATGGGGTCCTACCCCAGTACACTTTACTCTATGGTCCTCCAGACCAACAGGTGAGTACACTGTGAGCATGATTCATGGGGCATGAATATATGGAGTGCTGTGTGTTTAAGCCTCATGTGGGAGGGGGCTGAGTGGTCCTGGGCAGAATGCTGCATGTATGGTCAGTGTGCGTAAGGGGATGGGAGGGATATGATGGGCCATGAGTATGACAGTCTGGACGGTATGACTAATACCTTTTCAGCTGTATTTTTCCTGCAGGTCAGTGCCCATCAGAAAAAGGGTATTTGGTGTGCCATCGACAAGGAGGGGGTCTTTGACAGGCAGAGCACCCACTGCCGCAAACGGTGGGAGGACCTGTGCCGCTGGGCAAGGAAGACGGCGGAGGCCCAGCCAGGGCTGGCCTCCCAACGAAGAGGGGTGCCCATCGTACCCTGGCCCCCTTGATGTTCTGCATCCTGGCGGTGGCCTATCCGGAGTTGGATGGGCACTTGATGGCATCACAGCAGCCACAAGAGGGTGAGTACAGATTCAGATTTTTGACTTTGCGCGCATCAAGGTGTTGCCTGGGTGGGGGATGTGGGCTGTGGGTGCCCTTAGGCCAGGGCGAACATGGCAGGGTAGGTTCCATGATGGGAAAGCTCATATGCACTCCTACCCGAATAATGTTGGTGGGCATCTACTACTGGGCAGGGACCTGTGGGTTTCAGGTGTGCCACTAATGGCGTTAGGAATTGTACCCCATGGGCTGGCGACTAGCATTGTAACTGGTAGCACATGGCCTAGTGCATAGGGCTGTTCCCTGTGAGTTGTGTACGGCAACGGAAGTGTTGTTGCTGGCATTGACCAAGTGTATCCTCTGTCTCTTCCCCCCCTTTTTGTTTTGTCACCCTGTTCTTGTGTGCACTAGCGTCATCTGGCGGAGGAGCAGAGGTACCAGCGACGGAGGGAGCTGCATCCCATATGAGCCTGGAGGCCGAATCCATTGACAGTGAGGGCACCAGTGGGACAGAGGGCGAGAGGAGCACCACCACGGAGATAGGAGGGGACAGTAGCAACAGCGACTCCTCCTCCGATGGAAGCTTAATGGTTGTGGCAGACACCTCTGTGCCCACCCCAACTACAGCCACCCCTGTACCAGCACCGCCCTTCCAGCAGCCCCTCAGCGTGTTTCCCGTGCCTGCTCACCCAGGAGGGTGGGCATCTCCTTTGCCTGAGGCACCTCAGGCCCTGCCCCAGTCAGCCCTGCTGCCCTCAGTGAGGAGGCTATTGACCTCCTGAGATCCCTCTCTGTTGGTCAGTCAACCATACTGAATGCCATCCAGGGTCTAGCAGGGCATTTGCAACAAACAAATGCATACCTTGAGGGCATTCACTCTGGTGTGGCGGCCCAACAGAGAGCATTCCAGGCTCTGGCCAACTCACTGATGGCAGCCATTGTCCCCGTCTCCAGTCTCCCCCTCCAACTACCTCTACCCAGTCCTAATCCCCTCAACCCCAGCCTATCCCATGCACACCTTCAGACCAGCATTCACCCAAATCAACACACAGAAGTGGCTCAGGCAAACACAAGCACCACACTTCATCTCACAGGCACTCACACAAGCACCATCCACATGCAGACACACCAACATCCACTGCCTCTACTGTGTCCCCCTCCTCCTCCTCGTCCATCTCCCTCCCAGTAGTGTCTCCACTCACACCTTCATGCACTACATTCTCATCCACTTCCTCCATCACCAGCACGCCTATCACTACACGCCTCTCACTGGCCTTCACCACCCCCACATCCATGCACACGTCCCCTGTGTCCTCTCCCACTGTGTCTGTGACCCGTCTTCCCAAAGTACACAAACGCAAGCACAGAGATGCCCAACAGCCATCCACCTCACAACAGCACCCAGCCAATGCACCTGCATCCAAACACAGCAGAATGGCACCTCCTACCACCACTCCCTCTTCCTCCACACCCAAACCTTCTCGCCTCAGTGTCCCTAAGAAGCTTTTGTTCGCTACCACTGACCTATTCCCTACCCCTCCACCCATCCTTCACTTCGGGCCAGGGTGGCCGTAACCCAGCCCAGCACCTTAGCCACCCAGTCCATGGCCACTGTGGTTTCTGCAGCTACTGCTGGTGTGAGAGGCTCCAAGGAGGCACCCGTCAGTACAGCCAGTGTGCCAGCACCACCTGCCAAGGCCAAGAAGGGTCCTCCACCTAGCAAGGGCAAGAAGGGGACACCAGCCAGCAAGGGGAAGGAGGCACCACCAGCCAGCAAGGGCAAGAAAAGGCATCAGCTGGCAGAAGCAAGGAGGCACCACCATCTGCCAAGGGCAGGAAGGGGCACACAACACCAGCCAAGGCACTTCAGCCATCCGAGGCTGCAGGTGAAGGGCTGGAGCCTACCAAACTCCGGCCAGCACCACTGCCAGCACCGCGGTAGCACCGCGGCCAGCACCACTACCTGCCCCGCCGCCAGCAGCACCACTGCCAGCAGCAGCCCCAGTAGGCAGCCATCCAAGGCTGAAGGTGAAGGACTGGAGCCTACCACCACCACTGACAGCACCGCCACCTGCAGCGCAACTGCCATCTACTGAGCAGCCATCACCGCCGGCGAGCAGCGTGTAGTAGTGACTACATGGGCTGCAGTGTGCCCTGGCCCCTGCAACAACTGTCGGTGTGACACCCAGGTGAGAGACTGTGACCTTGCCCCATCCAGGATGAAGCACACTGGGCACAAAACCCCCTCCAGAACCAGTGGAGAAGCCACCCAGTTGAGAGACTGTGGCTTTGGACTCCACAGGACCAAGCAGTGGACAAACCACCCACTGGAGAGACTGTGGCTTTGCACTCCCCACGACCAAGCAGTGGGCAAACCACCCACTTGAGAGAATGTGGCTTTGCACTCCCCAAGACAAAGCAATGGACAATCCACCCACTTGAGAGACTGTGGCTTTGCACTCCCCAGGACCAAGCAGTGGGCAATCCACCCACTTGAGAGACTGTGGCTTTGCACTCCCCAGGACCAAGCAGTGGGCAAACCACCCACTAGAGAGACTGTGGCTTTGCACTCACCAGGACCAAGCAGCGGGCAAACCACCCATTAGAGAGACTGTGGCTTTGCACTGCCCAGGACCAAGCAGTGGGCAAGGAGCCCCCTCCAGGCCAGTGACGTTGTACCATCTTCTGGCTGAGGTGCACCCCCATTCCCTGTCTCCCTGAGGTGCCTGTGTTTTTTCTACCTGATGCCCCTGCAGTATTCTCTCCGTATTGAGGCAGGAGTCAAGTGTGGCATTGGCCTATGTGTTATGGCCCCATGGGCCACTGACATTTTTGAGTGGGCATTGTCCCTCCTTTTGTATATATTGTAAATACTGTTTATTGTTTAAGGACATATTTGTCTAAAACTGTACTATTACACTCATTTTAATCCATTCCTTTTGTCCTAGCGTTATTCCTGAGGGTTATGGGGTGTATATGTAATGTTGTTGCATCGGTTTGTGTGTATGGTGTTGGGGGTGGGGGTGTTGCGTGTGCGTGTCACTCTCTTTTTCCTCCACTCTCCCTTGTGTGCTATGTGAGGTACTCACTGTGGTCGTCTTCGCCGGCGTTCGTGTTCCTGGTGTATGAGAAAGTACACCAGCATTGGAAAAAAGTGCAGCTCCGGCTCTATGGCGTAGTGGTTCTTCCTTGAGTGTCGAGAGGTGAGTAATTTCCCTTCAGTGTACTGTTTCTGCCGTGCTTTTGATGGCATTGGTTCCGCCCTAGAAAAGGTGGCAGATAGGCCTGTTGTAATGCATTGTCTCCCACCTGGCTGTTGGTGGTTACCGCTGTGGTGTTTTTTGCTACCGCCGTGGCGTTCGGAGTGTTAAAGTGGCTGTATGTGTTGGCGGTTTCCGCTATGTTCATAATTCCATTTTTTTTTACCGGCAGCCTGTTAGCTGTGTTACCGCCGCTTTATCACCAACCACCAGTGTTGTAATGAGAGCCTAACAGAGAAAAAATATTAAATCTCTGCTTTCAGATGATAGATTTTGCCAGAAAAAAAACAGTTGGAAATCTCTAGGGTTTTGTGTTTTTTTGTGGTCTATGTTGTTCATTAGAGCTGTGCTGTGTGAATTTTGTATTACAAATGTTTTTGTGTGGCTATTTAAATATTTGTAGTCTAGGACAATTCTTT
Organism: Pleurodeles waltl; assembly: GCF_031143425.1. Classification (NCBI taxonomy): domain Eukaryota; kingdom Metazoa; phylum Chordata; class Amphibia; order Caudata; family Salamandridae; genus Pleurodeles; species Pleurodeles waltl. Next base: position 1,845,001,602 of record NC_090440.1, read on the forward strand.
AAGAATGATCTGGCTGCTCTACAGTGAACTAGGGGTTATTCATTGGAGATACACAGTGTTCAGTTACTCCCTGGTACTCAAGTTGTGAGAACATTTCTCTCACAGGAGCTTTTGTTTTGTGTTTAATTAGGTATTGTGGTTGTACTTGTGGGCTAGACATTATAGGTATTACATGAAAAGTAAATTATTTATTCCAGCCTACATGGTTCGGTACAATGCAAGAGCTTTTGCGAGTGCCCAGTCTGTGGAGTATGCTTCTTTAAATTGATCGAAAACTAGGACTGAGAAAGACAGTAAAATTACCCCCTTCTCTGCTTGTGGGGGAGTTTTAACAAACTCCAATGGCCAATCGTTATCAGTCAAGAGAATGTCATAGCGTTGCGATACAATTTCCCAAAACAACTTTAATTGTGCATTTTATGTCATCCTCAATTTGTCTTTTCAGTTTAAACAGTCCATCTGGAGGTGCGACCTGCTGATCTGGGCTTTCTACTTCTATGAAGTCAGTGGTTACTGTCCTCTTGAAGATTCTGGTGAATAATTGTGACCTCTTTCATGCTATCTTGCAAAGTCACTGGCCATGTCTCGTTCTGAAGCAATGTTCTCAATATGTGTGGCATAGTTTGCTGAAATTCCCGCAACCTTCTTTTTTTTTTAATTGAGTTTTTGTTGTGAAAGTTTCTCTTCCTTTTTTATTACTAGATCTGATGTTTGCTATGAGTCCTTCTTTTGTTTCACATGTTCTTCCTGTTGATGTTCTGACTGCCTACCTCTCTCACTCCATTTGTCAAATGAGTCATGAAAGGAACGAGGAAGGCGTGTATTAGTATTCTGATACCTGTCAGGTTATTTTAAAGTATCACGGTTGTGCTAGTTGTAGCACCTTTCAGAGGACTCTAGTGGTGAGAAATCTACCTGTGATTTTGTTTTTTCTTTATGATTAGTTTTTTTGTTTAACCCAGCATTTTTTAGAAGACCATGGAGTTTGCTTGGTATTGTACCTTTCAGAACTAACGTTAAGCTGTGCCTTTTTTGGTCTGGCACCTAAATTTTCTCGACCTATACTAGTATAAGTTTCTACAATCATATTTGAAAGCTGTATGAGTTGTTGGCGTATTTTCAGAATAGCTGCTTCACCTTTAATAATGCCCAAAATGACTAAGGATACTGTGGCAAAATTGCCAATTAATTTCATTCCCAAATCCAGGGCCTGGGCAGCCCCATATTCATTTTGAATTTGTTTGAGCAATTCTTGTAAGAAAGCAAGTGATGGTGTACCATGTGTTATGATATATATGGCAGCAAAGACTGTACCCCATGTGGCACGGTTGTCTATTGATGGTTCCATTCAAAGTGGCAAACACATTGTGAAAATTCTGTTTATCTTGGGGTCCTATATGGGAAACACTGCTTCAAGCTGATTTGTTTTTTGTATAATATAAAATGGGATCTCCTCCCAATTGGTGAGTACCTTACCCATAATAACATTTAAAGCTACTGGGTTTAATCAAGGGATAGCTAGTTGTGGTTGTACATCTTGAGCACTCTTCACCGGTCCTGCAGTTAATGTTGTGCATTACAAATTGTGTTAAGTTCCGGTATTGATTAACTAAATTAATATATAAGGTACATAAGTCGGCTGCCAAGTTTTGTATACTAGGCTATGGTGTTTAGCAAGTTAACACTTGCAATATGGCCCTGTCATTGCTGAGGGGACCCAGTCTAACATGTTCTATGACAAGTGGTAGGGCAACCTCAAAACCATTTTTGTTGTTCCTGATATGTTAATGGTATTTCAAAATGTTGATAAGATCTGTATTGTTGTTGTACATTTGCCGATGTGAATGTATTAAATGTTAAGTTGTTAGCATCAACTGCTGTAAAAGTGACCCAGAAGTGAAAAATGTCAGTTCTGTACCCTGCGTGTGCCTCAACAATGAACGTAACATCTCCACCACCATTTGCTAGCCCATTCTGAAGTAAATGCTGTGTAACTGCTTGTTTGCAATTAACAGGGAAATTCATTGGATTTGCCAGTTTATATAGAATTCAGAGAAGGGCAGTAGTACAGTGGGGTATCCTTTTAATGTTTCAAGCTTGAATAACCTAGAGACAAATATTGATGCTTCCTATAAAGCTGAGGAGGATAATGTCCCTAAAACCATGGGCATCTCCATTTTGTGATGAATAAGACACCTTTGCCCCACAAGAGAATACTCAAGAAAAAGATCTGTTAAATATTTATCTGACCTAACGTTGGTATCACCATGAGGTGCAGTTCCTATCATGAAACAGGACTGCATGTTTGGCATGTCAGAACCTGAGAATGTGGGCAAACAAGTCCATCCACACCATCAGAAACTGTAGCCCCTGTACCTGGCTAGCTCTCAACGCTTTACCTGAACCCCTATAGCCTTACAGGAAGAAGGTAAATTGTGACGACCTGAAACATGACACTCAGACTCCCCATGAAAGCTGTGGAAACAGATCTCACCCTTTCGTCATATTACTCATGCATGCCAAGATGAAAACACAAATATACATGCTGAGTTTTCAATGCATTTTTTCAAGTAATGTTATCTTATATGGAGAGAGTGTGCTGTGATAATTAGACAGACAAAACAAAATAAACAGCATCATGAACAGGGTGAAAACAATGAACATTCCAATCATTGCTAGCTGATTCTAGAAATGCTAGTGATTCTTACTCAGTCCTGATACCCTAATTAGAGCATAGTTGGGTGTACCATTCTGCCTGCCCAATCCAAGGGATTAGCCTTAGCATCATAACTGAAACTGGTGTCAGGAGTCTGCCTGTGTGATGAATGGCAATCCTCATCAGAAGGCTGGTGGATCAGTGCCAGTTAAGTTGAGTTGTCGAGCACAGCAGTTCTAAGATGGTTGGGACTCGAATGCCCCTGTGACCCTTTCAGTCAGCGCATTGCTTATAAAACTGCACTGTGTTAGGAGATGCTGCTCTGATGCAATGCTTTGTCTTGGTGTTAGAATCTGATGCTTAAACTGACAACAGAGCACCCAGAATATGTAATTCTGTATGTAGCCTTGGACGAAGAGTTCCTAACTGATTGTGTGGCAAGAAAGCTATCTAGAAGCAAACATCATGTACCCTGCCTTCTCAAAATAATATCATATAAGATTGTACATAAAGAATAATACTGGTAAAATTAGATTTAGCTAAAATGTACAACATGTACCACGGCTGGATGACAAGAAACCTTTTTTGGTAACCTGTGGAGCAGGGGGGACGTAATCTCTTGTGGCTTGTGTCTGTGTCCACAACTACTGGTGGATGCATTTTCTGTTGCAAAGTGGTGAGATATTAATACGCGGGCAAAGGACCAATTGTTTTCTGTTTTTCTCTTTTGCTGAGCACTTCATGTACTCCCTATAATCTACCACACGTATAGCTTTATATTTTGACTGCCGTACATTCAGATTGGAAGAACATAGCCATGTCTCCTCTTGCCACCTGGCTTCCTACATAGAACTTTTTAAGGAACCAGCAAGAGTATTGATGCCTACTCTTAGCCAGGACGGTACCCATGAAAAACATTATTTTTTGCCTTTTCACCTTGTGTGTTTCTGCTGCTGATTAACAGTGTGTGTAGAAAGCTGTATTTTACTCTTGACCCCCCCTATGCGGTCTATGTATCTGTGAGGGCTCTCCCATTGCTTCATGGGATCCGCCTATGCCAATAGTCCTTAGTTTGACAGAAGACTCCCAAGAATTTTTAAAGCTGAATATGCCTTTATTTTTTATTCTTCCCTTCAGTACTGACAGATTGTGAACGTGACGTTGAGGAGAGCATGTAGTGGTCCATATCGTAAACATTCATTTGGAGGTAATGTTTTTCTTGCCCGTCAAGCTTACCGAATTGAAGCATCGCTCCTAAATCATCCCATTTCATGAGTAACACATTTCGATGGCTTGCAAGCCAACAGCATTATGAATCATGGAACTCCAAAACTGAAGCAAGTACAGTTAGGTTATCAGAAAAGCCTGTATTCCCTGAATATGTTATGTTATGTTACTAGGGGCCAGATGTACGAAAGGATTTTACCCATTCTCTGTCTATGGGAAAAAGCTTCCGTACATATGGCCCTAGGTTTTATAAAGCGCACATTCACCGGGTAGGTTTATTGGTGCTGGGCGACAGATATATCACACTGATTACAGGAGCTAGATGCTCCTCGTGACACAGGGCCACATGGTGACAATGTCAAAGTCTGCATAAATTGAATTTATGAAGGTATTTCTTTTTATAATTGATTGTGGGGGGGGGGTAAAATTAAAATCCTGCAGTGGTAGAGATCACTTTATTAAATCTCTCGTTTCAAGCTGCTGGAAAAAAGGTGAAAGGTTAACCAACGGTTAACACCTGCCATCAGGCCCTAATCGCTCGATGTTTTGATACCACAAAAACGGTTAAGCATAGGTGCATTTCTTTGTAAACTGCGAGGACAGGCAACACTCTGAATCTACTTGCTTCTCCTTTCCCTTGCTTGCAATGCAAGATTTCTCAATGTGTGCTTGTTTGTTTTGTGGTTCCTAATTACTCATTCAAAAGAACTTTTGTGCACTGCACTCACCAGGTCACTGATCCTTTGACTTACACTCTTTTGGCCGCCATTTTAATGTGTGATGACCTTGACATTAGGATGAAACCTTTCTTAAATGTTGGCAAGCCATAACATTTATGAAATATATACAAGTATACTTGAAGGGGTCTCCTAAGAACAATGTATCATGTACTAATGCAGGAACAAGTTGTAACACCTCGTAAAATGTTGGACTAGCTGTCTTGATTTCAACAATGTGCACATCGAGCCCTGGAGACAGTGTACAATATTTTGCATTTCACTAGTCTCAATGATCCGACTTGGGAATGTTATGAACTATTTCAGAGATCATGCTTTGCCATCTGCACAGACTGGGTGCAGTTCACAAGTGTGTTTGCCTTGCTACTTTCCGTTTAGCGAGTGAAGACAAGAATGAAAGGGTCCAATGACACCCTGGAGCACTCTTTGTTTGAAGATTCTATTCAGTGATTGGCCTCTTCCCAGTTAACTAAATAGTCAGCTAACCTCATATGAACCTGTAAAAACAAACAAAATGCACATCTTGCATCTGCACTGGTCTCGGATGCACAGCTAATCCAAACTACAGAATTTAAATTCAGGAATTTATGCTCGGTTTCTGTGTTTGTGCCATCTGTTTGTTGAACCATGACCTTGAAATGAAATTAACAAATTATGTTACACTGATAAGAGAGGTTTTGCCATTGCGGAGAAGCAAAAAATATAAATAATTAGGACAGTATGCCACATTAATATTCAAATATAACGATTTCGGGAAGGATTACGAGTCCTTTTTAAAAGAGTTATCAAAAGTCCTTTCCCCTTTTATTCGTAAATGCTCTAACATTAATGTTCAAGTCAACTTTAACATTAATTTAGACAACCCTACTTGCAGACTCGTCTCCTCACGATTTCAGAGCTTTAGATATATATTTTAATGAACAATGCCCGCACGCATATATCTCACTTGGGGCCAGATGTAGGAAAAATAAAAATTGCGAGTCGCATTTTGCGAGTCAATGCGACTCGCAAAATGCGACTCGCAATTTGGTATGCCAGGAAATAAACCGGTCCGATTTAGCGACTCGCATCCGGACTCGTAACGCTGTGTGCGAGTCCGCAGATTGCGAGGTCGCTGTTTGCGAGTGTGCAAAAAACGAACTCGCAATTAGCGAGTTGGTGTCGCAAATTGCGAGTTCCCTCAAAATTGCTTGCAGGTGCAGCAGAACACTCCAGAAAGCACACCAAAACACTCTGGAAACACTTCCTGGCACATGATGATGACATCACACCAAGGAAGTTAACAAATACACCTGGGAGGAGGCTGGACCACACCCTTTTACAACTGCCAGTCTGCACACTGAGCTAGCTGCAGCAGCCATGGAGGGAACCCCCCGAAAAAGGAAAATTCAATTCTCAGAGAGGGAGCTTGAGGTGCTGACCGAAGAATGTTGTCAGCACCATGATGAGCTCTTTGGGAGAGCTGCCCTCACTGTTCCAGAGGCCACCAAAAAAAAAATCTGGCAGGAAATGCAGGAGAAAATCAATGCCCTGGGGGTGAGCCACAGGACAATTGAGGACATAAGGAAGAGGTGGTATGACCTCCGCTCCCGGACCAAGGAGAGGGTGGCAGAAAGGCTCCGGGAGATGAGAGGCACTGGAGGGGGACCATCATCTGTGCCACCACCCACACCCCTTGAAGACAGGATTGAGCAAACCTTTGAGCCGGAGGCAGTGTGTGGATTTGGGGACCTGGACACTTCAGAGCCCAGCACATCAACCGGTGAGTACCATGTGATAAGCCTGTACCCCTATCAATGTCATACCCCACCCACCATGTACACATGTGCATGCACAACCAAATTAGCTCCATTTCAGGGTAGAAAAAGCCAGAATGATGCATTATGGGAAATGTAGTCCAATAGGCAGTGCATAGGCAAATGTTTATTAGGAATTGTGCAAAAGATACTAGACACTGACAGTGTGTTCCCCATGTCCCACAGGTCTCCAGCAAGACACCCCCTACACCCCAAGCACCCAGGCCCAGGAGGACACCCCAGGACCCTCCAGCACCCCCACATGCACAGTCAGCAGCATTCCTGCAGTTGTAACGCCTGCTGCAACAGCAACGCCAGGAGCTGCCCCAGCAACAGCCAGGGAGGATACAGGTGCGAGGACAGGGCAGCCACCACTGCGCAGGCGTCGCAGGGCAAGAGCGTCTGATTTCCGGATTCATCCTCCAACGAGCAGTGAGGCACATCTGCTGCGGGGTCAGCGCCTGCAGAACACAATATTTGGCAGGATCAGTGGGGTGCTGCACCGCATTGAAAGACAAAACCATGCAAGCATGCGGCACCTCAACAGGCGGATGGACCTGATGTGCCAGAACACTGGGGACATTGCCTCTGCCATCAGGGAACTGGCGGCCGGACTGCTGGGTCAGGCAGAGGCTGGGCGGCGCAGGGATCGGCAGATTATGTTAAGACTGGACAGGATGGCCACATCAATCGGCAGGCTAGCCATCAACACAACAGGCCTGTCGAGGAGGACAGTTGGCCTGCAAATTGAAATGGGCCATTTTGCTGGGGATGTTGCCAGGGGCCTGGGACGTCTCACACATATCATAGAACTAATGGAGACACGTGAGATGTCGAGGGCCACCGGGGAAACACCCCAAGATAGTGAAGAGGGCTCCACAGTGAGCAGTGTATCTGCCACTGACAGTAGGGTGCTAAGGAGTGGGAGGCAGAGCACCATAGATGCGGCTGGGACCAGCCAGGCTGGCAGGAGGGGCAGGAGAAGTTAGCCAACAGCCCGGACAAACAAATGTGGCACATGGCTTTAATGTGCCACATGAGTGGTTGGCATTTCCCTGCCCATGGACAATTTCATCTTGTATATAGTTCATGCATTACATTATTAAAACAGTTATTTTTCTTCCACTTAACAAAAGGAGTGTTTGGTTAATGGGTGAGTATGGTGGGAGTTTACACGTACCGTCCAAAATATTGCATTGCAATGTGTTCCCGTCTGTCTGCCTTGATTAGCTAGACTCCTATCCCCATGATGGCAGTGTGGTTGTTCTTGCTCTTCCTCATCAGGATCTGGGTCTGCAGGGGTGAGAGGTAGCCCACGTATGGTGGCTATGTTGTGGAGGATGGCGCATGCGACCACAATTTTGAAGGCGGTAATAGGGGTGTATTGGAGGGCGCCTCCGCTGCGGTGGAGGCATCGGAATCTTGCCTTCAGGAGTCCGAAGGTGCGCTCTATGAGGTTCCTGGTCCTCTTATGCGCACTGTTGTATTGCCTCTCTGAATCATTGCTGGGTGTTAAAAATGGAGTCATGATCCATGGCCTTAGAGCATATGCACTGTCACCTGTTGGGCACAAAAGTACACTGTTAGTAAGTCCAGATAGTCGTGCACAGTGACCTGTGTGTATGTCTGCAAGGTGTATGCAGCTCTACCTAGGAGGTATCCGTCTCCAAACTCCCCACGTTCCAGGCGTTGATGTATCCCACTATGTCTAAAAATGTATGAGTCATGGGTACTGCCTGGAAACTTAGCTACGATGTCCGTGATGACGTAATGGGCATCACAAACAACCTGTATGTTGAGTGAGTGGGTACACTTTCTGTTGCGGAAAATATGTTCCAGATTAGCGGGGGGCATATTTGAATGTGTGTCCCATCTACACATCCAATGACATGGGGGAAGTGGGCAATGCGGTAAAAGTCCAGCTTGGTGCTGTTAATTTCTGCCTCATTCCTTGGTAAGTATATGAACTGAGACCTGTGCGCTACTAAGGCATCTAGGAATGCCCTGAGGAACCTTGACACTGCACTTTGGGATACCCCACCTGCCACGGCAATGACCCCCTGATAGCTCCCTGAGGCCAAAAGGTGAAGTGCGCATAGTACTTGCACATGCGTAGGGATGGCGCAGCCACGCAGAGTCTTGTGTTCTAGCTGTGGTTTTAGTAAATCTATTAATTCTAGAATGGCAGCGCTGCTAAGGCGGTATTTATCATAGATCTCCTCTTCAGTTTGCTGGAAAAGGGTCTGCCTTGTTCTATATATCTTCTCCTGTCTGTGGCCCCTCCTCCTCCTCTGCTGGGCTGCGTAGACTCTCCTCCTCACTGCTATCAGGTATATGTCTGCCATCTTGAGTGACCCAGATGCCTTCTGGGTCTCCTTTTATACTTTGGTAATGGTTACCACCTGCTCTGAGTTAGTGGTAAATGCGACTTGCAAACTGGGTTTTTTGCGACTAGTCGCAATTTGCGAGTTGCAATTGCATATGGGTTGCGACTCGCAAATTGCGACTCGCACATTGCGGGTCGCAAAAGGGGGTCGCAACGGGTGCGACTTGCAAACGGGGCACATCGCTTTTTGCGAGTCGGAAATGGGCTTTTTGCATCCCATTTCCGATTTTGCACTGTCGCAAATTGCGATTCGGCCCGTTTGCGAGTCGCAAACGTTTGCTACATCTGGCCCTTGATCCCCTTTCCTCCAACCTGAAGGGTTTGTTGGTTGATTGTCCGATTCCTCTATTGTGGTCTGTTCATTTTGCTGTACTGCTCTCCATTCTGATTTCCCCCACTGTTCAGTGGCCGCCTACTCAAGAAATCGGTCTAAACTTAATTCTTCTGCTTTTAATTCTATTCGACTGCCTACCATACCACCGCGGAGTCAATTAGTTGATTCTGAATCCTCCACGATCGACAGTTGGATTCGCTCATCTTTTGCATTTGCACTTTCTTTCAAACCTACTACTCATCTTAGATTTCTTCTCTAGCCTCCTGGTTTAATTATTGTCTTTGTGAAGTTAAAAAGCACTGAAAACACCTTGAAAGGATTTGGTGCAAATCTTACTGTGAGGAAGTTAAACGGAAATATATACTGACCATAAGAGAATATCAGAAGGCCTGCCACTCCACGCGAGCTACCTTCTACTCTGATAAAATTACTGTGTTACAGAACTGTCCAAAAATGTTATATTGAGTGGTTAAATCAGACCCTAAAACAACTTCTCTTTATTTTTGTAGGAAAGTAGCCTCTTTCTAGCATTGTTAATCCCACTTTTGCCATGTTGGTCAGTATGTTTGACTTTGTCTACTGGGATCCTGCTAACCGGGAACCCAGTGGTTATGCTCTCTTCCTTTAAATTGGTTGTTGGTTACTGCTATCACAGTATTTCACCCACAATTGGCATACTGGTGCCCCTTTATAAGTCCCTAGTATATGGTACCTATGTACCCAGGGCCTTGAGATTCCAGGGGATCCCTAGGGGCTGCAGCATATATTTTGCCACCCATAGGGAGCCCATGCAAAGGCTTCTGCAGGACTGCCATTGCAGCCTGCGTGAAAAGGTGCAAGCACCCTTTCACTGCCATTTTCACTGCACCAGGTCACTTATAAGTCACTCCTATGGCAGGCCTTCCAGCCCAGAGTACAGGGTGCAAAGTACCTGTGTGTGAGGGCACCCATGCACTAGCAGAGGTGCCCCCATGAACTCCAGGTCCATTTTCCCAGACTTCGTGAGTGCAGGGATGCCATTTTACATGTGTACTAGACATAGGTCACCACCTATGGCCAGCTACATAATGATTGGACTCACACCCCAAGGCTTTTGCAAGCATTGATTGTGTTATTCCATGCACTCTGGGGGCTCATTAGAGGAACCCCAGGATTGCCATTTCAGCCTTCTGGCCGGTTCCAGGCAGCCCAACCTGCTGCCACCTCCCAGACAGGTTTCCACTCTCCTGTTGCTTGAAAAGCCTTGAGCCCAGGAAGGCGGAACAAAAGATTTCCTTTTGGGAGAGGGGTGCTACACTCTTTCCCTTTGGAAATAGGTGTTACAGGCTTGGGAGGGTAGCCTCCCCAAGCCACTGGAAATGCTTTGAAGGGCACATTTGGTGCCCTCCTTGCATAAACCAGTCTACACCAGTTCAGGGAGGCCCAGTCCCTGTTCTGGCATGAAACTGGACAAAGGATAGGGAAGTGACCACTCCCCTGTCCATCACCACCCCAGGGATGGTGCTTAGAGCTCCTGCAGAGGGTCCCTGGGTTTTGACATCTTGGATTCAAGGTTGGCAGGGAACTCTGGAAGCATCTGAGTGGCCAGTGCAAGTAGGTGAGGTCAAAAACCTCCCCTGATAAGTTCTTACCTGGTTATGTGATCAATCCCCCTTCCAAGGGTATTTAAAGTATCTCCTTTGGGTGGTTCCTCAGATTCGGATTGCAACACTCCAGCAGGAATCCTCTGCATCCTACAATTTGACTTCTCACTGAAGAAACTACATCTGGATCCTCCAGGAACCTACAAGCTGCAACAAAGCAGCAAGACGCCTCCAGCAACATTGTATCTCTGGCTCCTGCCAGCAACTGCAACAGTTTCCCGATCGAGCATCGTCTGAAGACAGCCCATCTTCAGACTGCATCAGAAGGAAGAAGAAATCTTCCTTGTGGTTAAGGAGTCACTCCACTGCTTCTGCAGGTATCAACTGCGATGACAACTGGCTGTGTGGATCCCCTCTTCTGCACAGCTGCCTGTATCCTGCATCATGGGCGGTGGACTGAAGTGGTCCCGATGGTCCTGTCTTCCACCTTTCCCACTTTGGTGGAGGTAAGACCTTGCCTTCCCAAACAAGACATTATCCCTGTGCACTGCATCTTTTGCAGCTGCCAAGGCTTGTTGGCATCCTTCCTCCAAGTCTTTCATTCATCTTGTAGCCCCAGCCCCCAGCACTCTATCCTGTCACTCACAGCTTCCTGAGTGGTTCTCCAGCAGTGTGGGAGCTTTTCTTGTAGTGCTGCATGGGCCTCTCCTGTAACTTTCTTGTCCCGTCCTGTGGACTCCTGGGTGTTCTGCCTGATGTTCTGTGGGTTCTCTGTGTTGCTGAGGGCCCTCTCTGACTCCCCTTCATGGGAAGAGTCCACCTGGTCCTTCCTGGTCCACGGCAGCTCCATTTTACGCTAACCGCGAGCTTTGATTGTGCCAAGGCCTGTTGGAGGACTCTGTCAATGCAAACCAGACTGCAATCCGCCATCCGGTGTGGGACATCACTTGCACCCTCCAGGAACCCGACTTTGTCTTCTTGGGTGCAGTACTGACTTTTCTTCTCCACCGGTAGTTCTCCTTTTGCACCTTAATCCAGGTTAACATTGGACAATTCAAAATACACACACCTGATACACATACTCACACCACACCCACACACCCAATCCAATATAAAGCACACACCCACATCACCCACAAACCCTTACAACCAAAATTTTGAAAGAAGGCCAGAGAGAGAGATTGGCTAATACAACACCAGCATCCACAGACACACAACACCATCACTTATACAACATCCACACACCTCAAACAACACACACCAACACATCCCCTCATACATCACAACAGACAGCACCTCACACATCACCCACACCACATCATGGCACCTCAAAGACAACCCAGGTTGTCAGAGGAGGAGCTCAGGGTCATGGTGGAGGAAATCATCAGGGTAAAGTCACAGCTATTCGGATCACAGGTGCAGCAGACATCCATTGCTAGGAAGATGGAGCTATGGCGGAGAATCGTCGACAGGGTCAATGCAGTGGGACAGCATCCAAGAACACGGGATGACATCAGAAAGAGGTGGAACGACCTACAGGGGAAGGTACATTCTGTGGTATCCAGACACCAGATTGCTGTACAGAGGACTGGCAGTGGACCCCCACCTCCTCCCCCACAACTAACAACATGGGAGGAGCAAGTCTTGGTGATCATGCATCCTGAGGGCCTCACAGGAGTAGCAGGAGGACTGGACTCTGGTAAGTCATATCTTAACTACTTTATCCCCCCACCCCACCTGCATGCTATCACATACTCCCATCCTCACCCTCACACCCATCACCCCAACACCCCGCAGATACCCCACTACCACAACCCACACATCCCAAAATCAAGCCCTGCATGTAAAACCAATGCATGGTCACCCATCACCAAAGCATGTCCAGTAGAGAGACTCACTCATGCCCCAAAATCACCAATCACACAAGGGCCACGGCAATAATGCAAGCACAGGAGTAGAGGTTAACTCACCCATTGCACAAGATGGCACACACAGATACTAAGATTCTGCATTTGCACCCCAACAGGACCCCTACCCAATGTCACCGGACAGGAGGTGCCAGGCATATCCAGTCCCCCCACAGAAGAGGCCCACAGTGACAACAGTAGCTCTGCACGCCTGGATCAAGATGACCAGCCCGGCCCATCAGGGACATCGGGACAGTCGGTTCCCCTGACACAGTCACAAACCACCACTGAACCTCCCCCCTCAGGAAACACCACCACAGCACCCACCCAGCGGGCCCAACCCTCTGTCCCCAGGACACGTCAATCAGCAGTGTGTCCACCACTACAGGGAACCCAGGCAAACCCACCAACCCAAGAAAATCAGGGACCTGGGGTCAGTGCCAGTGGCCACACGGCTTTGGGGACAGAGGCACAGGATATAACAGGGAAGCTGGGAGGACTGCTGTGTGACAGGGGGAGGACAGGCCCAGGGAACCCACTCTCCACGAGGCACTCTCCAACATCATGGGAGCTTACCACCATTCCCAGGAGACCATGGGCACGGTACTGGCCAAGTTTCCGGAGACCCAGTGGCTGCAGGAGGAACACTACCTGGGGATCAGGGAGGACTTGAAGTCCATCAACACCACCCTGGTCACCATTGCAGAGGTGCTGGCTGACCTTGTCAACACCAGGAGGGACATAGTGGCACACCAACGCGCCCCTGACACTAGCCTGGACGATGAACAGCCCTCCACCTCTGCCGGCACTAGTGGACAGGAAGCACAGCCACAGGAACAACAGGCCACCAGCACCCCACCCCCAGCAGAAGGAGAACCACCCCGCAAACGGTCCCAGAGATCCAGGAACAAGACAGAGAACATTGCCAATACCCCAGCCAGGAAATAAGACCCCCTGAATGTCACCCTTCTGTCCCACTTTGACACCCTGTCCACCTTAAACTGCCACTGCTCCACTTCCTATGCCTCATTGGACAATGCACCTGTGAAACAAATAGACTGGACTCTGCCATGGACATTCCTCCACCATCACCCCAGCCCATTTCACACACCCCTCCACTTATTTGCAAAGAAATAAACATACTTGAATCACAAAACAATCTGGAGTCAGTCTGTGCTGTCACAAATGTGTGATTGTAAAACCTCAGGAATATAACAATGTCAATGTACTTGTTCACATACCAATGTAACACAGCTGTAGGCCAACAGTAAACATAGCAGAGGGCACAAAGTGGGAGCCAGATCTGTGAAATGGAAAGGCAAAGTAACAAGTCAGGGTCCATACACTGAGTAAAAATGACAGACTTATGCTAGCTCCAACAATAGTATGAGATGTGGGAAGCAGTTACATCTTCTTAACTGTGTCTCATTGGAAGTATTGCATGATGATGTTGTTTCGGTTGTCTACATCTTCTTCTTCTGCCTCCTCTTCTTCACTGTCCACAGGCTCCACAGCTGCCACAAGACCACCATCTGGCCCATCCTTCTGCAGAAAAGGCCCCTGGCGTCGCAAAGCCAGGTTGTGCAACATACAGCAGGTGACGATTATCTGGCACACCTTCTTCGGTGAGTAGTAAGATCGAGGCACTGGAATCTGGCCTTCAGGAGGCCGAAGGTGCGTTCTATAATCCTCCTAGTTCGCCCATGTGCCTCATTGTAGCGTTCCTCTGACCTTGTCCTGGGATTCCTCACTGGGGTCAGTAGCCATGACAGGTTGGAGTAACCAGAGTCACCTGCAAATGTCGAGGGACAACTGTTAGACAGACACTAACCCTTAGGGACAACCCCATACCTAGACACCTATGTCAACTGTGTTGGGACCTTGGGCTCACCTATTAGCCACACACAGTGCCTCTGGAGTTGCCCCATCACATAAGGGATGCTGCTATTCCTCAAAATGTAAGCGTCATGCACTGAGCCAGGATACTTGGCATTCACATGGGAGATCTACTGGTCTGCCAAACACACCATCTGCACATTCAGTGAATGGTAGCTTTTCCGGTTTCTGTACACCTGTTCATTCCTGCGGGGGGCACAAATGTCACATGTGTACCATCAATGGCACCAATGATGTTGGGGATATGTCCCAGGGCATAGAAGTCACCTTTCACTGTGGGCAAATCCTCCACCTGAGGGAAAACAATGTAGCTGCACATGTGTTTCAGCAGGGCAGATAACACTCTGGACAACACGTTAGAGAATATTGGCTGGGACATCCCTGATGTCATGGCACCTTTGTTTGAAAAGACTCACTGGCCAGGAAATGGAGTACAGACAGAACCTGCACTAGAGGGGGGATTCCTGTGGGATGGCGGATAGCTGAAATCAGGTCTGGCTCCAACTGGGCACACAGTTCCAGGATAGTTGCACGATCAAGTCTGTATGTGATAATGATGTGTCTCTCTTCCATTGTCGACAGGTCCACCAGTGGACTGTACACCGGAGGATGACACCATCTCATCACCTGCCCCAGCAGACGTGCCTTATGGAGGAGTACAGCGAGCAGAGGGTCATCCAACACTTAGGTATCACAATGTGTTATTTGTTAAAACACTGGAAATTCGCAATGTGCCTTTATCTGTCCATATTCCAGGCCTAATTAGGTGTGACACCGTTTTTATCCATGCCATGTGGTCGCCTGAAATGGCAGATGCCTGACCTGTAAGGTGGGACAAGGGGAAATGAGGTAACTACGCTGGCGTTGTACACCGTCGCGGTGGACGGACAAAGAACGCAGTGCAATTCAGCATTGGTTAACATTGGGCCCTATGCGTCCCATAAGCCAATGATGATGTACGCCGGCGGTGATGGTACGCACCGCCGCGGACGTGGCTGCCATTTTCTTACTGTTCCCTCACCTGATACCTGACCTTCAACAGGAGAGGACCAACACTGCAAGTGCTGCTATGACCTGTGTCTGGAAGCGACGATGGCTACAGTGTCTGGGGCAAGGTCCCCTGCCTTCACTTTGGAAGAGTTAGAGAAACTGGTGGATGGGGTCCTCCCTCAGTACACACAACAGTACAGTACTCCAGACAAACAGGTGAGTACACTGTGAGCATGGTGGATGGCACATGATTGTATGGAGTGTCGTGGATGGAAGAGGGTGGGGAGGGGGACAGACCAGCATGTCAGGATTGTGTGTGTATGTATGTCTGGGCCAGGGTGGGAGGTGTTTGGCAATGCATGAGATGAAATGTGCGGGATAGAAACATCCATTTTTACTTCACTTTTCCTCTAGGTCAGTGCCCACCAGAAGAAGGGTTTTGGCGTGCCATCGCCAAGGATGTCCGGACCCTGGGGGTCTACCATAGATGGAGCACCCACTGCCGTAAAAGATGGGAGGACCTGTGCCGCTGGAGCAAGAAGACTGCAGAGGCCCAGCTGGGGATGGACTCCCAACGTGGAAGGGGTGCCTGTCGCACCATGACCCCCTGATGTACCGGATCCTGGCGGTGGCATATCCGGAGTTGGATGGGAGCTTGAGGGCATAACAGCAGCCACAAGGGGGTGAGTACACTCTAATTCAGCTGATCCGGCGCGCTTTACGAGGTGTCTGGGTGTCGAAGTTGGCTGTAGGTTGCCCTAGTCCAGGGTGAACTTGGTAGGCTAGGTCCCTTGTTAGGCAGGCTCTGTGGCACCTCAACCCCAATACTGGTAATAGCCATCTACACCTAGTCAGGCTCCTGTGACTTCCAGGTGTGCAACAATTGGGTTTAGGCCTTATCCCCCATGGGTATGTGAATTTGCTAAGAACTGTTAGTGCATGGCTTAGTGCATAGGGCTGCTCCCTGTGTGTTGTGTCCGCCAACAGTAGTGGTGTTGCATGCACTGAACATGTGTTTCTTCTGTCTTCCCCCCCTTTTTGTTTTGTCTCCCTGTTCTTACGTGCATTAGCATCATCCGGCGGAGGAGCAGTGGCACTGGAGCAGGAGGGAGCTGTAACGCACATGGCTCTGGAGGGTGAAGCAACGGAGTCTGAAGCAACCAGTGGGACGGAGGGCAAGAGGATCTCCACGACGGGGACAGGAGCATACACCAGCGACAGAGACTCCTCCTCTGATGGGAGCTCCCTTGCGGGGGCAGGCACCTCTGTGCCCACCGCATCAACAGGTACAGCCGCCACCCGCGCTCCCAGCAGCCCCTCAGCGTGTGTCCCGTGCCCGCTCACCCAGGGTGAGCATCTCCTTTGCCCCAGGCATCTCAGCCCCTGCCCCAGTCAGCCCTGCTGCCCTCAGTGAGGAGGCTATTGACCTCACTGTTCGGCAGTCTACCATTTTGAATGCCATCCAGGGTGTATAGGAAAGTAGCCTCTTTCTAGCTTGTTACCCCCACTTTTGGCCTGTTTGTCAGTGTGTTTGACTGTGCCTACTGGGATCCTGCTAACCAGGACCCCAGTGGTTATGCTCTCTTCCTTAAAATTGGTTGTTGGTTACAATTATCACAGTATTTCACTGACAATTGGCATACTGGTGCCCCCTTATAAGTCCCTAGTCTATGGTACCTAGGTGCCCAGTGCATTGGGGTTCCAGGGGATCCCTATGGGCTCCAGCATATATTTTGCCACCCTTAGGAAGCCCATGCAAATACGTCTGCAGGACTGCCATTGAATCCTAGCTGAAAAGGTGCAAGCACCCTTTCACTGCAATTTTCACTCCACCAGGTCACTTATATGTCACCCCTATGGCAGGCCTTCCAGCCAAGAGGTCAGGGTGCAAAGTTCCTGTGTTTGAGGACACCCCTGCACTAGCAGAGGTCCATCCACAAACTCCAGACCCATTTTCCCAGACTTCGTGAGTGCGGTGTAGGACGCTGGCCTGGCTCATAGTGGGTACCAGGTGGTACTTACACCTTGTGCCAGGTCCAGTTATCCCTTATTAGTAGATTAGTAGTGTTCTAGCAGCTTAGGCTGATAGAGGTAGCTATAGCAGAGCAGGTACTTTATTTTAGTAACAATATGCCAAAAGTATCTCAGAGGATATACTCCCTTAGGAGGTAAGTAATATACACAAAATATACACACAAACCAAAAATGGGTAAGTAAACAGTTAGTAAACTAGTGCAAACACTGTAGAATACAATAGGATGCAATAGGAGACAATAGGCCTAGGGGCAACACAAACCATATGCTCCAGAAGTGGAATGCGAACCACAAATGGACCCCAGGCCTAGTGTAGTGTGTAGAGTGTCAATGGGAGTGTAAGAAAACACTAAGGGTGTCCAAGATACCCCACCCCAAAACCCTGAAAAGTAGGAGTAAAGTTACCCTACTACCCCAGAGAGACAGTGAAGTTGAGATAGGGGATTCTGCAAAGGCAACAACTGACTGTAAAGCACTGAAGATGGATTCCTGGACCTGGGGACCTTTTAAGGAAGGGGACCAAGTCCAAGAGTCACGCAGGTGTCCAGGGGGGGGCAGGAGCCCACTAAACCTCAGATGAAGGTGCAAAAGGGCTGCCTCTGGGTGGAAGAAACTGAAGATTCTGCAACAACGGAAGGTGCCAGGAACTTATCCTTTGCACAGTAGATGTCTCACAGCGTGCTTAAGGATGCAGAGTTTTTTCCAAGCAGAAAGATCGCAAACCAGCCTTGCTAGCTGCAAGAGTCGTGGTTGAAGAAAATGGATGCTGCTCGGGCCCAGTAAGGACCAGGAGGTCGCCCCTTGGAGGAGGAGAAAGAGGTGGTGCTCAGCAGAACAGAGAGCACACGCAGAAGCAGGCAGCACCCGCAGAAGCAAAAGCAAGAGTTTTGCAAGCATTGGTTATTTGATTCCATGCACTCTGGGGGCTCCTTAGAGGACACCCAGCATTGCCATTTCAGCCTTCTGAGGGTTTCCAGGCAGCCAAGCTTTTGCCACCTCCCAGACAGGTTTCTGCCCTCCTGTTGCTTAAAAAGCTAGATCCCAGGAAGGCAGAACAAAGGATTTCCTTTGGGACAGGAGTGTTACGCCCTCTCCCTTTGGAAATAAGTGTTACAGGCTTAAGAGGGGTTGCATAACCAATCCACTGGAAATGCTTTGAAGGGCACATTTGGTGCCCTCCTTGCATAAACCAGTCTACACCAGTTCAGGGATCACCAACCCCTGTTCTGGCGTGAACTGGACAAAGGAAAGGGGAGTGAGCACTCCCCCACCAGGTGCTCAGAGCTCCTCCAGAGTGTCCAGGGGTTTTCCATAACTTGCATTCAAGATTGGCAGGGAACCCTGGGGACATCTGAGTGACCAGTACCAGCAGGTGACACCAGAACTCTCCCATGATAGGTGCTTACCTGATTAGGTGACCAATCCCCCTTCCAGGGCTATTTAAGGTCTCTCCTTCGGATTCGGATTGCAAGATTCCAGCCGGAGTCCTCTGCATCCTCCACTTTGACTTCTCTCTGAAGAAACTGCACCTGGATCCTCCAAGGACCTAGGAGCTGCAACAAAGAAGCAAGATTCCTCCTGCAACATTGTATCTTTCTCCTGACAGCAACTGCAACAGTTTCCTGGTTGTGCATCCTCTGAAGACAGCCCGTCTTCAGCCTGCATCAGAAGGAAGAAAGAATCGCCTTTGAGGTGAAGGAGTCACTCCCCTTCTTCTGCAGGCACTAACTGCGACCACAACCGGCTGCGTGGATCCCCTCTCCTGCTGAGCAGCGTGGATCCTACATCACGGGTGGAGGACTGAAGTGGTCTTGACAGTCCTCTCTTCCAGCTGTCCCATTTTGTTGGAAGTAAGACTTTGCCTCCCCATGCAAGACAATACACCTGTGCACTGCATCTTTTGCAGCTGCCAAGGTGTGTTAGCATCCTTCTTCCAAGACCTCAGTGCATCTTGTAGCCACGGGCCCCACCAGTCTATCCTGTGACGCACATCTTCATGAGTGGTTCTCCAGTGGCGTGGGAGCCTTTGTCTTGGTGTTGCATGGTCCTCTTCTGCAACTTTCTTGTCCCCGTCCTATAGGATGCCTGTGTGTGCTGCCTGGTGTTCTGTAGGCTCTCTTTCTTGTTGAGGGCCCCCTCAGATTCCCCTCCTGGGTATAGTCTACCTGGTCCTTCCTCGTCCCCAGCAGTGCCATTTTCTGCTAACAGTGAGCTTTGCCTGTGCCAAGGCCTGTTGGTGGACTCTGACGATGCAAACTAGACTGCAATCCTCCATCCGGTTCGGGACATCATTTGCACTCTCCAGGAACCCGACTTTGTCTTCTTGGGTGCAGTACTAACTTTTCTTCTCCACCGGTAGTCTCCTTTTGCACCTTCATCCGGGTTAGCAGGGGCTCCTACTCTTCCTGGACTCTTCTGTGCTTCTTGGACATGGTCCCCTTTTTCCACGGGTCTTCTTGTCCAGGAACCCATTGTTGGTGTCTTGCAGTCTCTTCTGGGTTTTGCATAATTCTTCTTCTCCTTTCTATGTATGTCCTGGGAAAGTTACTGTGATTTACTCCTGCTTTTCCAGTACTCCAAGCTCCCCTCTACACACTATACCAATTTTTGAATTCCACTTACTCATAGTATATGATTTGTGATTCCCCTAGGCCCATTTCTAACTATTGTGATTTTCACTAATTGCACTGTTTTCCAACAGTTTTTACACCTATTTCCGCATGCTGGTGCATATAATTTGTGTATTACTTACCACCTAAGGGAGTATAGTGTCTATGGTATTTTTGGTGTTTGGGTCACCAAAATAAAGTACCTTTATTTTTGTAACACTGTGTATTTTCTTTCATGCGTGTGAGTACTGTGTGACTACAGTGGTATTGCAAGAGCTTTGCATGTCTCCTAGATACACCTTTGCTGCTCATCCACAGCTACCTCTAGAGAGCCTATTTTCTAGACACTGCCTACACTACACTTATAAGGGATAACTGGACCTGGTATAAGGTGTAAGTACCATAGGTACCCACCACTCACTAGGCCAGCCTCCCACACCATTGTTCTGTCACAGTTGCAATGTGATGAATTGGCTGTTTTTTTTTGCAAAAAGTGGCAGATATTCAGGCTTCTTAACTTTCTATTTCT
The DNA here is from genome assembly GCF_031143425.1 of Pleurodeles waltl. Classification (NCBI taxonomy): domain Eukaryota; kingdom Metazoa; phylum Chordata; class Amphibia; order Caudata; family Salamandridae; genus Pleurodeles; species Pleurodeles waltl. Next base: position 1,845,022,286 of record NC_090440.1, read on the forward strand.
CTGACTTCCCACCACCAGTTACAAACAGATAATTGAAATACTTGCACTGCAGTTTCCTGCATTCAGCTGCAAGTTGAAAAAGGGATACCATCTGGGTCTTCTTTTGACTGCTGTTTGGGCACTTTCTTGCCATTGATTTTCCAGCATGTACTACCTTAATAAATTCTATTAACTCTAATTTCGCTTCTACCATTATTGGCCAAAATTCTTGTGAAGCATGTGAACAAGCAAATGTTTAAAACACCGAACCCCCTGTCTGGGGGAACATCCCCCTAATGCACTCTTTCAAATTGATAAACCTTTAAGCAATGTCTCCTAATTCAACAAACCATTCAATATGCTGATCAGAATTCATCTAATAATAAGTTCATCACAATACACTCTAATTGAAGATCCATGGAAGTTCAGAAATTTCAAAAACGAAAATCTGTTTTTCAGAGGCAAATATCCATGAAAAGCAAATCTTGACAAAACAGTTCATGATGGAACCCAAAGGATTTCAGGCTGAACGCCCTTCATCAGGGGAAATGTTTCCTATGGGCATAAAAATAACAAAAATAGTATAAGAAAACAAAACCATACAGGTCTACTAAGTGGACCACCCATCCATTTGAATTGTGTGAACGAAATGTGAGTTAATAACCCATCTTAACAACTGAAAGAAAAGAACAGCACATTTTGTCATTTTTTTTAAATAAACGGTCTCCTCCACCCCTCACAATCTTGTTTCAGGGCTGGTCAGAGCATATACTCCACTTTGCTTGGAGTCACACCACTGCTGAGAATGCAACTTCACAAAGGTAGCACAGCACCTTTGATTTTATTTGATTTTAGTGCCACATTTGACACCTTATCACACTAGCTACATCATCAAAGGCTGGAGGATATGGGTGTTGAAGACCTGGCTTTGAACTGGTTAACTTCATTTTTACTAGACCAGACTTTTCAGGTGTTCTCTAGAAACCATACCTCCAACTCACATCCTCAGGCATGCCCCAGGGTCGGCTCTCAATCATACCCTAGTTAACATATATGTGCCCTTCCTGGCAGACATTGTGGAAAGTTGTGGTGTCTCTTTGGTTTCTTATGCAGATGACACCCAGATCATTTTCTCCCTTTCACTTAACTAAGATAGGAGCTCTCACACCTTGAATATCCGTCTCTTGAAAGTTTCTGCTTGGATGAGTAACAATTCTTTTTAACTAAATGGAGAAAAGACAGAGGTTTAGCTGGTCAGTATTAATCCTTATCTCAGGGGACCTCATATCTGTCCAGATACTCTTGGCACTCTTCCAGTCCCTGTTTCTGTGGTTAAGAATTTGGTCTTTGGCTTGATGAAAATTTCACGATGAAATATCAACTTATGAAGATAGCCTCCACCTGCTTTGGTGCTTTAAGGTGTTTAAGGGAAATACTTTGGCTACTGCCTGGTCATATGCTACGAACAGTAATACGGGGATTATCCATAGGTTGGCCTATAGCAACATTCTTTATCTAGGGGCATCCCAGGACTCACTCAATCATCAGCAGATATCCAGACTGCAGTGGCTAGGCTAGACTATTATTACATCTCCCTAAAAATTCCTCCACTTCCAATTTTCTTCAAGACCTCCCCTGGCTTCCGACTGAAAAACAGATCCAGTTTGAAGCTATGTGCTATATGCATAAGGATAAGTCAAACTTAGGTCCATGGTATCTTATACACTCTATCGCACTCTATCGCACACTCTATCGCACTCGCCATTGTCTCTGATCAAGCAGTAGCAGTCTCTCTACAGTGCCCAGAATTAGAAGAACACAACAGGTTGGCCGGACTTTCTCTAATCTGAGTCTTAAATTGTGCAACACACTACCTGCTTGTATGAGAACATCAATCCTTCAGTGTTTTTCAGATACTTCTAAAGACTTGGCTTGTCTAAGTCTACAGCCTTTGTATGATTCTGATGTTCGATCTACACATACCTACCTCTAGGAAATCCTTTTAGGAAAGCTGTAATAAGAATAAGAATAAGAATAAGAACAAGAAGAATACTCTGTGCCAAATTTGGGATTATCAGTATAGTAGGAAACCCTACACCTCTGTGATTTTTCCACTTGCCATTTTGATAGAGGAAACGTGGTAAAATGTTGGTGAAATGAGGTGAAATTCTTTAAACTGGTGCGTAAAACACAGATTTGCCTAGTTAACATACAATCCCAGAACTAAAGCTTAATCTGAATGGTACCTACAATCAGAAATTACCACAACCCATGGTAAACATAATTGTCCAGTCCATTATTTAGGCTATTAACATAGTTGCTCACTCTCCCTTTTCTCCCATACTACCCAAACTAGGATTTGCTTCCTCAATTCTGAAACACATTCTAGGCATAGACATAAAAGGCAGGAGCAGAGCAAACCATTTTACAGTGGGCAAGGAGCCTTGTATTAATCATCTGTGTGACTTCAGATCGTCATACTAGCACCTGGATGGCACTAATGACCTTCTTCATAACTCCATTGTCCAATCTGGATTTGGTGTGCAGGTGCTGACTCTCAGCTATGGCCTTCTGAGTGAGCTGGTGCCATTATCAGTGTCACTATGGCCCTCATTACAACCCTGCAGGTCGGTGATAAAGTGGCGGTAATAGCGCCAACAGGCTGGTGGTAAATACTGCCGAATTATGTCCATGGTAGAAAGAGCTCAAACAGACAACCACTTTACCACACTGACCACCAGGGTGGAAACAACAGCCACCATGGTGGTAGCCACCTACAGCCAGGCAAAAGTCAATGTTCCGCCCACCATATTAAGACACATCAATCAGCCACCTTTTCCGGGGCAGTACCAATGACATCAAAAGCCTGGCGGAAACACTGCACAGAAGGGAAACGACTCACCTGTGGAGACTCTGGGAAGAACCACGCCACCATGGAGCATGAACTTCAGATATTCCCAATGCTGTTCTATGTCCTGCTCCACCACAAACACCAACGACGGCGAAGATGACCATGGTGAGTACAGCAGCCTAGCACACAAGGGAGGGGGAGAGGAAAAAGAGAGTGACACACACACGCACAACACAAACCCCCCCACACACACACCATACACACAAGCACGTGTAGGAATAAAACATATACACCCTGTACCCCTTAGGAAAAATGCAAGGACAACACGAATAGATAAAAGTGAGTGTAATAAGATAAATAAAGTAGTAATACGTGCATCCAATCTAAAAGTATATACATATTTACAAATCAAGGGACACTGCCCAGTCCTTAATGTTCGTCGGCCACAGGGCCACATTACAAAGTCCAAGGCCCCACTTGACTCCTGCAAAAACACAGAGAGAACACTGCAGGGGCATCAGTTCGAAAATAGGAAGGCACCTCAGGGGGAGGGGGAACGGGAGGGCACCTCAGCCAGCAGATGGAAGAACCCCACTGGTCCTGGAGGGGGCAACATGCCCTGTGCGCTGTCCTGGGGAGTGCAAGGCCACAGTCTCTCGAGTGGGCAACTTGCCCACATGCTCTGGAGGGGTCAACATTCCCTGTGATGGGTCCTGGGGAGTGCAAGGCCACAGTCTCTCGAGTGGGTGACTTGCCCACTGGCTCTGGGGCGGGCAACATGCCCTGTGTGCTGTCCTGGGGAGTGATAGGCCACAGTCTCTCCAGTGGATGGCTTCTCCACTGGTTCTGGAGGGGGCATCATGCCCTGTGATCTTCATCCTTGGGAGAATGGGGTGAGTGGATGGCTTCTCCTCTGGTTCTGGAGGGGGCATTGTGCCCTGTGATCTTCATCCTGGGGAGGATGGGGTGAGTGGATGGCATCTCCACTGGTTCTGCAGGGGGCATCATGCCCTGTGATCTTCATCCTGGGGAGGATGGGGTGAGTCAATGGCTTGACTGGTTATGGAGGGGGCATCGTGTCCTGTGATGCAGGTCTGGGGGAGTGCAAGGTCACAGTCTTTCAGCTGGGTGTCAATCCCACAGGATTTTCAGGGGCAGCCCGCACAACAGCCCATGGACGCAGGACTACATACTGTCCACCGGAGGTGACGGCTGCTCAGTGGTGGTGATGTTGCTGCTGGTGGTGGGGGGAAGCTCCTGCCCATCCCAGGAGCCTCGGACGGCTGCCCACTGGTGCTGCTGCTGGTGGTGTTGGTGGTTGTGGAGGGAAGCCCCTGCCCATCCCCTGCAGCCTCAGACGGCTGCCCACTGGTGCTGCTGCTGCTGGTGGTGGTTGTGGTGGAAGCTCCTGCCCATCCCCTTCAGCCTTGGATGGATGCCCACTGGTGGTGGTGGTGGTGATGCTGCTGGTTGTGGGGGGAAGCTCCTGCCCATCCCCTACAGCCTCGGACAACTGCCCACTGCTGGTGGTGGTTGTGGGGGGAAGCTCCTGCCCATCCCCTGCAGCTTCTGATGGTAGCCCACTGCTGGTGGTGGTTCTGGTGCTGCTGCTGCTGGTGGTTGTGGGGGGGGAAGCTCCTGCCCATCACCTGTAGCCTCAGATGGCTGCACCACCATGGTTGGTGGTGGGGGCTCCGACTGAGTTCCAGCACCAGGCCTCTTGTCCTTTCTGCCTGCGGGTGCAGGCCCCTTGCTCTTCCTGGTAGCAGCTGGGGATGGCTTCTTGCTCCTCTTGGCAGCAGCTGGGGGTGGCACCTTTACCTTCACGGTAGCAGCTGGGGGTGGCACCTTGACTTTCCTGGCAGCACTTGGGGCAGGCACTCTTTCCGTGTGGCTGCCTGGTGCCCGGGATCCCTTCCCACCACTAGCTGCTGGGGACACTACTGGGTCCGTATACTGGGTGGCTGAGGTACTTGCTTGGGTTTTACACACCCTCGCCAGACGTGAAGGACAGGGGGTAGGGGAGTAGGGAAGAGGTCAATGGTGGAGAGGAAAAGCTGCTAAGGGACATTGGGGGGAAGAGGGAGAAGGTCTGGGAGTGGAGGAAGAGGGAGTGGTTGTAGGAGGTGTCTGACTGCTGTGTTTGGGTGCAAGTGCATGGGTTGAAAACTGACTGAGTTGGCCCATCAAAAGGGGTTGTGAAGCAATGCTCATTCATTGCAATGCATTAGTTGTTCCGAATGTAGTTTAGGCCATCTGGAATATATGTTAGGTAAGGTTTAGGAAACTGGGAATAGGTCAACTCAGTACTAGTAATATAAGCAATCTGATTTAGAAAAGTTCAATGTCAGTATGTTACTGTTTGTTTTTCTAGGAGCTTAACTGCAGCACTTATCTATTTTTGTTACATCAGCACCCAAGGGCACGAAGAGGGCATTGGAGGGTCAGGCAGAGGCTGCCACAACCAGTGCCGCTGCAGTGGAAGTACCATCGCCAGCGCCCCGGCTCATGGCTCTGCTGGCCCCAGTAAGTTCTCATTTATTATTTATTTCTCTAACTTTTATCTCTCCCCATTAGAATATTTTTTCCTTGTTTCTGTTATACTGACTTTTTATTTTTACAAATCCTCTTCATTCTATTTAATGTTTGTTAATTCTTGTTATCCCTCCCTGCATTATCCTTTATTTCTATTTCTTCTTTCTGTAGCTGACTTCCTCCTGTCTATACTAATCTGTAGCTTTTATTTTGCCTGGTTCTTAAGCTTTCCCTCTCCCCAAATGTTTATACCCTGTGGACTGGTACTGTAAGAATAACAGAATAGATTAGGTACTCTACTGTGAAGATTGCAGAGTTTGCAGACCCAAACAAGTTATTCTACGCTTGTTTGTTGAGAAGGATTTCTATTTCTTGCTCATGCTCAAATGACGAGAGGGTGTCCATGGCTATGGTGATCCTTCAATACTGTGCTGTATGTGTTATTCAGTATCCTAGCATTTTCAATGACAGAGCTGCATGTCAACCAAAATCATATGTCTTTCAGTGATCAATTTATTTTACCCCTTCATTGTGCTTTAAATGACTCACATCATCATCATCATTTCTCTACCCCTCCATTGTTTTTGATTGGCTTGACTACCTAGATTTGCTAACATTGTCAACCAACAAAATGCCCAAAGTGATATTTTAGATGGAAGAGAAGATACTGCAACCTGAAGAGTAAGTATGTACTGTGGTTGTATTTTGTTAAAAAAAAGATAAAAAGAGGAGGTGTATCTTGCATCTAAAATGTGTAATGTGTTTTCTAGCCATACAGACCAGCACTGCTGGGGCCAGTGCACCATACAATGCTGCAATTGATGGGGGAGTCTTTGCGGTGGCAGAGACAAGTGGTGGTAAGTCAATGCTCGGTTATATCCACTATATTTGTTAAGTGAGGCTGATCCCTCCCCTCATTATCCATGACTACCCTTTACTATGGCATTTTGTGACCCATAGGCTATTACCACCACCTAACTCCAGCATAGTTCAATTCAGGACTGCAGTGTTGGGTGTTCAATGTGCATCTTCTTCTGTTGCTGCAGCATTTGCAAAGCTTTCAAAGGATTGCAAACCAAAACAAAAATAAGGTATCTTTCTCTTCCTTCTCAGGGCCCACTCAGACACCTTCTTATACTGCACTCCTTTATTCGTTCCTAAGTTCTGTCCCTGCCTATTAAAAACATTGAAAAAATCATTCTTGGCATGTGCCACATGTTACGGGACAAGTGACGGGAACAGTGTTTCAGATGGTTTCCATGATGGATTTTTTCTCTTTTGACATTCATGATCTTTCAATTTCAACTACAGCGACTGACTAAGCTTAGCCACCTGATGATCAGTAATACCTGACTAATCTACAGTAAACCCTACTATACCTACCCAGCCATTTCCTTGCACCTTATCCTGTGGCAGAGTAAGTCACGATTCCTTCTGTGACTGCCAAGCAAATGTGTTTGATTGAAATAATTTGTATTTGAGGGCAAGGTCAGGAATTGAACCACTTAAGTGTCTGTGATTTCATGTTTTGCGGAAGGGATAATCTGTGATGAATGTGTCCAATAAAATCTATATATCCCGCTCCTTTTCCTGTGCTGCAGTGCATACTTTTTCATACTGTCTACTTACAGCAAACAGGATATCTATTACTTGCCTCTTACACATGACGTTTGAGGCATTCATTATTAATGTGCCTTTTTGGTGTCAGGGCAGAATTGAAAGGCATGTAAAGAAGAGCAGGGTCAATGGAATAAAAAATATGTAATTGTCCATTGCATATGCCCCAGCTGCAGACTGCAGAGAGTAGCACACTTGTACCTGAAGTGCTACCTAGCATGATTCCAATCATTTTGCACAATAAGAATAAAATACTTTTGCTCCATCGTGGATGATGGTTTACTGGTTTATAAGAGATATTTTTCTTTATCCCTCACAAAGTTTCTATGTTTTCTTTTTTAGAAAATTGTTGAGAAGAAATGAAAAAATCACTCTATTTTTTTAGTATGGGGGTTGCTGCCTCCTTTCAGCCAGTCAGTGCTTTTATGTGAGGCATGTACCAGTAAAATCATGTCCCTGTGACTCTCCTAATCACATCAACCATTCCAATGATCCTAGGGGACGAGCAATGTACCTCTGCTGTGTAAATATATAATGTAAAACAAGTGGTTGCACAGAGTATTCTTTCCAATTTGCCTTATTTGTTTTGTTTTTGTTTTCTTGATATACCTATTCCTTCTTGTTCACCACCATCACCGACCAAGCATGAGGTAGCAGAGGTTGGAGGCCACGCGGGCACCGAGTTAATGGATGGTGGAGGAGGAGGAGGGTAAGGCATATGCCCCTGGCCCGGGCTCAGGTTTTGCCAGCCAACCACCTGCAACTCCAGCATCCAGGCCACATCACTGTCAGCTCAGCCCAAAGTTTAGATCTGACCGTGCCCGTACCACCATTGCCGCCCCCCTTCAGACGACTACTACATCGTTGGCTGCTGCGTGAGCTGGCAACCTTGGGCCATCCTCAAGACCCAGCTCCAAAACCTTCAGACCCTCCTGAAGAATGCCCTCTTCTAAGCCCTTTTTTTAATTTTTTATTATGGTGGAAGGTAGTTTTGTTGTGCCTGGAAACAGTGGGAATTGGTCATGCCAATTTATTACTTTGACTTTTGGACATTGATGTTTATTTTGGACATTGGTTGGAGATGGAGAGATATTGTTGTGGGAGGGGGTGGACCTGTTGTGGCTGGAGTGGGTGGGATTAGTTTTGAATGTTTTTGTTAGTAAGGGAAACCTTTCTATTGTACTTTATGTCTGAATAATTGTTCTATGTTTTACTTTAACTTTGCACGGATGTCTTTTTGCAAAGCCCGTCTTTTTAATCTTCTTCTCAAAGTGTATGCCAGTTAGTTATAGTTAGCTATGGGCCTGATGTATCAACCATCGTAAAAATGCATTTTGGTACGTAACAAGTCCAATTTGTGATTCAGTAACTTGTTACCATATCGCAAATTGGATTTGGGACGACATACCGATTCGGTATTAGGAACGGGTGTGTCAAGGGCGTCCCTTCCTAATACCGAATCGCAGAGGTATGTATGATTGTTTTGTGACCATGAATGTGGCTGCAAAACAATCGCAGATACCACCAATTTCAAATCAGTGGTAACCCATGCGCAAAGAGGAAGGGGTGCCCAAGGTGCCCCTTCCCCTTTATGAATGCATGCGAAAACATTTTTTAAGAGTCGGCAGTGGTCCCATGGACCACTGCTTACTCTTAAAAAATGAAAAGAAAACTTTTCCTTTTTCAATCTTAAATGCAGCCCGTTTTCCTTGCATTTAAAAAAAAAAAAAAGATTGTTTTATTGAAAAGCAATCACAGACATGGTGGTCTGCTGAGCCCAGCAGGCCACCATCCCTGTCATTTCAGCCATTCGCAATGGCTCGCAAATTGCGGCCTACCTCATGAATATTAGTGAGGTAGGTCCATTTGCGAACCCTTATGAATCGCAGTATGAAACTCCTGGAGTTTAATTCATTCCAATAGAGATTACTTAATTGAGATTCGCTAAAAATCACAATTAGGTAATCGCTATTGTGAGGAATGATACATCTGGCACTAAATCCTTGTCCTACTACACTTTGTAATGGTATCCACAGTTTGGAGGGTATGTTGCCATTCCGTATATTGCCTATAGAAACCTAGATAAAAAATATATCTCATCTGTATTTTAACTAAATTTGTTCCCTTTACCCCACAATTCTCTTAACTGAATAGATGCAATGATGGCTGCTCCTTCTCGCAGTCTTCCAACACCTTACTGGATGCTTTCCCAAGGTGCTTTCTTAATGGTAGTGGTAGTAAGCTAACAGGAAATACATCACAAGTGAAGTCCCACTTCACCCTAGGAGAGCCAGAACTGTATGAGTAATCAAAAGGATTATCCATCACAGGCAACTAAATTGAAAGAAAAACACAGAGTTAATGGGTTATATATACACATTTATATTATAGCTTTAGAAAGAGTCAGGCCGGACTGCTAACACTGTGACACATCAAGAATACCAGATATTATTTCCAAAAGTAGCAATAGTAAATTATTCTGAGCAATTGTGAGCATGGAATTTAATGAAAACCAAAGTTATGAAATGCTCAAGTCAGGAAAAGTATACTCATAGTCTGTAGTCAACAAGGTTAAGCATTTACGTATATGAAAGGCCTGAGTGATGATGTTGATTTTGATGAATTATGTTCTTTTATGCATAGTTGTGCAAGTGGGGCTTGTATTTTGAAACATCTCATTCAGAAAAAGGAAGGAAAGTGGGCAGATTTATTTGTACTGTGGATCAAGTAGTGTGGCACAGATGTACTCTTTGGACAACTTGATGTATGACTTGTATTATAAGCCAAGCAAAAAAATTTAGCTCTCATCCCAGGCATGTGCTTCTGCATGTTCATTTGCACCTGCGAGTGCGAACCTTTCAGACACCTTGCTTAGCTGATCCTGTAGCTGATGCCCATTGTACTGTCCTCCTTGCTAATCTAATTTTCAGTGTGAAAACCTCAAAAGGGAGTAGCATCTTTGTTAGGCATTTGACTAGGCATTATTTGTCTGCAACCATAGTCATAGCTTTCCCAAATACATCCCCTCCTCTTTGAATAACATGATCATTGACAAGGCTGCACTGCTCAAACTGATGGTGCAACATATAGTTGGTTGAGTTCCAATGCGGTGGCATATCCTCTTCAAGGCTTTAACTGGTATTGTATTAGAACCCTGAATAATCTGCAGCTGCTTCAGGGCTTTAAAAGAGTGGCTGAAATGAATGCAGATTCTTCTGCAAGTGGTCAGTATGTTACTGACTATGGCCCTCATTACAACATTGGCGGTAAAAGCTGCTTACCGCCGTGCAAAAGTCTGCCAACACACCACCGCGGCTGCGGAATTCCACCACAGTTATTATGACCCACATTTCGGAATCCGCCAAAATTCAGACACCCACACAAGTCCGCCACACCAAAGGTCAGTGATAAACTGGTGAAAACAAAACCTCCACCGTCACGCCAACAGAAATACGCCCACACTATCACAACACACGAATCCACGTGCGGTCTTTCAACCGCGGTATTCCATTGGCAGTACACACTGCCGCGCTCAAAATACACACACTTTTACAAAACACAGCCACATTGGACAATTTGAAATAGACACACCTGATACACATACACACACCACTCCCACACACACATTACAATATAAAACACACACCCACATCACCGACAAACCCCCACTACCAAAAATTCTGAAAGAAGGCCAGGGAGAGACAGCACCAGCAAGAACAACAGCATCCACAGGCACACAACACCATCACCCACAGAAGTTCCACACACCTCACACAACACACCACTACATATCAGCACACTTATCACCACACACTCCACCCCACACATCACCTACACCACCCCATGGCACGGCAAAGACACCCCAGGTTCTCAGAGGAGGAGCTCAGGGTCATGGTGGAGGAATTAGTCCGGGTAGAGCCACAGCTATTCGGATCACAGGTGCAGCACACCTCAATTGCAAGGAAGATGGAGCTATGGCGAAGAATAGTGGACAGGGTCAACGCAGTGGGACAACACCCAAGAAATCGGGAGGACATCAGGAAGAGGTGGAACGACCTACGGGGGAAGGTGCGTTCCGTGGTCTCAAGACACCACCTGGCGTTAGCGGACTGGCGGCGGACACCCAACTCCTCCCACACAAATAACAACATGGGAGGAGCAGGTCTTGGCGATTCTGCATCCTGAGGGCCTCGCAGGAGTAGGTGGAGGAATGGACTCTGGCAAGTCAAATCTTAACTATTACATCACCCTCCCTACCTGCATGCCAGCACATGCCCCCACCCCCACCCTCACCCTCACCCCCAGCACTCCAACTCCTCACATATGTCCCAACATCACAAACCACCCATCCCAACACCAAGCCCTGCATGCAACAACAAAGCATGGACACCCATCACCAAAGCATGCCCACTGCACATACCCACACAACCCCCTAAACCATCATCACACAAGGTCCCACACAGGAATGCAAGCACTGGGGTACACAGTCACCCACCATCCTTTTATACCCTTGCAGGACCCCTACCCAACGTCACCGCACAGGAGGGTCCACACATGTCCACACCACCAACAGAAGAGGCCCACAGTGATGACAGCACCTCTGTCCAACTGGACCTAGATGACCAGTCCGGCCCATCGGGGACCTCTGGACAGTCAGTTCCCCTCACTCAGTCACAGGCCACCACAGACCTTCCCCCCTCTGGAAACACCAGCACAGCACCCACCCAGTGGGCCCATACCTCTGTCCCCAGAACACGTCAATCAGCTGTGTGTCCACCACTACAGAGAACCCAGGCTAACCCACCACCCCAACAACGACAGGGACCTGGGGGCAGTGATAGTGGGCACACGGTCCAGGGGACAGAGGCCCAGGAACACAGGGGAACTGGGAGGGCTGCTGTGCGACGGGGGCGGACAGGCCCAGGGAACCAACTCTCCACGAGGCCCTCTCCTCCATCATGGGAGCCTACCACCACTCCCAGGAGACGATGGCAACGGTACTGGCCAAGTTTCAGGAGACCCAACGCCTGCAGGAGGAACAGTATATGGGCTTCAGGGAGGAACCCAGAACCATCAGCTCCACCCTGGGCACCATCGTAGGGGTGCTGAAGGAACTCGTCAACACCAGGAGGGACACTGTGGCAATACAAGGGGCCCCTGACACTAGCATTGACGATGAACTGCCCACCACCTCCGCCGGCGCTAGTGGACAGGACGCACTGCCACAGGACCACCACACCAGCACCCCACCCCCTGCAGAGGGAGAACCATCCCGCAAACAGTTCCTGAGATCCAGGAACAAGACAGAGCTCGATGCCAAGACCCCCGCCAACAAATGAGACCACCCTGATTGTCATCCTACTGTCCCACTTTGTCACCCTGTCCATAATTAAACTGCCTGAGCTCCACTTCCAATAACCATATGGGCAATGCACCTGTGAGACTAATATACTAGACTCTGCCATGGACATTCCTCCGCAATCACCCCTCACCATTTTACTACCCCTTCCAATATTTTTGCACTTAAATAAACACACTTAAAGCACAAAACAATCTGGAGTCTGTCTGTGCTTTTGAAATAGTGTATTAGCAATTACAGTGACAAAATGCTCTTTCAATTGTAATGTCAACATACCTATGTCACACAACTCTAGTCCATGAGGAATCTAAGCAGATGTCACACAGTGGGACCCACATCTGTGAAATCGTAAGGGAAAGTGACAACTCAGTGACCATACACTAGGTGAAAACAACAGACAGTAGAGAGGTAGTAGTGTGAAAGTACATGTAGTAGGCAGGTCTGAACTCTTACCTGTGTCTCACTGGAAATATTGCTGGATCATTGAGTCCCTGTTGTTCATGTCTTCTTCCTCTGCTTCCTCGTCTTCACTGTCCACAGGCTCCACAGCTGCCATAACACCACCATCTGGACCATCCTCCTGCAGAAAAGGCACCTGTCGTCGCAAAGCCAAGTTGTGAAGCATACAGCAGGCCACGATGATCTGGCACACCTTCTTTGGTGAGTAGAATAGGGATCCACCTGTCATATGGAGGCACCGGAACCTGGCCTTCTGGAGGCCGAAGGTCCGCTAGATCACCCTCCTAGTTTGCCCATGGGCCTCATTGTAGCGTTCCTCTGCCCTTGTCCTGGGATTCCTCACTGGGGTCAGTAGCCATGACAGGTTGGGGTAACCAGAGTCGCCTGCAAATGGTGAGGGACAACTGTTAGACACGCACTAACCTGGAGGGATATCCCCAGACCCAGACAACCATTCCCACTGTCTTGCTTCCAGGTGCTCACCTAATAGCCACACACGGTGCCTCTGGAGTATACCCATCACATAAGGGATGCTGCTATTCTGCAGGATGTAGGCGTCATGCACTGAGCCAGGGAACAAGGCATTCACATGGGAGATGTACTGATCTGCCAAACATACCATCTGTACATTCATCGAATGATAACTTTTCTGATTTCTGTACACCTGTTCACTCCTGTGGGGGGGGGGCAAAGCCACATGGGTCCCAACAATGGCACCTATGATGTTGGGGATGTGTCCCAGAGCATAGAAATCACCTTTCACTGTAGCCAAATCCTCCACCTGAGGAAAAACGATGTAGTTCTGCATGTGTTTCAGAAGGGCAGACAACACTCTAGACAATACGTTGCAAAACATAGGATGGGACATCCCTGATGCTATGGCCACTGTTGTTTGAAAAGACCCACTTGCAAGGAAATGGAGCACTGACAGCACCTGCACTTGAGGGGGGATTCCTGTGGGATGGCGGATTGCTGACATCAGGTCTGGCTTCAACTGAGTACACAGTTCCTGGATTGTGGCACAGTCAAACCTGTAGGTGATGATCAAATGTCACTCCTCCATTGTCGACAGGTACACCAACGGTCGGTACACCGGAGGATGCCACCATCTCCTGACATGTCCCAGCGGACGGTGCCTATGAAGGACAACAGCGAGCACAGAGTCAAACAACTCAAAGGTAAGTACCCACAGTTTACACAGAACACCATTGATACACAAAAGGTGGCCTGTATGTGTGTTGAATCTATGCCTAGGTATGTGTGACGCAGTTGAAAATGAAGCCATGTGGGCCCCTGAAATGGTGGCTGCCTGACCTGTAAAGTGGGACAATGGGATGTGAGATAACTGCACTGGCGTTGTACACCGTCGCGGTAGGCGGTCGAAGACTGCGGCACAATGCTGCATTGGTTAACATTGGACCCTTTGGGTCCCAGAAGCCAATGACGATGTACGCGGGCGGTGACAGTACGCACCGCCATGAACGTGACCGCCATTTTCTATCTTTTCAATCACTCGATACCTGATATTCGACAGGAGAGGACCTTCACTGCAAGTGCTGCTGTGACCTCAGTCTGGAAGAGACAATGGCTCGAGTGTGTGGGGAAAGGGCCCCTGCCTTCACATCGTAGGAGTTGGGGAAACTTGTGGATGGGGTCCTCCCTCAGTACACGCTACTCTACGGTCCTCCAGACAAACAGATAAGTACACAGGGAGCATGTTTTATGGGGTATGCCTGTGTGGAGAGGGCTGGATGTAAGAAGGAAGGGGGGAGAGTGCTGTGTGCATGAAAGACGGTGAATGCATGTGCCACATGGCAAGGGTAGGGATGGGGGCCAATCAGTTTGACGGTGCAGTTGGTAATAACTTCTCTTTTTCCCCTGTACATTTCATGTAGGTCAGCACCCACCAGAAAAAAAGATATTTGGCGTGCCATCGCCAAGGACGTCCGGACCCTGGGGGCCTATCACAGACTAAGCACCCACTGGCAGAAAAGATGGGAGGACATTCGCCGCTGGAGCAAGAAGACGGCGGAGGCTCAGCTGGGGATGGCCTCCCAATGTGGGAGGGGTGCCCGTCGCACCATGACCCCCCTGATGTTCAGGATCCTGGTGGTGGCCTACCCGGAGTTGGATGGGCGCTTGAGGGCATCACAGCATCCACAAGGGGGTGAGTAGACTCTCATTCTGCTGACTTTGCGCGCATTGGAGGTGTCTGGGTGGGGGAGGTGTGCTGTGGGTTTCCCTTGGCCAGGGCGAGTTCCGTAGGCAAGGCCCCTCCGTAAGGCAGGCCATGTGACACCCCACCCCACTTCTGTAGAGTGACAACTACACCTACATAGGGAAGTACTCCAATCTCTCCTCTACTTTGTGACATAGTACCATTCGCCAATGGGGAAGCGAAAGGCCAAAGACAGCCCGACTTTAGGCTCTGGCAAATCCAAAATACTCAAAATCAATAAGACCATGTTACCCCACACTAGCCATGTCGCCAAGGAAATAGATGATTTAATAGAAGAGGTAGAACAGATTCTAAACAACAAGGAGAAGCCTAGTCGAAAGGGCTCAAAATCTGGCACGCTTATTCCATTTCTAACATCTAGTTCACATACTGCTGTTAACTCTCATTCTGTCGCCTCATCTCACCAACCACTCCAACAGTCGTTGCCTTGCCAAGACCCTATTGCCCTCCCTACACCCTATTCCGATGTAGATGCTCTTAGAGCTTGCACACCTCACCCTTCAATTTTATGCTCTAATCGTTTTTCTCCGCTGGCATCCATTGACTCGGACAATCAGCAACCAGCCGTCTTAGCTCTGCCATGTATAGCGAGTCCTCCTCTACAAAATGATTTGTTCACATTGGTGTGTAGCCTTAAGACTGAAGTTAGCGAGTTGAGAGCATTATTGCTTGAGATCACCACCCTTCTTAAAAGCAAATATCCTTCCCCTATTAGCGAGCCTAACTCAAACCTTTTGCCTACTAAGCATCCACCTGCAAAAGGCGTTTTTCCAAACGGGCCTCTTCTGCCACTAGCTTGTGCTGCAGGTCCCATAGACGATCAGTGTCCTGCAAAACAGCTTACGTCCTCTTTTGGAAGAACTACCCCGCTCCTTCCTAATGTTCCCTTCAAATGGGATACTACCAAAGCTTTATACCACAATCATAAATTAATTAGCAACAACTACATATACATGTGCAATGTTCCACCTTTGCCCCCAAACGTGAGAGAAGACAAAGCCTCACTAACAAACAAGGTCTTGCACTGGGTGAGACATACCAGGGGTTGTGGCTCAATCATCCATGATGACATCGTTTCTGTCAAGCGATCTAATGGTTCCCCTGGTCTCTCTGGTCCTAGTGACTTTATAACACTTAGTCTTAAAAGCCCACATTTGGCAGTAGGCCTTATGGAAATGGAAGCACGGTCTATACGCAGGAAGTCCTCAGCAATTACTCTTTCAGCTAGCTGTCCTATTGCTAGCTATATGCGTGCAAATCCTTCCACTAGATCAGCCAATTTGGCCCCGAACCATTTTACAACTACTCAAGACATAAGACCAACAGGCCATCAGGTCCAGAGAGATCCACTCCCTGATTTGGCCCCTAAGTTCTGTTTTGGCCCTGCTTCAAGGGCCCAACTAACCCACGATCCTGGGGCTACCTCGGATATTGACTGACTATGTTTCACCAATCTTTGCACAGCCACAGCAGCCATGAACTTTCCATCTAATTCACCCTGCCCAGCCTCTCTTCTTTTATCGGACTCACAACCTGGAAATATTAATAACACCACAAGTTTATTCAAGGCGAATCCCGTTGCCAGTTACGTCCAAGTTGATACTACCACGAACTCAAACATTTCTTGTGTCCAGCACACAGCAAAACTTTTATCCTGGAATGTGGCTGGCATTAACAGCAAACTTGTTGACACTGAGTGGGGAGCACTCGTTGGAAATTTTAACGTCTGCATGTTCCAGGAAACATGGGCAACGCATTGTACATACAAACAAGGGTATAGTTCCTTTTTCAAGCCTGCTAAGCCATCTTTAGCTGGCAGGGCGGCAGGGGGTTTAATCACATGGGTAAAATCTATAGAGGGGAGTGGTACAAAGGAGATATATGTGGATTCTCATGATATTTTGGCCGTTGCTATCTACCCAGCCTCAGGCATTCCTGTCCTTTGTCTAAATATTTATAGCAGACCGGGACCCTCAAATCACCGATCTCCCATTGTCGAGCTACTGAATATCTTAATCCCAGACCTTCGCCTCAAATATCATATCATAATAGCTGGTGACTTTAACGTTCTACTTGAACTTAATGCCGATCACATAGAGGTCATGCAGTCTGAAGATAGTGTATGGAATATCCCTCCACCTGTGACTTTTCATTCTACCCAGCAAAATTCATATAAACCAAGCGTTAGGGCCTCACAGATAGTGGACCTCATGATATCCCATGGCCTTCGTTTGGGTAATGGCCGCTTTCCAGCGGACATTCCGGCCAGACCAACCTTCTTCAGGGGCTCATATAGTAACAAATTGGATTATATCCTCTTTGATTTAAGACTATGGCACCATATTCTAGACTTAGAGGTGGGTCTTCCCCATACTAGTGATCATGCTCCCCTCCAGATCACATACAAGAGTTCTCTCCTAGTAGGGGTCGCACTTCCCCCTGTCTCCTCTACTGCTATGGAGCTGTCCAGTAATAAGCGTACAGTAAGGTGGGACTCCTTCGTGCAATCAAATAAGCTTCAAGGAAAATTGCGTGCCCTAACCTCTTCTCACCAGTTATTTGATACCAACTTTATTCTGGCTCCATTAGAAATATTGCCTCTTCATTTGGACCTTTTTTCTACTCTGAAAGAGCTGTTTACTAAACGTCCAAGGCCACTGACTATTTCCTGTATTCCACCACATACTAAATGGTTCAACAAGAGGTGTAGGGAGGCCAAAAATACTTTGGCCATCGCGCTAAAGACCAAAGACAGATCAGGCATCATCACTGCTAGACGTCATTATGCTTCCATTTGCAACAAAAGTAAATTCGAGTACGAAGAGGGGCTATGTAGCAATTTACTCGAGGCAGCTACCGTCCATGATTCAAAACGGTTCTGGCTCCTAGTTTCCTGTGGTGATCAGAACCGCGCATCTCACCTGGAGTCTTATATTTCTCCTGACATCTGGCTCTCCTACTTTAAGGAATTGTATGGACCATTGTCGGCAAGTCATACTTCTGACATAATTTCGGAGGAGCCAACAACTTCTGACGAGTCTATGGCTTTCTTGCCCCCTTTTACACTGAACGAAACTGTGTCGGCCATTGCAGCCCAGAAAGCAGCAAAAGCCCCTGGGATGGACGGGATCCCCTCTGATATGTTTAAAGTGGACCAGAACACCTGGGGCCCATATATTAACAGACTTTCCAATGCCATCTTGACTAGCAGAATTTATCCTGACTCATGGAAAGAGGCGATTATAGTGCCCATCCATAAGAAAGGAGAGAGGAACAACCCGGGTAATTATAGACCCATCAGCCTCCTCGACAACCTTCAAAAAAGTTTCTGTTATCAGTTGTTGAGCAGGCTGAACAAGTGGCTAGTTGAAAATCAAATCTTAAATCATCTACAAGCGGGCTTCAGAGAAAAAACTAGCACATTAGATCAGATATTTCGTTTTACTTCTATTAAATGGAAAGTTGTCGATGTTGACTTAGGCCACCTATATGTAGCATTTGTAGATCTAAAATCGGCCTTTGATCTAGTACCCCGCCACAAACTGTGGGAAGTTCTGTCTAAAATAGGAGTCCCGTGCTCTATTTTAAATATTATCAGGGATCTTTACACTGGCAACTATGGTAGAATTAGATGGGGCCCACAAGGTGAATTAACAGAAAAATTCCTTACTGCCCGAGGTGTAAGACAAGGTTGTGTTCTTGCCCCTACCTTATTCCTTCTCTTCATAAACGCATGCATCCCTTATCTTATGGAGTGCTCTAACGACTCGCCTAAAATAGGAGGGCAGAAGATCCCCTGCCTTCTTTTTGCCGATGACACCCTGCTGGTTTCTCAAACAGCCACAGGCCTTTCAACCCTGCTTTCAAGATTCATTGACTATTGCAATGATTATGGGCTCGAAATCAACCGATTAAAAACCAAGTGCATGGTGTTTGGCGATAGGAAAGGCAGAATGAGACGACCTATCTATTTAGAGGGTGCCGCGCTGGAAAGAGTCAGCGATTTTGATTATTTAGGCCTGAAACTAGAAGACTCGCACAAGTGGCAGCGCCACATCCAGAAGGCAACTTTACGATTGCAACAGCGAGCGAGTGGCATTGCAAGATTTGCAGCTAGATCTCCTAGCTTTGCCATGACGCCCGCAGTAGAAATTTATAAACTACAAGCAAGAGGGGGAGCAATCTATGGAGCTGAACTGTGGGGCCACTGTTGCCTGGATGATTTGATAAAAGTGGAGAACTCTTTCTTAGGGTCATTGCTAAGAGTTCCTTCCAGTACCCCAATGCTCCCAATACGCATGGACCTAAATCTCCCTTCTATCAGCCAGATCGTTGCACTCAAGCCCCTGTTGTACTGGATTCGCCTATGGTCATCAGATTCTCTTGTCCATTATAGATGTGCGCTAGCTAACTTGATGGCCAACAACACTAGCTCCAAAATCAAGTGGTGTGCATATGTAGAAAGGACCCTCTCGCTTCTTGGTTTGGGGTCCTATTGGAAGGAACCATTATCTATCCCTAAGAACGCAACCCAGACTCTAAAGGATGCTTTCTGGCTCCACGTTCAACTTTCCCAACTGTCCGCTGTCTCGTCATCATCCATGACGGGAAACTTTTTATATTTTAAATGTCATTATGAATTTGCACAATATATGGATATAGTATCTTCCCCGTTTGCTCGTTCATTATACATTAGATTCAGGGTGGGCTCTCTTCCTTTGCGTTCCCTCACTTATAAATGGTCTAATTTTAGTTGTTCTTCTAAGATGTGTCCGATGGGCTGTGCCAGAGAAGAATCAGTAACTCATATTCTCTTCCAATGCCCCGCATACTCCAAACAAAGAGCCCGTTGGATTATTCCTCTGTGCAGAAGTAAGGGTTTTAAAAACTGCTTGCTAGCTTTGAGAATTTTTAAATCTGATTCATCGGTTTTAGTGGTTTGTTGTTTGTCAAAATATTTAGACTCAATCTGGCGTATCAGACTGAACACGCTTAAAAAAGCAGAGGGAAATTTAACAATGAATGTGGTAAACAACAATTGATGGATTTATCATTGTATGCACACATCACTTTTATTGCTTCAGATGCATTCCCTACCTGCTGTTTTTATTTTTCTTAGATATTTTTTAAATTGAAATGTCCTTTTTATCTGATATGGTTTGCCAGGCTTGTATCTTATTCTTTTACCTATAATGCGTTTTTACATAACTATAAGGTGCGATTTTCCATGAGGGAACTGCTTATGTGTAAATATTTCTCTTTTCTTTTTTTTTTTTCTCCTTTTCAATCTTTTATGACTTAAATTGTTTATCATGTAGCTTGCCGTTCCTTTTTTGTGTGATGCGCTTTTATGCTATTTATATTTACCGAAATAAAGCTAATGAATGAACTACACCTAGTCATGCCCCTGTGTCATCTATGTGTGCAGATGTTGTCCATAGCCTTGTAGGCCATTTCCCAGGAATTGAACAGTGGAGCCCAAGAGTGCGCCGTAGTGCAGGGGGCTTCTGTGTCAGTTGTGTCCGCCAACGGTAGCGGTAATGCATGCACTCAACATGTCTTTCTTCTGTCGCCCCCCCTTTTTGTGGTCTCCCTGTTCTTGTGTGCATTAGCATCATCAGTCGGAGGAGCAGTGGCACCGGAGCACCAGGGGGCTGCATACCACATGGCCATGGAGGGCCACACTACGGACTCGGACTTCACCAGTGGGACGGAGGGCGAAGGGAGCTCCACGGCGGGGACAGGAGCTGACACAGGTGACACGGACTCATCCTCTGATGGGAGCTCCCTTGTGGTGGCGGCAACATCTGTGCCATCCCCATCTACAGGTACAGCTGCCACCCCCTTTCCAGCACCACCCTCCCAGCAGCCCCTCAGCCTTCGCCCCGTGCCTGCTCACCCGGGAGGGTGGGCATCACCTTCGCCCCAGGCACCTCAGGCCCTGCCCCAGTCACCCCTGCTGCCCTCAGTGAGGAGGCCATTGACCTCCTCTGGTCCCTCACTGTTGGGCAGTCTACCATTTTGAATGCCATCCAGGGTGTAGAAAGGCAGTTGCAACAAACAAATGCATTCCTGGAGGGCATTCATTCTGGTCAGGCGGCCCTTCAGCGAGCTTTTCAGACTCTTGCCTCAGCACTGATGTCAGCCATTGTCCGTGTCTAGCCTCCCTCCTCCAACTTCCTCCACCCCGACCCAATCCCCTGTACCTCAGCCTATCCCAAGCACACCAACAGACCAGCATGCACACACGTCAACACACAAGGGAAGCTCAGGCAAACATAAGCACCACACATCCTATAGGCACTCACGCAAGCATCACACACATGCAGACACACCAACATCCACTCCCTCCACTGTGTCACCCTCCTCCTCATCTCCCTCCTCCCTCCCAGTCTCGTCTACACTCACACCTGCATGCACTACCTGTACAGCCACTATGTCCCTCTCCAGCAGACCCACCACCACACCCCGCTCACGTGCAGTCACCACCCCCACTACCATTCACACGTCCCCTGTGTCCTCTCCCAGTGTGTCTGTGATGCCCCCTCCGAAGATACACAAATGCAGGCACACACCCACCCAACAGCCATCCACCTCACAACAGCCTCCAGCGCATGCACCTTCACCCAAAGTCACCAAACGTACACCTCCTACAACCACCACCTCTTCCTCCACTTCCAAACCCCCTCCAGCTACCAGTCCCAGTGTGTCCAAAAAACTTTTCCTGTCCAACCTTGACCTCTTTCCCACACCTCCCCCACCCCGTCCGTCTCATAGGTCCCGAACTAGCACCTCAGCCACAACATCTCTGGGACCAGTGGTGCCTGTAGTCACCGGAATCTGGAGTGCACCGGCCACCAGGGCAGCCAGTGTGGCACGGAGCCACAGCACAAACAGTCCCCCACCTGTGAAGCATCAGAAGTTGGCCAGTGCCCGACAGGAGAGGGTGAAGACTCCAGCCAGCAAAGCAGCTCCAAGGGGTCCCGTGGGGGGTGTGGAGTCAGCTGTGACACCTTCCAAGGTGGGGAAGGGCCACTAGAAGCCCGGCAAGTCTGGGAAGAGCAGCAAGGCGGAGAAGACCGCCATCATCCCTGCTGCCCAGGAGGCCACCTCCAGCACAAGCCCAGCTGCCCAGGACAGGACCGCCAGCACAAGCTCAGCTGCCCAGGACAGGCCCACCAGCACAAGGCCAGCTGCCCAGGACAGGACCTCCAGCACAAGCCCAGCTGCCCAGGACAGGACCGCCAGCACAAGCCCAGCTGCCCAGGACAGGACTGCCAGCACAAGCCCAGCTGCCCAGGACAGGACCGCCAGCACAAGCCCAGCTGCCCAGGAAAGGACCGCCAGCACAAGCCCAGCTGCCCAGGAGGGGAACGCCAGCACCAGCCTACCTGCCCAGGAGGCCACCGCCAGCACAAGCCCTGCTGGGCCATGAAGGACCGCCAGCACAAGCCCAGCAGGGCCATGAAGGACCGCCAGCAAAAGCCCCGCTGGGGCATGAAGGACCGCCAGCAAAAGCCCCGCTGGGCCATAAAGGATCGTCAGGAGCTGAGTCCCTGCAATGGAGACTGCCGTCTCACCGCTGCACAGGGCACCGCCGTCTCAAGCACCACTGCACAGGGCACCGCCGTCTCAAGCACCGCTACACTGCACAGGGCACCACCGTCTCAAGCACCGCTGAACAGGGCACCGCTGTCTCAAGCACCGCTGCACAGGGCACTGCTGTCTCAAGCACCGCTGAACAGGGCACCGCCATCTCAAGCACCGCTGCACTGGGCACCGCCGTCTCAAGCACCGCTGAACAGGGCACCGCCATCTCATACACCGCTGCACAGGGCACCGCCGTGTGAAGCACCGCTGCACAGGTCACCGCCATCTCAAGCACCGCTGCACAGGGCACCGCCGTTTCAAGCACTGCTGAACAGGGCACCGCCATCTCAAACACCGCTGAACAGGGCACCGCTGTCTCAAGCAACGCTGGCCCATGAGCGCCAAGAGCACTGACGCTACTGAGTCCGTCACGGGCAGAATGAAGCACTCTGGGCACCATGCCCCTCCAGAACCAGTGGAGACTGTCATCCACTACCTCTGTCCTTAGCAAGATGAAGCACTCTGGGCACAAGGCCCCCTCCAGAACCAGTGGAGACTGTCATCCACTACCTCTGTCCTTAGCAGGATGAAGCACTCTGGGCACCATGCCCCCTCCAGAACCAGTGGAGACTGTTATCCACTTGGCTTTGCACTCCCCAGGATATGGCAGTGGGCAACCCACCCACTGTAGAGACTTGAGAGACTGTGGCTTTGCACTTCCCAGGATTGAACAGTGGGCAAACCACCCACTGTAGAGACTTGTGAGACTATGGCTTTGCACGCCCCAGGATATGGCAGTGGGCAACCCACCCACTGTAGAGACTTGAGAGACTGTGGCTTTGCACTCCCCAGGATGGAACAGTGGGCATGTGGCCCCCTCTTGGATTTGGCATTGTGCACTCAAGCGGCTGAGATGCCCCCCCTTTCCCTCTCCCTGAGGTGCCTGTTTAGTTGCTCTCTGATGCCCCTGCAGTGTTCTCTCTGTCATGGTTGGGGATCTTGTGTGGGCCTCGCCCATACCGTGTGGGCCCAGTGTTCCACTGACTTTCTTAGAGCACTACCTGGACTACTATGCTTGGTATATATTTTGCACAAGGTGTATATATATATTTCTGCCTACTTGCTTTTAATATATTACAATGATACACTCATTTTATATTGTCTTTGCATTCTTCCGGGGGGTTTGTGGGGTGTAACTGTGATTTATTGATTTGCATTAGTGTGTGTGTTGTAGTGGGTGAGGGTGGGGGTGTTGCATGTGTATGTCCCTGTTTTTTCCCTCCCCCCTCCCCTGTGTCGTAGGTGCAGTACTCACCGTGGTCTTCGCCACCGGCGTTCATGCTCCTGGTAGAGGAGCAGGAAGACTATTGCAGGGAGAATTTGGAGTTCCGGATCCATGGTGTCCTCGTTCCTCGTGGGGTGCGTGGAGGTGAGTGTTTTTTCTTCGGGATTCCTGTTTCCGCCGTGTTTTTATCCATGGTGAATCTGCCCCGGAAAGGGTGGCGGATTGGCCTGTCATAATAGTGTGGCCGGTACATTGTCCCACCTGTCTGTTGGCGGTGCCCGGCACGCTGTTTGTTTGTACCGCCGTGGCGGTCGGAGTGTTAAAGTGGCTGTCTTTGTTGGCGGTTCCCGCCACGGTCGTATTTGCAAATTGTTTACCGCCAGCCTGTTGGCGGTCTTACCGCCGCTTTAACACCGACCGCCAGGGTTGTAATGACCACCTTTGTCTTCTTTTTTTTTTTTAGAAACTCCTGCACAACCAGGTTGATACAGTACCCCAAACACAGGACCCCAAAGCAGCCACCATCTTCAATGGCCTTGACTATATTACTGCTATTGTCCTAGACAGCAAATCAAATTCTGAGACTTCTGGGTTGCGCCATTCACACACCTTGCTGTTAGATTTAGCCAAGATGTTTTCAGCTGTATGTGATTTCTCCATTGTGAACATGGCTACTGTTGCATGCCACCGAACGCTCTTAAAACTTTCCTCAGGACCAAGGGCCAGATGTATGAAAAAAACAAATTGCGACTTGCAATTTGCGAATCCGTACGACTCGCAAATTGCACGTCGCAATTTGGTATGCAGAAAGGTGTCTCAGACACCTTCTGCAACTCGCAATGGGGTCGCAAAGACCCACCTCACTAATATTAATGAGGTGGGTCGCAGTTTGTGACCCCATTGCGAGTATGGGCACTCACGGGGATGGTGGCCTGCTGGAGTCAGCAGACCACCATGTCCGTGACTGCTTTTTAATAAAGCAGTTTTTTTGTTTCTATCTGCAGCCCGTTTTCCTTAAATGAAAACGAGCTGCACTTAGAAAAAAAAACGAAACCTTTTGTTTCGGTATTTTTCAGAGCAGGCAGTGGTCCATAGGACCACTACCTGCTCTGAAAAATTATTTTTGTTTCCATTCACAAAGGGGAAGGGGTCCCATGGGGACCCCTTCCCATTTGCGAATGGGTTACCATCCACTTCAAGTGGATGGTAACTGCGATTTCATTTGCAACCGCTTTCGCGGTCGCAAATGAAAGTGAATAGCATTGCGAGTCGCAAATAGGAAGGGAACACCCCTTCCTATTTGTGAGTCGGAAATGCATTTTGCAAGTCGGATCCGACTCGCAAAATGTATTTCTGCATAGCAAAGAGGCTTTTGCGCCTCGCAAACTGCGTTTTTCGCTGTTTGCGAGGCGCAAACACTTTGCTACATCTGGCCCCTAGACCCTAGATAGCTGTTATCTTACCCCCGCCAAGGAGATCCAGAGATGCACATGTGATCAGTAATTTGAAAACTGGTCTACAAGTTTGTCATCAGGTGGATAGTTGGAACAGCTCTTTGCTGCAAAGCTTGTACAACCAATTGTAGTACATCGTGATGCACCGCTGGATCAGCAACTCTGGCGAGATAGGTAAGACTTGGAACCTTCCATTTTGGGCATATTGCTGCCACAAATTCAAAAACTGCCACTACTTCCACAAAAGACAAAGGGATGAGTTCCAGTACTGACATTGTAGCCAGCATTCCTTTCTACAAATGTGCCATTGGGTGGTTCCAGTCGCAGTGCCCCTCCTGCCTAAACATGCAAATAATATTAGGCTGGATTTTCTTCTTTTCTGGGGCCACTGTTACAAGTAACTACTGAGACGTAGGAGGTGGCAGTCTTGATGTACATCTTGGGGCAGTCATTTTATCCTGTGGTGTATCCATCTGACTCTGAATCCTGTGCCATTTTGAGGGCTCTGAAGTAGGTGATGCTGTTGCATTGATGAAGACAGGGCTGCTTTGCATTAAGGTGTCACCCTCTTCTTCATCCTGACATCCCACCAAGATTGGAGCTAATGTTTCCCAGCTAGCAACACCTTCACCATCACCACATTCAGCATGTTTTTAAGGTGCTGCTTCCACCAGATTGCGTGATGTTTTTGTCTTTTGAGTCATTTGGCCTACACAGTACCAAAGTGTGAACCAGGTTTACCTTGATGAACATTTGTGTGACAAATGGAGCATATTGCAATATTCTCCTCCTGCTTGCTAAGTGTAAAAAAGTGCCAAATTGAGGAGAAGTACTTTCTTAGTGTGTGGGTGCCAATGTCTGTAGAAGAATTGGAGGTAGGTGAGGGTGTCTTCGATTGCCTCTCTGCAGTGCATCCTTCTACTGAGGGAGAGGTTGGTGCAGGTCTCATCTGGGGCTTTACAAATATGGGAGCTGGCAGTGGTCTATGTGCCCCATCCCTCAAACAGGAGGAGTAATGTTGGTCTCCTCTGTGCCTGATTCCATAACAACGACTGGCTCATGTTTGTACTCCTCCTCATCACCCCCTTCCTTAGTTCTAAGGCTTTCAGGAACTTTTCTTTTCCCTTGCCTCTCTTGGCATCTCTTGGACTGTGCTGGGGTCCAATTCATGTCCAAATCATCATCAACAGAAGGATGCTTGCAGAATATGGTGGAGTAGTCCAACTTCAGAAAGATCTACTGTTGCTGTTTGCAGCTGCTGTCCCGCTACTCTGTTTCCTGAAATTATTGGGTACTACTTTGCAAAAGAGAAAAATCCAATTTAACATTTCTGCTTGTTGGTGTCACCATGATTGCAGTGACTGCCTTGCTGACAGACATGGGCTTGGGCCTAGGTTGAAGTGGTGCTGTTGATGTGGGATTGCTGCTCTAGCATACCCTAGCCCACAATAAACCCCATTTCTAACAATAATCAATGGCTTCTTATATATAATTATATTTAAAACATGAAAAACAATAATTAAAGCCTAAATACACATTTACGATAAAAGACATAACTGATAAAAAATTCAAACTAAAACTTAACTAACCAATAAAATCAAACTATAAACAACATTAACCAATAAAATCAGACAAAATAATTAAATCAACAATACAAAAAGCACAATAATTGTACTTCAAAAATGACAAATGCTGCTAGATGAGGAAATTCTGCTGGATTCTCTGACCAGACCCTTAAAAAAAATATATATAGTTCTCAAGAAATGAGTAAGCAAAACTAATATATAAACTAAAACTTTCTTGCAAATAAACTTAAAAAAGTAAAATAACAAATAAATAACCAACCACTCTCCAACATCTATCCCTTTACATGTACTTCTTAAAAGAAAACACTATGACTTTGTAAAGTGATAAGCTGCCAAAAATAACTCAAATATCACAAACCAGCAAAAAGATATAACAACTTACGTATATATAAATTACTACAAATATAAACTCACCCCAATAATGGGTAAACATCACCTTACAATGTCGGCCTCTACAAGCAATCAACAAATAAACATTTAAAATGAAGCTGATACTTTTTTTTCTTCAAAGAACAAGGAAATCACCTGCTCCATATTTGAACACCCCAAAGAAATGCTGCAAAACAGTGTAAAATATCTAAAAAGAAGATATGTGTAGATTTAAAAAATAGAACTAGTTACATAATTCCTTAAGTAAATAGCAAGTGTGTAAACTTTAAAACATTGTATTTATTTTACTATTGAATATTTTCAATGGTAGAGAGAACTAAATACATAACATCCCAGAATGGAAAAAAAAATACTAAGTCATATAGGTTACACCTACAACCAAGAAAGTGTATCAACAGAAATGTGAATTGCAAATGTACCAAATATTATTCTAATGCATGCTGTGGGAAGGTCACTACAAAGCATGTTGTTTTAAAAATATAAGTGAACACTACCATCCCCCAAATGTGACAGTAAGGGAGGCATTGCAGAATATAAGAGAGGCAAGCACTAGCTCCTAGGATCCCACAACCAAAATCCTAATAGATATACTGCCTAAAGTCCTCAAACACATCAGATGCCAACTACCATCAATACACACTTTAAAACATTTGATTGTATGAACTAAAAATGCCTTTCCTTTATAACACAACCTAAACAATGACAAACAGATCTTTCTATCCTCTACAGTAGATAACTTACTAAAACTGAGCCAACATCAAACCTAGATGATGAATAGGAGTTTAAAACGTTCCCCAAACCATTGACTCTGATATACATCGTACATGGTCAACTTCAAAACACAGATATCCTTTTCATATATGCCCTACTGCCAAATAACCAAAGCAGAACTACTACGAACTCAAACTACATTAAACATAAAACAAATAGCTACTACAGACTACTTTGAGTAAGCCATGATTCTACTACTATTTTAAAGATTTAACCCAAAACAGCCATACCAGGCTTTAACTATCATGTCAGTCATCTCCAACAATCAACACTGAAGCCCTCAGAAGGAGTTTGGAGGATGGAAAAGGCTGCCTGCCAAACTCCCGCAGGTCAGTTTCCACCAGCTGTTCATGCAGGAAACCCAACAACATTGACACTGGCTTGTAATACGGCCGAAGGCAATGCTGTTTTGCATCGGGTGCACCAGCACCTGTTGCAAAAATCAACACAACGGGGCTGGGCGGGAGGGGTCCCATGCTGCCCATGCCAAGTAAAATCACCATGTAAACGGCGGTGGAGAGAGAAGCTGGATTGGGACTGCCTGCTCAGCCAGGCCACAGGCAGCTAAAAAGTGGCGGCGCCAGCGGTCTGACCATTGTGCTATCGCCATGGTCGTAATTTTGCAGTCAGACCTCTGCTTCGGCGGCAGTGTGACCAGGATCAAAATGAGGCCCTAAATTTAGAATATGTTACAAACAACAATTTACAAAATAAAAATCCCTTTCTACAAAAAATGAAGCTTAGCTAAGTCCCTAATTGATTATTTCGAAGATGCATGGATTGGCAGACTGCATTGCTCTGGACACAGATGCCAAATACCAAACAAACAACAGAGTGGAAGGATGGCACAATGTCTTCCAATCCACACTAGACAGAGCCCAACCTATACTCTAAATTTACAGAAGCATTACAAAAAGAGCAAAACTACTAACAACTATGAATGGAGAAATCTGTAACCCAAATTCCACCTAAACTTAGCAAACAAACCAAAATAATGTACAGCAAACTACAATGTAAAGTCAAAATCTTCAAGAACAAGAAAGGAGTCAATGATTTAGAAATAAAAGGCAAAAGCAATTTATCAAATAAATAATAAGGTCACAGAATAAGATCTGATAAAATCTTTAGAGCTTGACATCTGTGGGGAGGCCCCTACAAAATTCAAACCAGCTTCATAATTTTACCCTAATCTACCTAGAGGTGATGTTGACATATATTCTGAGTTAGTAACGCAAAAGATTAAGGGGCAGATGTACAAAGCCATTTAAATTTTTTTTAAAGATCCGAACCACTAATTTGGGCCATTAAGAAATGCTGAATGGGCTTTTCAGAAGTACAAACCCCTTTAGGGAACTGCAAATTTGGATTTCTACCCAGTAGAAACTGAAATTTGTGATCCTCTAAATAGGAAATCACAAATAGGGGTTACCAATTTGCAATTCCTAATCAGATAAACAGCGCATTTCCTAACTGTGAATTAGGCATTTAGGAAAAGCAATTACCATTGACTCCAAGTTGGTGACAACCATGTGCAATTAAAAAATAAAACACACAATTTCTTTTTTTTTTTAAGTGCAATAGAGCACACACATGCCCGCTGGGCATGTGTGTGCTCTACATGTTCACCACTTTTGTTTGGATACATTAAAGTGGGCCCTTTTGCCCATAGTCATCCTTGGTTTTGCACTTCCTAAATATTGATTTCCTAATAGGAAATCGCTATTTTGGAAATGGTTTTGCAAATGCAAAATTGTCAGATTGTCACAAATGGCACGGGATTTCCTAATTGCGATTTCCTAATAGTTATTCCTACTTTGTAGCAATCTCTATTAGCAACTCTCTATTTTGATACATATCATTTTGCTTTTCCTAAATAACGATTTCTTTGGAGTTGCTACTTAGGAAATGCAAAATTGCATCTACGTATCTCTGACCCAAAATAACTATATTACAATTTAGGACATAAAAAATTGATGGTCTATGGGCAAAAGCAATTCCAAAATGACAACTTAATGAAGAAAATGCCAAGTAGATAAGACATCATAGCAAGAAGAGCCAACAAAGGAGGCAATATTGTACTCTGAACCCCAACGATGTATAAGGAGGAGGCATACAGACAACTTAATGACACAAAGGACCTTATTATGATTTCTGGGGACTGAAAAGCCTGTATGCTGAACTCCTGATGGGTAGATTGCCACCATTGTGGCAGCCTGCCCACCAGGTCCAATACAAGTTTCCTGCTGGGTCATCGGGAAGCGGTCTCCACCTTTGTCTCTGGCTCGTAATAGAGCCGGAAGCAATGCTGTACTGTGCAGGGTGCACCAGCACCTTTGCAATGTTCACTGTCTGCAAAGGAGATAGTGAACACTGCAAAAGTGCTGGGCTGAGGGGGCCCTGCACTGCCCATGCCAAGTCCATGGGCAGTGCAGGGGCCCCATGGGGCCCCCTGCACCCGTTCTCTGGCAACCTTTTCATGGCAGCGCTGGTGGATTAAGATCACCACGCCCGCCAGACCGCCGGGACAACTAATCCTGGCAGTGTTGGCGGTCCGACTGCAGCATAACCACTGCTGTCATAATGTGGTGTTTGGACCGCCGCATATGGCAGAGGTCCATACGCCACCGTGAGTCTGGCGGTCAGTAGACCGCCAGACTTGTAATGACCCCCAAAATGTTACAGGAAATCTACAGGCATGAAAGTGCAAGAAGCAAGTTGGAATATCAGAAGAAATTAAAAGAAGGGAAATATCAAGGACTGCTTAGTCAGGAGGAATATTTTTAGATCTAGCATTCATTGGGTGGTCTAACCCGAGACTTTTTACCTTTCACCTACTGTTTTTTTTTACATATCTTTTTGTTGGCCTAAGGACTCTGAGCACTTTTCCACTGCTGGCCAGTGCTAAAGTGCATTTCCATCTCCCCTAAAATCTTTAAATTTGTGTATCCACAATTGCCATTCTGAATTTACTTATATGTCCCTTGTAAAGTGGTATACCATATACACCAGAAATTTTAATTAAATAAATACTACCAGTGGGACTGCAGCATTGATTGTGCTGCCAACATCAGTGGCTCTTAAACATCTCAGGCCTGGCACTGCAAAGCCTTTGTGTGAAGTTTCACTGCCACTTTGACTTAAAACTACTTGCCAAGCCTTAAACATGCCTTTTATTACATATGTCATCCCTAAGGCAGCCCCTAGGTAGTACATAAAGCAAGGTGCCATGTAAGGAAAAGGTAGGGCACTCACCTTTAAGTTTTATATATCATGGCAGTGGAAAACTCTCAAAGTTGTTTTTCTCTACTGTGAGGCCTACTTCGCTCATAGGCAAGCACTGGAAACTCCTTAATATACTTTAAAGCTGTAATTCCTGATCAAAAAGGAGTAGCTACATCATGTTTCATATAGTTGGAATCATAATGATAAATCCTCTTTACTGGTAAAGTAGGATTTAACATTACTATTTTAGAAATGCCACTTTTAAAAAGTGGGCATTTCTCTGCTCTTTCTGCTCAGGGTGTCTTGCTACCTGTGTTTTATACACATTTGGTCTAAGTGACAGCTACACTTTGTGCAAAACCTCTAGACAGCTGCAAACACAGGAAAGGTGGGTGTGGAAAAGGATTCATGTGCATTCATCAGTATTCTGGTGGGCCTTCCTGGGCTGGAAGGGTAGGGGAGAGCTCTCACTTACACTTCAATAGGGAACTCCCTGTCACCATACAAAGGGCTGATTACTCCCTACTGATTGTCTGGAGCCAGGGCTGGGATAAAAGGGAGACCTGTGCACTTCATGGATCAGCTCCATGCTGATCTCTGCCTTGCTGAGGAAAAGGACTGGACCCATCTTGCTGAACCAGAATGAATCCAAAGACTTGCTGGCCTGCCCCCTGTTCTCCTGTTCTCCAAAGACTGCCTGCAACTATGGTGCTGATGGACTCTGCCATCTGTGAGTTCTGACCTTGCTGAGGTGTCTTTGCCCAGTCCTGGGCCTCATAAGAGGGTTCTGCAGCTGATTCCCGCAAAAACCTAAGTATCGGCTTGAGTGCATGTAAAATTTTGCTGCATTACCCTTCGACGCCGATGCAGAGGCTGCTCATTGACATCAGATCCACAGCCTGCGTGGCTCATCGAAGGCAGTCAGTGTGGCTCGACAACTAAACATTGCATTGACTTTAACGAAGTTTGATAATGATGCAGGAACCCTCTGTGCGGCTCAACGGTGACGCAGTGGATTCTTGACGTCAACCAAAGCTCCATCCAAGGTAGTTTGTTCGCTATACCTGTCTAGGTCCTGTAGCCGGCCTACCCTCCATCACGGTCAGTTTGAACTTTGGATTTGCACCAGTTCCTCATGACCGCAAGTAACCTTTTGAATTATAGTGATGTCTAAGCACTATTTTCACATTTAGGGGTTGATCAGGAGTTTGGCGGGCCTCTGACTCCCATGTTGGTGGTGGCAGTCCGACCCCTGGCAGGCTGGCGGAGAGGACTGCTGTATTATGAGTTTGGCGGTTGAGCATATAGAAGACCACCAACACACCACCACCTCTCCCAGGCAGTACAGACCACACAGTCTTCCAGAGGTGTAAACATGCCGGAAGAGACCATGTTTACGATAAACCTATCACAAAGTTACACACCATCCATGTGATCGCCGCTGACCAACCACCATGTACCAGAAGGTGGAAACAAGCACTTTAAACGAAGACACTCACCTGCAGACAGCCATTCCAAAACATCATGCCGCTGCTCGTGCTTGCTGAAAGATGAAGAATTCAACACTGACGGGGATGACAACAACTATAAGTACACAAACCTACCTGCATTAATAACATGTACAACATTGTTTTTTTACCGCTGCCAAACACATTATAGGGGGGACACCAAAGCCAGCAGATACACACAGTTGCATACTGCAACTCAAACACACACACATTCACAACATGCACACTTCAGCCAGGACACACACACTGCATGGCAATACCACACATATACGCACTGATACACAACACAGGGTAAAGGACATAGAAGGCCACAAACATACACACACACTGCAACAACAACAACTGCACACATACAAAATAATTCCACAAACTCACACCCAGCACTGCACACATACAACACAAAAATACATCCATCTGCAATGGCACGCATACAACATCACCATCCAATAACCCGGCTGTCGACACACACATCACACACAATTACAATGATGGACCAACAATGCCATGCCCGATGCACACAGAGACAGTTCGATCAAAGACACAGATTGCATCACAACAACAACACCAGCACAGC
This sequence comes from Pleurodeles waltl, assembly GCF_031143425.1. Lineage (NCBI taxonomy): Eukaryota > Metazoa > Chordata > Amphibia > Caudata > Salamandridae > Pleurodeles > Pleurodeles waltl. The sequence goes on from NC_090440.1 coordinate 1,845,055,705, forward strand.
TGGGATGGGAGAGTCAGGACCATAAATTGGACAAGCTGCATTGGGGCACAAATCATGTTGAACAAAGCACCAAACAGCATGTGCATAGCTGATGCACACAAATATCATGGAAAAGCAATACCAATGTCAATTGACTTGCACAGTCACACAATGGGGGAAGGGTACGGCTACAAAGCACACACAACTCACACTCCATGGGACATACCCCTTCAACAAACAGCTGCAAGGGACACATAACTACATAGACCCATGTGCACTCAAATACAAAGCAAACTACCAAATTGTGGTGTGCTGAAGGGTTTGTTTTATAGTGTGGTTGGTAGGTGTGTTGAGTGTGTGAATGTGTGTCAGCTGTGTTGTTTTCAAATCTATCCAATGTGGCGTGCTGTTTTACTGTGGGGGCCGCCAACTGCAGTGGTTCACACTGCCAATTGAAGACCACCATGGCAATACCACCATGGTGATTTTCAACTTGTAATAGGTTTGGTGGTTGGTTGTCGGGCCGGCGGTGATCTTTTCCCGCCCTCCAGAATCCTGGCTGTGTTGGTACTTTGTCTCTCTTGTGTTGGTCCTGCCCGTGTAACTCATAATATGGCGGTCTGTTTGTCTGCCAACATGGCAGTCTTTTAGTGGCTGCCACCGCAGCGGTTTTGGTCTTGTTTTAATCAAATAAATATTTTCTGTTTCCTAAACCTGTGTGGAGTCTTTTTGTGATGTCATTGAGTTACTGTATTTCAGGTGTTGCACAAATACTTTACACATTATCTCTTAAGTTAAGCCTGACTGCTTGTGTCAAGCTACCAGAGGATGAGCACAGGTTAATTTAGGTTGTGTGTCTGACCTACCCTCACTAGGGTTGTGGTACCTACTTGATAGGGTGCATACCTCTACCAACTAGGGACCCAATTTCTAACAAATATTTTTTCATGAAGAAGGACTTTCTGAAATCCTGGTACTCTACCTTATTTCAAAGATCCACAAAAATGAAGAAATGCCACCTGGCTGCCCTATACTACCAGCCATAGATAGGACATTCACAAACACATCACGATATATGGATTACTTTCTACAGACTATGGGCCAGATTCACAGTGCCCTAACGCCAGATTTACAAGGCAACACTAAGCCACTTTTGAGGCTTAATGGAACCTTGTAAATATGGTCACCTGTGGCGCAGTTTTCTGCGTCAGAGGGACGAGCAATGGGTGTTGCTGTGGGCGTTCCACCACAACACCCATTGATTTTGACACTGCCCCAATTTACAAGAAGGCGTAAACCTGTGGCAGTGCCAAAATCCCAGGGGTGGCATTAGCATGGCACAACGAGAAACACACATAGAAATAGCAAATGGCTATGAGTGTTCATGTTTAGGGAGGTATCCCCAATCATTCAGAAAATTTCAATTTGCTACTTCTATGTGTGCTGGATTCTGCAGCATACATAAGTAGCAAATTGTATTGCATTCTGCAGCACACATAGGAGTACCAAAATGCAATTGCAGATTGTTATGTGCAGGAAGGAACACTTTCCTGCACATAAACAGTCAATCTCCTCATCCCAGACACCATTGCAATATGCTGCAAGGGACCCTGCATTGGCATTGGCAGCTAAATTTAGCACTGGCGCAGGGGGAAACACGGGGGTGCATCGTATTTTAGTAAATACAGCACATCCCCACATTTCTAAAGTGACACCGCGCGACACTGCAAATGTTGGCACAGCACAGTGCTATGCTACTTTTTAGTAAATCTGGCCCTATGTGATATATCTTATATTATAAATATCTTTTCTGAAAGACACTGGTGACTTTTTGAAAATGATTAACGGTATAACATGGGAAAATGACTGAATGTTATCTTGTGGCTGGTATTTGTTTGTAATTCGAATGGTTCACTTGAAAGTGCAGCAAGGATCGCCAGAGACCTGAATAAGAATTACCTAAACAGTCAACTTACAAGTAATATAAGTAAAACAGAGGGTCGATTTTTAAAATGTATCCATTTGCATAAAAGGCAAGAGATTATATTCTAGGATAGTCTAGAAAGCAACTGCCGGAAATACAGTTCTGCACACCAGTTTTTATCATCCAGATAGTCTTTAAAGTAATATCGTTTATGGTAAGATACTGTAGTGAACTAGAAGAGGCAGCTAAAGCACAAACAGATCTAGTTGTCAGATTCAAGCAGGGAGGTTAATCAGTACAAACATTATAGACAGCTAAACACAGAGGAAATTTTGTAAAGAGGAGGGAAATGATGAAGAAAGTAGATGCCCGAAAGTAAAGAAGATCTATAACAGAATGCAGTTCAAAGTGGCAGCAAGTTAGAAAAATGACGAAAAATTGGAAAGTAGTAAAAAATGATCCTATCATCAGAGACAATGTAGAGAAAAAACTGTTAATAACGGAGAAAAGTTCAAGGAGAGAGGCATTAGCTAACTCAAGCCCCGACTCCATGCCACTATGGGGTCAAACAAGACGGAGAACAGACCACCTTTTAAGATAAGAACATGTTAAATATAGGGTGCTTTTAATTGAAGAGATGATCATGCAGTATACATCTTGATGTGCCCTTGCACGATAATATATGTGGGTAGCACAGATCATCAAGTGCACAAACGTATCTTACAGCACATATGTGCACTTAAAAGCAACAAGACATAACTAGTTGCACATCACTTCATTGCAACACATAATGGTGATGAATAGCTCCTACAATACTATGTGATTGATTCGATACCCAGGCAACTCGTGGGTGGGTAGGAGAAACAAAAGTCTCTAAAATCTTAATTATGGAAGAAGATATGTTCTTCCATTTGAATTCTTCATGATGGAGAAGATACACAGGGCTGATTACACTATACTTTGAACATATGAATAATCATTTATGACATTACAAACTACATGACATTTGCACATAACGACTGTGTGAGATTCAGGGAATGCAATGAAATGTAATAGTATTCCACTTGTAATTTAGACTTGCAACACATGATGCTATATTTCTTAATTAGTGAATAACCCTGTCTTGTTCGCATGTTAAACAACTGTGATAAAATGTAATGAGTCACTAGACGACATTACCATTTATAATAATGTTTTTTTTCAATGTATAAAAGTGTATTAGGATTAAGCACGCAGATATATAATATTATCTGTTTTTATGACAAATTACGAGTATTTGTGTTAAACATTTATGTCCATGTTTTTTCTCAAATATCATCTGTGTATAAACAGTAAAAATGCATTAAGCGAAAGTTTTCAAATAAATTTGGTACAAACAGCTAAGCATATATATAGTCACTGAAAAAAACAAAGGCTACAGGGATGTTATAGTTAGGTTCTGAATTTACTTGCACAAAACCGGAGACATTCAGCAGTTATACTTAGAGTTATTTCAAGTTACTTTAATTGGCGGCCTAAGGTAAGTATAACTCATTCCCTCACTACGCACTGCTAATTACCCCACATATTACATCACTCATGACAACTTTTATAATATCAATAATGTCAATAGAAATATTGATGCACTGCTAACTACACCACTCATGACATCTTCCTGACATCATCGATGACATCACTGTAGCATTTGCAGCAAAATCATTAATGAAAAAACGGTGTGCATGCCCTAACCTCCCAATCCCATGCTGTGCATGGTCTTTGCCCATGCACAGAGGAAGCTGGCCACAGGGCCTGTCTTTCTGGCTATAAGAACAGAGATGAGAGGGTGTCTCTGTGTGTGAGTGGCTGTGAGAGTGTCTGGGTGTGAGAGTAGGTGTGAGAGGGTCTATGTGGGTGTGACAGTGGGTGTGAGAATGTCTGATTGTGCTCTAATTGATCAAAGATGCATTCACCTCCACAAAGGATTTCAAATCATTTCTCAACATGACATTGTGGAATAAAAACACATTTGCTTTGCTTCTCCAAACCCAGAAGTTTGGGTCATTGGTCCTTTCCAAAAGTGGAGCTTCAACTGAGGCATCTACTACATTTATTTATATTATAAGTACTTCCTGTTGAGATTTAATTTCTGTGAAATGATCATCATGTCCAGTGTTGGACCTGGCCCTTTTGGCAGGGTTATCCCCAAACATTTTGCATTCTTTCTCCAATTGTTTCTGAACTGTTTTTCTTGGCTTTAGGTCTCTGGCCACTTTACTACTGTTATCCTTTGCTAAAGTGCATATGCTCTTTTTCTAAATTGTATTTGTAATTGGTTTATCCACAACTGGCATATTTGATTTACTAGTAAGCCCCTAGTATAGTGAACCATGTGTGTGCAGGGCCTGTAAATCAAATGCTACTAGTGGGCCTGCAGCACTGATTGTACATGAGTAGCTCTTTAAACATGTCTCACACCTGCCACTGCAGTGTCTGTGTGTGAAGTTTTAAACTGCAATTTGTACCTGTCAAGTGCACCCACTTGCCAGGGCCAAATCTTCACTTTTACTGCATGTAACTCACCACTAAGGCAGGCCCAAGGCTGCCCCATGGGAAGGGTGCAGAATATTTAAATGGTAGGATATGTCCTAATAGTGAAATACTGCTAAATTTGTTTTTCACTATTACAAGGCCTATCTCTTCCTTAGGGTAGACTGGGGCTGCCTTGAAATATAGGGGGTCATTATGACCTGGGAGGTGAGTGGTAATCTGGTAGTAGTACCGCCAACATACTGCCACATTATGAGAATGGTGGATTGGCTGTAGCCAACCCGCCACTTCTCCACTCAGACCGCCATGGGAGTAGCAGCTGCCGGCCTGGAGATATCAATCTAGCATCGCCATGAAAACCATGGTGGCAGGCCCTGCCGGTGAAAATTCCTTCCCTATCACTGGCAAGAGGCTCACCCACCCCCCTTCCCAGACGCCCCCCACACTCCCTCCATCTACGGTTCCCCCTTCCAATCTCCAACCCCCAAACGCACATACACCCGCAGACATGCACCACGCATACACCCACACACACACACACCAGCATACACGCATTCATACATGCACACATCCAGTCATGGTCGCACACATCCGTACACACATTCACACTGAAATGCAGACATTCATTCACATTTCCATTCTTACACGCATTCACACACATGCATACACCCACGCAAACAACACTACACACACAGATGCATTCACACACACAATCACACATTCATGCACACAACCCCCCCCCCACAAACACACAATACTCCCACCCCCCTATCCTGTTGGAAGCCCAACTTAACTTCATCCAGATGGCCTTCTGTCAAGGAATGGGAATACGCTAGTATGGCCACCGACGGATTTCCACCCTTCTTGTGGTGGAAGTCCGGCTGTGGTTATAATCTGGTGGACGGATGGTAGCCGCGGTGACGGTCTTTTGGCGGTGGTAGGCGGTTTATACTGCCAATGTCATAATGTGGGCCATAGTTTAAATGTAATTTCCCATTGGGGACAGATGGCGATCTGGAGTTTGGGGTCTCTCAATTTACAATTTAAAAATACATATTTTGGTGAAGTTGGTTTTTAAATTGTAAATTTAACAATTCTGTGCAGCTGCCCGTCTGTGTCAGGATGACAGTTGAGCTGTATGGGAACTTACTCTAGACAGTCACAGCTGTTTGTGAACTTACTCTAGACAGTCACACAAAGGGAGCTGAGGTATGCCCTGCACATCCTGATGGTTCTTCCTGCGCTAGAGAGGTGGGAGGAATGACACTTCCACCTGAATAGGGTTGTGCCTGTCCTTACACAAAGCAGTCTTCAACCCCCTGGAGTGTGTCTGGGGCCAGGGCAGGAAAGGCAGGGTTTTGTTCATTACAAAGATTTCTCATTGAGGTTTGCCTACTTCAAGCAGGAATAGGTATACCCCCTGGACCTCTGACCCCACAAAGTTAGAACACTTCTGGACTGAGGACTTTCAGCCAGAAAAAAGAGCTGGATGCTGTAGGAGGGACTGCCACTCTGCCTGTTGCTTAGTTGTGCTGACCTGCTGCTTGCTGCTTCTGTCCTGGGAATGAAAGAACTGGACTTTGATTTCCACATCCTGATTTTTAAGGTTCTCCAAGGGCCTGAGTTGAGCATGCCTCCTGTAAGAAGTCTCAGAAGCACCAATGACTATACCTGCCAACACCTGAACTCCTCTGCTGAGAGCCCTGTCTTGTCAAGTGGTGCCAAGACCAGTTCTTGGCCCTAGGAGGTTTTTGGTGCTACAAGAAGAAAATCCACATATTGGCTCACTGTGTCATTTTGAACCGACCCATCGTTAGGAGGATTCAACGCATCACTGCAGTTTGCACCAGATTGTGGTCCCCGCTTGACACAATAAGCCTGGTTTTCACTGCAGCCCCCAGCTTTCCGTTGTAGCATGTCAGAAGAACCACTGCTGCATGAGCTTAAAGCACTGCATCACTGAAGTCTGTGACACACTGCCCTGACTGTGAGGCAGTGCCTGCTTCATCGCTGTAAGATTGGCGCGTCACAGCTTGACTTCTCACTCATCACCGATGCACTGTCCCTGGGTGCCATTTTCTTCATCGACACACGCACCGCAGTAAGGACCAGATGCTTCATGCTCCAAACAACACATCACCTCCCCTGTGTCAATAAGGAACCAATGCATCACCTCTCCTGCCTGGCAGTAATGAACCAACACATCATCTCCCCTGTGACAGTAAGGAACCAATGCATCTCTGGCTCTTTCAATGCATCTCAGGCACTTTGCCTCAGTCAAGCTAGTCACTGATTTTAAGAAGCTGCAAGTGCATTTCATCTTTGAAAAGTGATATTTTTGCTTATGTATGTTGGATTTTTGATGTTGTGGTCTTGTTTTACTTAGATAAATAGTGGCTATTTGTTCTAAACTAGTATGGAATACTTTTGTGGTGTGCTACTCTGTGTGTGTACAAATATTTTACAGATTGCCTCTAAGATAAGGTTGACTGCTAGTTGCAAGCTACCAAGGTGGTAAGCAGTGGTTTCTTAACTGTGTGTCTCCCTTTCCCTGACTAGAATGAGGGTCACTATGTGGGCCGGGTAAAAGCCACTGCCAACTAAATGCCCCATTTCTAACAGCCAGAATGAAAGCTCACCTGCTCCTTTATCCTACATGGGTCTACATTTTGCACAAAATGCCTACTCAACTGGAGCACTTTCTACTGGTTAGTTAGTGAGTGCTACCTCGTTGGATAAATGTGCAGTGTGTGTGACGGTGCCCCCTCCCCAGGCCAATCTCATCCTTGGGGAGCTCATCCCCTGGGTCCCAGCCTTCAATAAAGAGAGACACGGAGGAGGGAGGTGCACCCCCCCCCCCCCCCCTTCCAGCTGATTTTGGCCCCAGGGACTCAGTCACCCAGGACCTGCTCTTAAGATATTTATTTTCTTTGGAGAAAGGGGGCTGCACAGTCCCAGCAGGATCCCTGCCTCCTGCAGGAACCAGCATTTCTATCACAGACAGGGAGCTGCTAAAGATGCAGCTCGCAGTCCATGAGAGCATTTGTTAAAGAAAATCCAAATTTGTATATATAGGGACGTGAAGAATTCACAACCCCTCCCGATCTTGTGCTGAGATCTGATTGGCTGCCAGCACTTCAACAAGGAAGTGTTGGCAGCCATGTTGGGACTCAGCTAAGGTAAGTATAGCTCGTGCCCTCACATGCACTGCTAATTACCCTAGAAATTACAGCACTCATGACAGCTTTAATAACATTGATAATGTCACTGTAACATGTGCAGTAAAATTATTGATCAGATAACTGTGCATGGAGGGGGCGTGAGTTACAGTTACCTTAGGGCACGAGTTATTGTTACTTGAGATCACTTGAACTATAACAGGTGAATTTCTATGGTATGGAACGTTTTAAATGTGAGCCTAACTATAATGTCTGTGAAAACTTTGTTTCTTTTAAGTGAATTTAATATGTTTTTATTACTTCTATTTCCAAACTATAACATCCCTGTAACCTATATATATATATATATATATATATATATGCAAAAAACAAGAGAGAACTCTGGGAAGTTCCCAAATTTAGGTGGAGAGCAGCTCTAGTAAGGAGCACCCTGCAACACCAGCGGCACTCTAGATTTGCTCACCTCAAATGTCTGCTTATCTAGCAAAGTTTTTAAGCATAGGATCAGCACAGTGCTATCCACGCCGAGCTAGATAGTGACAAAATCTTTTGTCATTTGTACAGCAAAATCTTTAAGCATAGGATTGACACAGTGTCATCCTCACCGAGCTGTAAAATGACAAAAGCCATTTACCACTTCAGGCACAGTATTACAGCGTTGGACTGGTCAAATACCATCCAAGCCAACCTGAAATGAGTAAAGCAACCCCTGACACGTGTTTCGCTCTCATTAGAGCTCTTCAGAGTGGTTTAGCTTTGTCCAGACACAAGGGAGCACCCAGTATAAGTCAAAACAAGGCCCTTTCAGGGTTAGAGTGACGCATAAATTATGCAAAAAACAAGAGAGAACTCTGGGAAGTTCCCAAATTTAGGTGGAGAGCAGCTCTAGTAAGGAGCACCCTGCAACACCAGCGACACTCTAGATTTGCTCACCTCAAATGTCTGCTTATCTAGCAAAGTTTTTAAGCATAGGATCAGCACAGTGCTATCCACGCCGAGCTAGATAGTGACAAAGTCTTTTGCCATTTGTACAGCAAAATCTTTAAGCATAGGATTGACACAGTGTCATCCTCACCGAGCTGTAAAATGACAAAAGCCATTTACCACTTCAGGCACAGTATTACAGCGTTGGACTGGTCAAATACCATCCAAGCCAACCTGAAATGAGTAAAGCAACCCCTGACACGTGTTTCGCTCTAATTAGAGCTCTTCAGAGAGGTTTAGCTTTGTCCAGACACAAGGGAGCACCCAGTATAAGTCAAAACAAGGCCCTTTCAGGGTTAGAGTGACGCATAAATTATGCAAAAAACAAGAGAGAACTCTGGGAAGTTCCCAAATTTAGGTGGAGAGCAGCTCTAGTAAGGAGCACCCTGCAACACCAGCAACACTCTAGATTTGCTCACCTCAAATGTCTGCTTATCTAGCAAAGTTTTTAAGCATAGGATCAGCACAGTGCTATCCACGCCGAGCTAGATAGTGACAAAGTCTTTTGCCATTTGTACAGCAAAATCTTTAAGCATAGGATTGACACAGTGTCATCCTCACCGAGCTGTAAAATGACAAAAGCCATTTTGGGAACTTCCCAGAGTTCTCTCTTGTTTTTTGCATAATTTATGCGTCACTCTAACCCTGAAAGGGCCTTGTTTTGACTTATACTGGGTGCTCCCTTGTGTCTGGACAAAGCTAAACCTCTCTGAAGAGCTCTAATGAGAGCGAAACACGTGTCAGGGGTTGCTTTACTCATTTCAGGTTGGCTTGGATGGTATTTGACCAGTCCAAAGCTGTAATACTGTGCCTGAAGTGGTAAATGGCTTTTGTCATTTTACAGCTCGGTGAGGATGACACTGTGTCAATCCTATGTTTAAAGATTTTGCTGTACAAATGGCAAAAGACTTTGTCACTATCTAGCTCGGTGTGGATAGCACTGTGCTGATCCTATGCTTAAAAACTTTGCTAGATAAGCAGACATTTGAGGTGAGCAAATCTAGAGTGTCGCTGGTGTTGCAGGGTGCTCCTTACTAGAGCTGCTCTCCACCTAAATTTGGGAACTTCCCAGAGTTCTCTCTTGTTTTTTGCATAATTTATGCGTCACTCTAACCCTGAAAGGGCCTTGTTTTGACTTATACTGGGTGCTCCCTTGTGTCTGGACAAAGCTAAACCTCTCTGAAGAGCTCTAATGAGAGCGAAACACGTGTCAGGGGTTGCTTTACTCATTTCAGGTTGGCTTGGATGGTATTTGACCAGTCCAAAGCTGTAATACTGTGCCTGAAGTGGTAAATGGCTTTTGTCATTTTACAGCTCGGTGAGGATGACACTGTGTCAATCCTATGCTTAAAGATTTTGCTGTACAAATGGCAAAAGACTTTGTCACTATCTAGCTCGGCGTGGATAGCACTGTGCTCATCCTATGCTTTAAAACTTTGCTAGATAAGCAGACATTTGAGGTGAGCAAATCTAGAGTGTCGCTGGTGTTGCAGGGTGCTCCTTACTAGAGCTGCTCTCCACCTAAATTTGGGAACTTCCCAGAGTTCTCTCTTGTTTTTTGCATAATTTATGCGTCACTCTAACCCTGAAAGGGCCTTGTTTTGACTTATACTGGGTGCTCCCTTGTGTCTGGACAAAGCTAAACCTCTCTGAAGAGCTCTAATGAGAGCAAAACACGTGTCAGGGGTTGCTTTACTCATTTCAGGTTGGCTTGGATGGTATTTGACCAGTCCAAAGCTGTAATACTGTGCCTGAAGTGGTAAATGGCTTTTGTCATTTTACAGCTCGGTGAGGATGACACTGTGTCAATCCTATGCTTAAAGATTTTGCTGTACAAATGGCAAAAGACTTTGTCACTATCTAGCTCGGCGTGGATAGCACTGTGCTGATCCTATGCTTAAAAACTTTGCTAGATAAGCAGACATTTGAGGTGAGCAAATCTAGAGTGTCGCTGGTGTTGCAGGGTGCTCCTTACTAGAGCTGCTCTCCACCTAAATTTGGGAACTTCCCAGAGTTCTCTCTTGTTTTTTGCATAATTTATGCGTCACTCTAACCCTGAAAGGGCCTTGTTTTGACTTATACTGGGTGCTCCCTTGTGTCTGGACAAAGCTAAACCTCTCTGAAGAGCTCTAATGAGAGCGAAACACGTGTCAGGGGTTGCTTTACTCATTTCAGGTTGGCTTGGATGGTATTTGACCAGTCCAAAGCTGTAATACTGTGCCTGAAGTGGTAAATGGCTTTTGTCATTTTACAGCTCGGTGAGGATGACACTGTGTCAATCCTATGCTTAAAGATTTTGCTGTACAAATGGCAAAAGACTTTGTCACTATCTAGCTCGGCGTGGATAGCACTGTGCTCATCCTATGCTTAAAAACTTTGCTAGATAAGCAGACATTTGAGGTGAGCAAATCTAGAGTGTCGCTGGTGTTGCAGGGTGCTCCTTACTAGAGCTGCTCTCCACCTAAATTTGGGAACTTCCCAGAGTTCTCTCTTGTTTTTTGCATAATTTATGCGTCACTCTAACCCTGAAAGGGCCTTGTTTTGATATATATATATATATATATATACACATAAATATATATATTTACACACACATATATATATTTATGTATATATATATATATTTTTTTATAAATGAACAACTACAAGTACTAAGCATAATCAAAAGAATGGCCAAGCATAATGCATATAGTTCATGTAGTGCTGAATGAATAGATAAACAAATAGACAGTGGCTGCAACACTCACTAATCCAATGGAAAATAAAGCAGTTATAAAGATCTATTGGACCACATTTTGGCTTCTCTTCTATGAGTACCTCATGAGCTACTGGTAGCTCTCCAACTACTTGTAAGTAGCTCTCCTGTTGCTGATCAGCCTACCAAATTAGAAACTTTTGAATGGTAGAATTAATATAGTCATACCAAAATTTAAAAGTGTGCCTATTTGAGATGAAATTGTGTGCATTTTCCGAAATCACACTGACGTTTGAAGAAAATATGCTTGTTTAAAGCAGGTACTTGAGAGGTATATGCTGTGGCATTATTGAAAGATACTATTATTATAATTACTTTGGTGCCACAAGCGTCACACTATGGGCCGTATTTATACTCCGTTTGCGCCGAATTTGCGTCGTTTTTTTCGACGCAAATTCGACGCTAAACTAACGCCAACTAACGCCATATTTATACTATGGCGTTAGAGGCGTATAGCGCCAAAGTTCCCGGAATGTGCGTCATTTTTTAGCGTGAACCCCTTCCTTGCGTTAATGATATGCAAGGGAGGCGTTCCCGTCTAAAAAATGACTCCCAGGCCTTTACGTGGTATTTATACTCCCGGGCAAAAGAGACGCCCGGGAGTGGGCGTGGCTAAAAACGGCGCATTTGCGCCGCTTTTTAACGCCTGGGTCAGGCATGGCGTTAAGGGACAAGTGGGCTCAAAATGAGCCCAGAGTGCCCTCCCCTGCCCCCAGGGACCCCCCCTGCCACCCTTGCCCACCCCAGGAGGACACCCAAGGCTGGAGGGACCCACCCCAGGGACATTCAGGTAAGTTCAGGTAAGTATTTTTTTATTTTTTTTAAATAATTTTTTTTGGCATAGGGGGGCCTGATTTGTGCCCCCCTACATGCCACTATGCCCAATGACCATGCCCAGGGGACAGAAGTCCCCTGGGCATGGCCATTGGGCAAGGGGGCATGACTCCTATCTTTACAATGATAGGAGTCATGTTGATGGGGGATGGGCGTCGTTAAAAAATGGCGCAAGTCGGGTTAAGACGATTTTTTTGCCTCAACCTGACTTGCCCCATTTTAAGACGCCCTAACGTCATTTTTGACCAACGCCGGCGCTGCCTGGTCTACGTGGTTTTTTTCCACGCACACCAGGCAGCGCCGGTCTGCTTGCGCCGGCTAACGCCATTCCATAAATACGGCGCCCGCATGGCGCTTCAGAATGGCGTTAGACGGCGCAAAATTTTTTGACGCTAAACTGCGTTAGCGCAGTTTAGCGTCAAAAAGTATAAATATGGGCCTATATATGTATGACATATGTAAATACATTCCAAATGACAAAGCCTATTTTTACCTGATGCACTGAGGCGATCGCTGTTGGTAATCTTGCCTAGAAAATTAACTAATATAATCTTGTTTGTTGTAGTCACTAATACAGCACTAATAATGTTAGTTGATCTGGATGATATTTTTTTAACATAAATAAGTAGCTGTTATTACAGAAAAGGTTAGAGACCGCTGGCATAATTGCTCCTAACTATCCAAAACTGCCCTTCCCACTGCTGACCATTGTGTTACCCATTGAACCACTAGCCTATTGATGCTAGGGGAGGCTCAGTAGTCAATATTCTTTTTCTCTGTCACCAGGATTTTTTTCTACTCTATGAAATTTATCATTTCTATCCAATTTCCTATATTCAGGTAATTATAGATCATTGTGTTAGAATTTATGACACTCTTCTAACATGCATGTGCTAACTACATGAATTATCTCTACGAGTTTGCATTGTCCTTATTTTTTCCCTTCAATATATTTAACAATATTGTTCTGCATTTTATCTGATAATAACATGCGCCTTTGCAACAGGGACTATTCCAGTGTAGAAATCTATTCTCAAACCAACAGCAACATCATCACATTTTTGCAGCTAATAATCTAACGCCAACAGGAGTATATCTCATGAGGGTTGTTGACCTACAACCCACATGTGAAAACATTGAGGCCCATATTTATACTTTTTGACGCTAAACTGCGCTAACGCAGTTTAGCGTCAAAAAGTTTTGCGCCGGCTAACGCCATTCTGAAGCGCCATGCGGGCGCCGTATTTATTGAATGGCGTTAGCCGGCGCAAGCAGACCGGCGCTGCCTGGTGTGCGCGAGAAAAACCACGTACACCAGGCAGCGCCGGCGTAGGGGGAAAATGGCGCATGGGCGTCTTAAAATGGGGCAAGTCAGGTTACGTCGAAAAAATCGTCGTAACCCGACTTGCGCCATTTATTTTCGACGCCCATCCCCCATCAACATGACTCCTATCATTGTAAAGATAGGAGTCATGCCCCCTTGCCCAATGGCCATGCCCAGGGGACTTCTGTCCCCTGGGCATGGTCATTGGGCATAGTGGCATGTAGGGGGGCACAAATCAGGCCCCCCTATGCCAAAAAAAATTATTTAAAAAAAATAAAAAAATACTTACCTGAATGTCCCTGGGGTGGGTCCCTCCAGCCTTGGGTGTCCTCCTGGGGTGGGCAAGGGTGGCAGGGGGGTCCCTGGGGGCAGGGGAGGGCACTCTGGGCTCATTTTGAGCCCACTTGTCCCTTAACGCCATGCCTGACCCAGGCGTTAAAAAGCGGCGCAAATGCGCCGTTTTTAGCCACGCCCACTCCCGGGCGTCTCTTTTGCCCGGGAGTATAAATACCACGTAAAGGCCTGGGAGTCATTTTTTAGACGGGAACGCCTCCCTTGCATATCATTAACGCAAGGAAGGGGTTCACGCTAAAAAATGACGCACATTCCGGGAACTTTGGCGCTATTCGCCTCTAACGCCATAGTATAAATATGGCGTTAGTTGGCGTTAGTTTAGCGTCGAATTTGCGTCGAAAAAAACGACGCAAATTCGGCGCAAACGGAGTATAAATACGGCCCAGAGTGGCATATTTGTGTGTTTGAAAATGCCACTTTTAGAAAGTGAGCATTTTCTTGCTTATACCATTTCTGTGACTATGCCTGTTTGTGGATTCCCTGTCTGGGTCAGTTTGACAGTTGGGCTGGTTGCACCTCACACTAGACAGTGACACAAAGGGAGCTGGGGTGTAGCCTGCATATCCTGATGAGCCATCTGTGCTAGGAGGGAGGGGAAGAGTGGTCACTCATACCTGAAAGGCCTGTGCCTGCCCTCACACAATGCAGTCTCCAACGCCCTGTTGAGTGTGTGGGGCCTGTACTGGGCAACGAAGGATTTCACATTCAAAAGAGACTTTACTTTGAAGTAGGCCTACTTCAAAGGAGAAATTGGGTACAGGAAGGACACCCAAAACCACAGACATTAGAAACCCTTCTGGAAACAAGAGGAACCTCTGCCTGAAGAAGAGCTGAGGAAGAAGAGCTGCCCTGCCTGTGACTGTGCCTTGTGGAGCTATCCTGCAGTTGCTGCTTCTGCCAGAGTAAGAGGGCAAAGACCAGACTTTGTGTGCCTTCCATCTTGAGAAGAAATCTTCAAGGGCTTGATTTAGAGCTTGCCTCCTGTAGTTTGAAGTCTCAGGGACAGCAAAGACGTCTCTCTGCCAGCACCTGGAGTCTCTGGAGAGACTCCTACTCTGCTCTGTGGTCCCCATCCAGTTCCTGGGACACTGAAAGGAGAAGCTGGCAGCATAAAGAAAAGGAAATCCACGCACAGAGCACTGCGGCTGAAGAATCGATGCGCCGCCAGCTCCGCGGCTAAGAATCAATGATCGCTGGAAACGCGACCGAAGAATCGACACACAAGAAATGACGCACAGCAGAGCTGACGGAGGCTGGGAGATCGCAACCCACGCTGCATGGTTTTCAGATCATCATTCAGCTGGATTTCCGACCCAAGTACCGCTGGGCATGTAAAAGCAATGCAAGGCCTGCCCGGACCCGAGAGTGCTGACTGGATCGACACATCGCTCTCCTGTGGAAAGAAGAAACGATGCACCCCAACCCGGCGAAAGGAGAAACAATGCAAGGTACTGCTTGTGAGTAGAATCAACGCATTGCAAGCCCTTTTTGATGCGCACTCACCTGTGCGGGGTTATTTTTAACGCACCCAAGGTACTTTTTCACGCTAACAGTGTTAGTGTGTGTTTAAAACTACTTAAAGACTCTTTTTGCATTTTGATTAATAACTTGACTTGTGTATGGTGGATTTTTGTCGTTTTGTTCTTGTTTTGTTAAGATAAATATTCCCTATTTTTCTAAACCTCTGTTGTGTCATTTTGTAGTGTTTTCATTAAGTTGCTGTGTGTGTTGGTACAAATACTTTACACCTAGCACTCTGAAGTTAAGCCTACTGCTCTGCCAAGCTACCAATGGGGTAAGCAGGGGTTAGCTGAGGGTGATTCTCTTTTACCCTGACTAGAGTGAGGGTCCTTGCTTGAAAAGGGGGTAACCTGACTGTCAACCAAAGACCCAATTTCTAACACATGGTGAGCAAAAGAACGATGGATTAAACCCAGATCTGTGACTCGGGTGAGTGTTTTCATTGTTCAGCACTCTGTCCATCATCCTTTTGTGTTGCTATAGTTGCCCTAAGTGGGAAGCGTAGACCCAGATCTGGGTCCGTGCTCACTGTGCCACTGGATTCAAGCTAGCTGATGAAGGGTGATATCCTGAAACCGGTCCCATGATGCTTGTTTCCAGTCCAGGGAGGACCTGGCTTGGCAGTTCGGGCTGGACTGTTCCCATGAGGGACAAGGTAAAGACTGATTTTCATATGGCTGGGTCCAAACTGGGGTGGCATGGTGAGCAAAAGAACAATTAATTAAATCCATATCTGTGACTGAGGGTGAGTGTTTGCATTGTTCAGCACTCCGTTCATCATCCTTTTCTGTTTTCTGTTGCACTGTTCACAACCTGGAGGAATGCCTCACTCCTCTGAAATAGTACATACTGCCGTATGTTGTCCACTAGTAGTGACATTGATGTGATAATAGCCATGGTTTTCCATCTATATATTTCAGGTGGACCTCCCCCCTACACCATAGGTGAAGTGGTAAGATTTAAGGACCCAGATTTATCCAGTAAGGGTGATTTTGTCTGTCCTGTGTAGTTTTGGAGTGTTTAGTGTGAGTGAGTCATGAGTTCAGCACCCAATGCTGGGAGTGATGAGCTGTAAAATTATTAGAAAGCAGTGTAGGATGGTTGGTGACAATGTGTCACATTGATGTGGCTCCCCATGCATGAGCAGAGAGTCATTTCTTGTGAGGCTTCTGGCACTCAATGGCCAGCATTGTATAAGCAAGGTGATGAAAAAGCCACATGTAGCTCCTTATATGACTTAGATGTGCACCGTTGTGTATGCAATGGCACTGGAACACACCGTCATTCAAACAACATAGCAATGCACCATTTTCTTGACAAATTGGGGCATCCCTGTTCTGTGATGTACATGTAGGAATGTGTGGGCATTTGTCTTCCAGCATGGTGCCAATAATCTTGTAGTCCACCTCTGTGACAATTACATGGAATGTGATAGGTGTGCATGCAGGTCAAGTACAATTGTGTGCTGGCATGGTTATGGGTGTTGGCTGATCAGGTATTGATGGGTGCCTACACCTGGACACATGCATGTAGAAGTGAGAGACCTATGGATACCAGCTTCATATTTTGTCATCACCTAAATTATGGTCCACCCCCTGACTCCATGTATAGGTGGGCAGGCATTGGTGGATGAGCTGGACAGTTGAGATGTTGATCTGCATGGGATCAACACATGTGTAGGTAGATGTAATGCACACTGTGTAGATGACTGTCCTTTTGATCAGGCTTGCATGTGTACCTATCAACACTGAACCCTAATGATAAACATCATCCCATACTCACAATGACAGCATCACGTTTCAGGTGATGTATGTTTGAAAATGTTACACTTAAGAAGAGGAATGGTGGCCCAGATCAATGTGAATTTGATACTGCCTTAGCATTGTCACACATGGTGCAAAGTCTAAGCACATCTGAATTTGTTTGTTACATAATCTTGTTGTGGATGGCTATGGTGGAAGGGAATGGTGCTAAGGCAGCGTTGTTATTTCATCCATCAGGGCCATTGTACCATCTGGATTTTGAGTAGGAGTGCATGTGCTATTTGATGTTGATAGTAAGCTAATTTACTATACATACTCCACACAATGCTGAAACTGATGGTTGCTTGTGTCATTTTTACAGCTGCCAACAAGAATGAGAACCAACTCGATGCTTTTCAGAGGGCAGTGCTCGGTAGGCACATTTGGGCAGTGGAATTTGGGTTCAGGAGGATGGGACGTCGCTATCGCTCTGAGCGATCTACTGGTGAGTGGCGGGCATTAAGCCAAGGGTGACCCACACTGCCCACACAGGCCGGACCAAGCACAACTGCTGTGCAGGGGCCCACAGCTGCCAACGTCACCATTGCTCCAGCTGCTGCACCCACAAGTAGCATGACACATCCAACCACATCAGTTGCCATCAACATGAGTGCCATAACAGATCTTCAGAGGGATGTGCAACTGGTTCTCCAAAAGTTGGACTCCATAGAGGAGGAGGTGGCAAAGAATAGCAAGGCCCTCAAGAATATCAAAAAAACACTCAAAAGGGCCAACCTCTGAATGACATTATGTCACTCCTCCCAAATTGACTCCCCTCCCTCCTCTTTTTCTATTCTTTTTTTGTGGGTATTAGAGGGTTAGTTGTAGGTTAAAATAGGTTAGTGGTTTAGTTAGGATAAGTAGGTTTGAGGGGGTGGGTTTACTACTTTTTATATTTTACTATGTTTGAGTGATGTTGGGGCTTTTTAATGTTTGTAAACAAAAATACAAAAAATATAGATTTCTTTAGTCATATTTAGTATATGTGTAGTTTAGTGTATGGTGTCCTGCATGTGTACTGTGATAGAAGGGGGTTGGGGAGGTGAATGTTTAGAGTGTATAGTTAAATGTGTAAGGTACGTGTAGCATTGAGTAGTTAGGGTCTGTTGTGTGTTATGTATAGTTAGGATAGGTTAGATTAGATGTTAATTATTATTGTTTAATTGATTTACTTATCATAATAAATGTTATTGGGTACTCCCTTACTTCATGTGTCATATGCTTGTTTCTCAGGGTCTTCCCATGGGTGTACAGTGCAAATTGTGTGTTGTCCAGGGGACTCTGTCCTGCATCCAAATCACTCTCTTGACATTTTCATCTCACGTTACCATATACAACACATCTACTTACTTGTGCACCTGCCATCCATGTCAAGCTGACAATGTTGACCATGTATGGGACAGGATAGGTGTGGGAATTCAGCTAACATAGTATGTGTTTTGTTTTGGGATGTTGGTCACTGTGGGACATGTTACTACTGCCTACATTCCATTCTTATACTGCTAAACTGACCAGTGGCAATAATGGATGAGTTTGAGTCCCTATGTTTCATACCAATGTGTTCTAGTGGTACTCCCAGCTGATGAAATTGCCTGATCACTGTTTCACACCCATTCTTGCAGTATGCAGTGGGTTAGCATACATGTTATCTGAATATATCACATATTCAGTGATTTGATTTATAGGGGATGAGCCCAACTTTAACGTACAACATGTAGGTACCATGTGCATAGCTATGTGCCCACATATACATGCACTCTTGTACTGTTGTACTGACACTGTGACTTGAGACATGTTACACATATAACAAACATTAGGCATAGTAGAAGTGTCACAACACACATAATCATGCTGGTTGTGTAGCTGGGTTTTATTTACAAGTGTAACAGTGCAAAGCATGTACAATGTCCAGGTCTGTGACCTCATTTGTGGAATCCATCCAATTGGTACACAACACAAGTCCAGGGTTGATGGACATGTCACAGGACATGTTTGGGTAAAGTGTCTTTCAGTGCAGGAGTACATACATTGTCAAATGGAAAGTTAGGGACAATAGCAGTCCATAGCAGAGAGGCCAACAGTATGTTGAGGGGGAGTGCATATCTGTCAGATTGTCAACTCTGGCATGATGTCAAGCGCAAGACTAAGGAAAGCACTGCCCATGTGGCATGGGCTGGTGCGACCGGGAACTCCTCTGGATAAAGATGATCTGTTCCATATCTTCATCCTCCGATGTGTGTGGTGCCTGCTCTACCCTTGATGGTGGTAGTGGGGAGGTGACCACACACACCTCAGTGGTTGCAGATGTGGACTCCTAATTCCCAGCAGCTGCCATCTGTGGCACTACATATGGCATCACTGCAGCAAGGAGGAGCTGCTGATTTTTAAGTATAGCTGCAACATCCCTGTGGTAGGCAGCCATGTCTGGCCTGAGGGAGACAAGTTCCTGGTGCATTGAGTCCTTATTGTCCTCAGGCACACTGCTGCCAGTTTGGGAGGGCAGTTGTTGTGGCCTCTCCCTCATGGCAGCAGCTATGTCCCTCAGACACTCCTGGACTCCACGCATTGGGGAGTGTGTATGTCGGTTGGCTGCAGTCTGTTCTGTTGCCGTAACCATACATGTCTGTATCCCCTCAAGGCCGGCTGCCATTGTTTGCATCCCCACCCGCACCTCCTTGGTCAGCTCCCACAGGACTCCCATCACTGTCCTCTCTAAGCTTGTGCCTGTGTCTTCAGAGTCCTCTGCTGTGTCAGTGCTGGCAGGTTGTACTCTTGGGGTGCTAGGTGAGGCCTGTGGGATGTCTGCTAATTCAATTCTCCTCCTTGCGACCGGAGGAGGTGCCTGCATGTTCACAAGAACTTCTTCCAGGACAGGCAGATCTGCATGAGAGCCATCACCCTCTGAAATGAGATGGTTTAAAATCAGTCCATCTGTCTTATGGCAGTTGACAAGCCATTTCACTGACTTGATAAATAAGGCTTATTGAGATTATAGGCCCATGTTGATGTTGAAGTGGTGCAGCACAGTGCTGTGCAATAATAATCAACATCGCACTGCTTCACTTTGGTGACACAAGATTGCACCGTATGCAAGTGGTTATGGGGCACCCCTGTGTTGTCCCCCATACTGGTGCAAGATTCAGTTGTCAGCATAATTGTAGGCATCCTTGCACCATTGTGCCAGGATGTATGCATTGAGGGGTGTGACTCTTAATGAGTGTGAAAGTGTCCTGTCATGAACAATCACCAATGGCACTCTGGATCTTCTGTGTGAGCTGTAGAATGCAGCACACTCGAAAGAGCCAAATCATTATTTACATATGATTGTTTATGTGAATGGAGTTACACCTTCATGGTCTTAAACAATCATTTCTAGTATGTTCCTCTTACTATGCATGCTGCAGATTGCAGCAGACATAGGAATTCAGAAATGAAGGAGGTACAAATGTATTCCTCCTCGTTGCACCCTGCTAATGCCACCCCTGGGGCTGTCATAATAGGTTTGGCCCTACCTCTAGTGTACAATATTCCATTCATCTGAGGCAGCATTGAAATATATTGGTGGTCATTACAATATTGGCGGTAAAAGCTGCTTACCGCTGTGCAGAAGACCACCAATACACTGCCGCGGCTGCGGAAATCCGCCACAGCTATTATGACCCACATCTCGGAATCCGCCGAAATTAAGACACCCACACAAGTCCGCCACACCAAAGGTCAGTGATAAACTGGCGAAAACAAATCCTCCACCATCACGCCAACAGAAACACGCCCATGCTATCACAACCCACGAATCCACGCGGCAGTCTTTCAACCGCGGTATTCCATTGGCGGTACACACCGCCTCGCTCAAAATACACACACATCTCCAAAACACCGCCACATTGGACAATTCCAAATATACACACCTGATACACATACAAACACCACTCCCACACACCCAACACAATATAAAACACACACCTACATCACCCACAAACCCCTACGACCAAAAATTATTGATGAAGACCAGAGAGACTGCACAGCATAGACAACCCCACCACACAGAGGCACACAACACCATCACCTACACAACATCCACGCACAAAACACCACACACCACTACACATCACCACAATCATCACCACATACACCACCCCACACATCACCTACACCACCCCATGGCATGGCAAAGACACCCCAGGTGCTCAGAGGAGGAGCTCAGGGTCATGGTGGATGAAATCATACGGGTAGAGCCACAGCTATTTGGATCACAGGTGCAGCACACCTCCATAGCTAGGAAGATGGAACTATGGCGAAGAATAGTCGACAGGGTCAACGCAGTGGGACAGCACCCGAGAAATCGGGACGACATCAGGAAGAGGTGGAACAACCTACGGGGGAAGGTGTGTTTCGTGGTCTCAAGACACAACATCGTGGTACAGCGGACTGGCGGCGGACCCCTACCTCCTCCCCCACAACTAACAACATGGGAGGAGCAGGTCTTGACCATTATGCATCCTGAGGGCCTTGGAGGAGTCGGTGGAGGAATGGACTATGGTAAGTCAAATCTTAACTATCATATCCCCAATCCCTACCTGCATGCTATCACAGACCCCCACCCTCACCCCCTCCCCTATCACTCCAACTCCTCACTAATGTTCTAATAACACAAACCACCCATCCCAACACCAATCCCTGCATGACACAACAAAGCATGGACACCCCTCACTAAAGCATGCCCACTGCACATACCCATAACACCCCCCTCAACCATCACCACACAAGCTCCCACACAGGAATGCTAGCACTGGGGTACACGGTCACCCACCCATTGCACACCATGACACACACAGATGCAATAATTATGCTTTTACACCCCTGCAGGACCACTACCCAACGTCACCAGACAGGAGGGTCCAGACATCTCCACCCCACCCATAGAAGAGGCCCACAGTGATGACAGCAGCTCTGACCAACTGGATCCAGATGACCAGCCCTGACCATCGTGGGCATCTGGACAGTCGGTTCCCCACACTCAGTCACGGCCCAACACAGACGGACAGGGGACGGAGGCACAGGAACACAGGGGAACTGGGAGGGCTGCTGTGCGATAGGGTAGGGGGCGGACAGGCAAGGGAACCCACTCTCCACGAGGACCTCTCCTCCATCATGGGAGCATACCACCACTCCCAGGAGATGATGGCTACAGTCCTGATCAAGTTTCAGGAGATCCAGCGCATGCAAGAGGACAAGTATTTGGGGTTCAGGGAGGAACTCAGAACCATCAGCTCCGCCCTGGGCACCATCGTAGGAGGGCTGAAGGACATACTGAACACCATGTGAGACTAATAGACTGGACTCTGCCATGGACATTCCTCCACCATCCCCCCTCATCATTTTACCACCCCCTCAAATATTTAGCAATTCAATAAACACCCTTGAAGCACAAAACAATCTGGAGTCAGTCTGTGATTTTGAAAATGTGTATTAGCTATGACAGTGACAAAATATGTTCTCAAATGTAATGTCAACATACCTATGTCACACATCACAAGTCCACGAAGAATGCAAGCAGATGACACACGTTGGTAACCACACCTGTGAAACCGTAATGGAAATGTACAAGTCAGTTACCAAATACTGCTTGAAATTGACAGACAGGATAGAGGTAGAAGTGTGAAAGTACTTGTAGTAGGCAAGAAAGTGCTCTCACCTGTGTGTCACTGGAAATATTGCTGGATGACCGAGTCCCTGTTGTCAATGTCTTCTTCCTCTGCTTCCTCCTCATCACTGTCCACAGGCTCCACAGCTGCCACAACACCGTCATCTGGACCATTCTCCTGCAGAAAAGGCACCTGGCATCGAAAAGCAAGATTGTGAAGCATACAGCAGGCGATGATGATCTGGCTCACCTTCCTTGGTGAGTAGAATAGGGAACCACCTGTCATATGGAGGCACCTGAACCTGGCCTTCAGGAGGCCGAAGGTGCTTTCGATAACCCTCCTAGTCTGCCCATGGGCCTCATTGTAGAGTTCCTCTGCCCTGGTCCTGGGATTCCTCACTGGGGTCAGTAGCCATGACAGGTTGGGGTAACCAGAGTCCCCTAATAGCCACACACGGTGCCTCTGGAGTTGACCCATCACATAAGGGATGCTGCTATTCCGCAGGATGTAGGCGTCATGCACTGAGCCAGGGAACATAGCATTTACCTGGGAGATGTACTGGTCTGCCAAACATACCATCTGTACATTCATGGAATGATAACTCTTCCGGTACACCTATTCACTCCTGTGGGGAGGAAACCAAAGCCACATGGGTCCCATCAATGGCACCTATGATGTTGGGGATATGTCCACGGGCATAGAAGTCACCTTTAACAGTAGCCAAATCCTCCACCTGAGGGAAAACGATGTAGCTCCTCATGTGTTTCAGCAGGGCAGACAACACTCTGGACAACACGTTGGAAAACATAGGCTGGGACATCCCTGATGCCATGGCCACTGTTGTTTCAAAAGACCCACTTGCAAGGAAATGGAGCACTGATAGCACCTGCACTTGAGGGGGTATCCCTGTGGGATGGCGGATAGCTGACATCAGGTCAGGCTCCAACAGGGTACACAGTTCCTGGATTGTGGCACGGTCAAACCTGTAGGTGATGATTAAATGTCGCTCCTCCATTGTCAACAGGTCCACCAGCGGTCAGTACACCGGAGGATTCCGCCATCTCCTCACATGTCCCAGCTGACGGTGCCTAGGAAGGACAACAGCGACCACAGAGTCAAGCAACTCAGAGGTATGTACCCACAGCTACACAGAACACGAAACATAATCCAAAAAGTTGTCTGTCTGTGTTTTGAGTCCGGGCCTCGGTATGTGTGACGCAGTTGAAAATGAAGCCATGTGGGCCCCTGAAATGGCGGCTGCTTGACCTCTAAACTGGGACAATGGGATGTGAGGTAACTGCGCTGGCGTTGTACACCGTCACGGTAGGCGGTCAAGAGACCGCTGCGCAATGCTGCATTGGTTAACATTGGACCCTATGGGTCCCAGGAGCCAATGACTAAGTGCGCCGGCGGTGATGATACGCACAGCCGCGGACGTCACCGCCACGGACGTGACCGCCATTTTCTATCTGTTGAATCACTCGATACCTGATCTTCGACAGGAGAGGACCTATACTGCAAGTGCTGCTGGGACCTCGGTCTGGAAGAGACAATGGCTCGTGCGTCTGGGGAAAGGGCCACTGCCTTCACTGCACAGGAGTTGGAGAAGCTTGTGGACGGGGTCATCCCCCAGTACACGCTACTCTACGGTCCTCCAGACCAACAGGTAAGTACACAGGGAGCAAGTTGTATGGGCTATGCATTGGTGGAGAGGGCAGGTTGTAAGAAGGAAGGGGGCAAAGTTCTGCGAGCAGGAAGGACTGTGAATGCATGTGCCACATGGCAAGGGTAGGGATGTGGGCCACTCACTTCGACGGTGCAGTTGGTAATGACTTTTCATCTTCAACCTGTACATGTCATGTAGGTCAGCGCCCACCAGAAGAAGGATATTTGACGTGCCATCGCCAAGGACGTCCGGACCCTGGGGGCCCACCAGAGACGGAGCACCCACTGCCATAAAAGATGGGAGGACATTCGCCGCTGGAGCAAGAAGGCGGCAGAGGCTCAGCTGGGGATGGCCTCCTAACGTGGGAGGGGTGCCCGTCGCACCATGACCCCCCTGATGTTCCGGATCCTGGCGGTGGCCTACCCTGAGTTGGATGGGCGCTTGACGGCATCACAGCAGACACAAGGGGGTGAGTACACTCTCATTCAGCGGACTTTGCGCGCAGTGAAGGTGTCTGGGTGGGGGAGGAGGGCTGTGGGTTTCCCTAGGCCAGGGCGAGTTCCGTAGGCTATGCCCCTCTGTAATGCAGGCCATGTGGCACTCCACCCCACATCTGTAGAGTGCCAAGTACAGGTATACATGCCCCTGTGTCATCTATGTGTGCTGATGTCCACCATATCCATGTAGGCCATATCCCAGGAACTGCATCAGTAGAGCCCAACAGCGCGGCGTAGTGCAGGGGGCTGCTGTGTCTGTATTGTCCGCCAACGGTAGCGGTAAGCCATGCACTCAACCTGTCTTTCTTCTTTCGTCCCCCCCCTTTTTGTGCTCTCCCTGTTCTTTTATGCATCAGCATTATCAGGCGGAGGTACAGTGGCACCAGAGCACGAGGGAGCTGCATCCCACATGGCCATGGAGGGCCACACCACGGACTTTGAATACACCAGTGGGACGGAGGGTGAGGGGAGCTTCACGGTGGGGACAGGATCAGCAACCAGCGACACGGACTCGTCCTCCGATGGGAGCTCCCTTGTGGTGGCGGCAAAATCTGTGCCCCCCACTTCTACAGGTACAGCCGCCACCCCCCTACCAGCACTGCCCTCCCAGCAGCCCCTCAGCCTTCGCCCCGTGACCGCTCACCCAGGAGGATGGGCATCACCTTCGCCCCAGGCACCTCAGCCCCTGCCCCTGTCACCTCTGCTGCCCTCAGTGAGGAGGCCATTGACCTCCTCAGGTCACTCACTGTTGGGCAGTCTACCATTGTGAATGCCATCCAGGGT
The DNA here is from genome assembly GCF_031143425.1 of Pleurodeles waltl. Taxonomy (NCBI): domain Eukaryota; kingdom Metazoa; phylum Chordata; class Amphibia; order Caudata; family Salamandridae; genus Pleurodeles; species Pleurodeles waltl. Next base: position 1,845,081,478 of record NC_090440.1, read on the forward strand.
GTAGAAAGGGAGTTGCAACACAGTAATGCATTCCTGGAGGGCATTCATTCTGGTCAGGCTGCCCTTCTTCGAACCCTGCAATCTCTGGCCTCAGCACTGATGGCAGCCATTGTCCCTGAGTCTAGCCTCCCCCTCCAACTTCTTCCACCCAGACTCAATTCCCTGTACCCCAGCCTATCCCAAGCACACCATCAGACCAGCCTGCACACACGTCAACACACAAGGGAAGCTCAGGCAAACATAAGCACCACACATCCCACAGGCACTCATGCAAGCATCACACACATACAGACACAGCAACATCCACTGCCTCCACTGTGTCCCCCTTCTCCTCGTCTCCCTCCTCCCTCCCAGTGTCATCTACACTCTCACCTGCATGCACTACCACTTCAGCCACTACGTCCCACACCAGCACACCTACCACCACACCCCGCTCACCTGCACTCACCACCCCCACTACCATTTACACGTCCCCTGTGTCCTCTCCCAGTGTGTCTGTGACGCCCCCTCCCAAAGTACACAAATGCCGGCACACACCCACCCAACATCCATCCACCTCACAACAGCCTCCAGCGCATGCACCTGCACCCAAATCAACAAAAGTTACACCTCCTACAGCCACCTCCTCTTCCTCCACTCCCAGACCCCCTCCAGCTACCCGTCCCAGTGTTCGTCAGAAACTTTTCCTGAGCAACCTTGACCTCTTTCCCACCCCCCCTCCAATTCATAGGTCCCGTACTAGCACCTCAGCCAAAAAATGTCTGGTACCAGTGGTGCTTGTTAGAGGTATGTGGAGTGCACCGGGCACCAGGGCAGCCAGTGTGACACAGAGCCACAGCACAGCCAGTCCCCCCCCCTGTGAAGCACCAGAAGTTGGACAGTGCCCGACGGGATGGGGGAAGACTCCAGCCGGCAAAGCCGCTCACAAGGGTACCAGGGGGACTGTCCACTCAGCTGTGACTCCTCCCAAGGTGGAGAAGGGGCAGAAGAAAGCATCAAAGTCTGGGAAGAGCAGCATGGCGGAGAAGCCCGCCATCATCCCCGCTGCCCAGGAGGCCACCGCCAGAGTCAGTGCCCAGGAGGGCAGTCCCATCGTCAGTGGCCAGGAGGCCACCGCCAGAGTCAGTGCCCAGGAGGGCAGTCCCATCATCAGTGGTCAGGAGGCCAGAGTCAGTGCCCAGGAGGGCCCCGGCAGCCACAGCCCCGCTGGGCAATGAGGGACCCCCATGGCAATCACCACTGCACAGGGCAAAGACCGCCATGGCAAGCACCGCTGAACAGGTCAAGCACCGCTGAACAGGGCAAAGACCGCCATGGCAAGCACCGCTGAACAGGGCAAAGATTGCCATGGCATGCACTGCTGAACAAGTCAGAGACAGCAAAGTCAAGCACTGCTGAACAGGGCAAAGACCACCATGGCAAGCACCGCTGAACAGGGCAAGCACCGCTGAACAGGTCAGAGACAGCAAAGTCAAGCACCGCTGAACATGGCAAGCACCGCAGAACAGGGCAAAGACCGCCATGGCATGCACCACTGAACAGGTCAGAGACAGCAAAGTCAAGCACCTCTGAACAGGGCAAAGACCCCCATGGCAAGCACCGCTGAACAGGTCAGAGACAGCAAAGTCAAGCACCGCTGAACAGGGCAAGCACCGCTGAACAGGGCAAGCACCGCCAACTCAAGCACCGCTAGCCCATGAGAGGCAGGGGCAGTGACGGAACTGGGACTGTCACGGGGAGAGTGATGCACTCTGGGCACCAGTCCCCCTCCAGAACCAGTGGAGACATGCATCCACTCCATCTGTCCTTAACAGGATGAAGCACTCTGGGCACCAGTCCCCCTCCAGAACCAGTGGAGAAAAGCATCCACTCAGTCTGTCCTGCACAGGATGAAGCACTCTGGGCATCAGTCCCCCTCCAGAACCAGTGGAGAAAGGCATCCACTCAGTCTGTCCTTGGCAGGATGAAGCACTCTGGGCACCAGTCCCCCTCCAGAACCAGTGGAGACATGCATCCACTCAGTTTGTCATTGGCAGGATGAAGCACCCTGGGCACAAAGCCCCCTCCAGAAACAGTGGAGACATGCATCCACCCAGTCTGTCCTTGGCAGGATGAAGCACTCTGGGCACAAAGCCCCCTCCAGAACCAGTAGAGACTGTCATCCACTACCTCTGTCCTTAGCAGGATGAAGCACTCTGGGCACAAGGCCCCCTCCAGAACCAGTGGAGACTGTCATCCACTACCTCTATCCTTAGCAGGATGAAGCACTCTGGGCACCATGCCCCCTCCAGAACCAGTGGAGACATGCATCCACTCCATCTGTCCTTAACAGGATGAAGCACTCTGGGCACCAGTCCCCCTCCAGAACCAGTGGAGAAAAGCATCCACTCAGTCTGTCCTGCACAGGATGAAGCACTCTGGGCATCAGTCCCCCTCCAGAACCAGTGGAGAAAGGCATCCACTCAGTCTGTCCTTGGCAGGATGAAGCACTCTGGGCACCAGTCCCCCTCCAGAACCAGTGGAGACATGCATCCACTCAGTTTGTCATTGGCAGGATGAAGCACCCTGGGCACAAAGCCCCCTCCAGAAACAGTGGAGACATGCATCCACCCAGTCTGTCCTTGGCAGGATGAAGCACTCTGGGCACAAAGCCCCCTCCAGAACCAGTAGAGACTGTCATCCACTACCTCTGTCCTTAGCAGGATGAAGCACTCTGGGCACAAGGCCCCCTCCAGAACCAGTGGAGACTGTCATCCACTACCTCTATCCTTAGCAGGATGAAGCACTCTGGGCACCATGCCCCCTCCAGAACCAGTGGAGACATGCATCCACTCCATCTGTCCTTAACAGGATGAAGCACTCTGGGCACCAGTCCCCCTCCAGAACCAGTGGAGAAAAGCATCCACTCAGTCTGTCCTGCACAGGATGAAGCACTCTGGGCACCAATCCCCCTCCAGAACCAGTGGAGACATGCATCCACTCAGTCTGTCCTTGGCAGGATGAAGCACTCTGGGCACCAGTCCCCCTCCAGAACCAGTGGAGACATGCATCCACTCAGTTTGTCATTGGCAGGATGAAGCACCCTGGGCACAAAGCCCCCTCCAGAAACAGTGGAGACATGCATCCACCCAGTCTGTCCTTGGCAGGATGAAGCACTCTGGGCACAAAGCCCCCTCCAGAACCAGTAGAGACTGTCATCCACTACCTCTGTCCTTAGCAGGATGAAGCACTCTGGGCACAAGGCCCCCTCCAGAACCAGTGGAGACTGTCATCCACTACCTCTATCCTTAGCAGGATGAAGCACTCTGGGCACCATGCCCCCTCCAGAACCAGTGGAGACTGTTATCCACTTGAGAGACTGTGGCTTTGCACTCCCCAGGATATGGCAGTGGGCAACCCACCCACTGTAGAGACTTGAGAGACTGTAGCTTTGCACTTCCCAGGATTGAACAGTGGGCAAACCACCCGCTGTAGACTTGAGAGACTGTGGCTTTGCACTCCCCAGGATTGAACAGTGGGCAAACCACCCACTGTAGAGACTTGAGAGACTGTGGCTTTGCACTCCCCAGGATTGAACAGTGGGCAAACCATCCACTGTAGAGACTTGAGAGACTGTGGCTTTGCACTACCCAGGATTGAACAGTGGGCAACCCACCCACTGTAGAGACTTGAGAGACTGTGGCTTTGCACTCCCCAGGATTGAACAGTGGGCAAACCACCCACTGTAGAGACTTGAGAGACTGTGGCTTTTCACTCCCCAGGATACATCAATGGGCATGGAGCCCCCTCGTGGATCTGGCGTGGTACTGCCATCCGGCTGAGGTGCCCCCCCTTCCCTTCCCCCTGAGGTGCCTGTTGTATTTCTATCTGATGCCCCAGCAGTGTTCTCTCCGTTTTGCTCAGGTATCGTGTGTGGGCCTCGCCCATGCATTTTGGGCCCAGTGGTCCACGGACATTGAATGGTGCATTACCTGCACTACTAATTGTGATGTATATTTTGTTGAATGTGTATATATATCTGTATATATTTGGTTACTGTATTTTGATATATTACAATGGTTGCACTAATTTCCTTTTGTCTTTGCATTCTTCCGGGGGGTTTGGGGGTTGTTACTGTAATGTTTGGATATGCATTGGTGTGTGTGTTGTAGTGGGTGAGGGTCGGGTGGGGGTGTTGCATGTGTGTGTCCCTGACTTTTGCCTCCCCCCTCCCCTATGTCGTAGGTGCAGTACTCACCGTTGTCTTCGGCGCCGGCGTTGATGATGTTCGCACAGGAGCAAGAAGACTATCGCAAGGAGTATTTGGAGTTCCAGCTCCATGGTGTCCTCCTTCCTCGTGGAGTGTGTAGAGGTGAGTGTTTTCCCATTGAAATGGCAGTTTCCGCTGTGTTTTTATCCACGGTGAATCCGCCCCCCGAAAAAGTGGCAGATTGGTAGGTTGTGATACTGTGGGCGTTACTTTGTCTCCCACCTGTCTGTTGGCGGTGACCGCCGCGCTGTTTGTCTTTACCGCCGTGGCGGTCGGAGTGTTAAAGTGGCTGTCTTTGTTGGCGGTTTCCGCCACGGTCATAATTCCCTTTTTTTGCCGCCGGCCTGTTTGCGGTCTTACCGCCGCTTTAACACCGTCCGCCAGGGTTGTAATGACCCCCATTGTGTGTTGCTGTGGCACACTCCCAGCAACATCCATTACACCACCTTCCATGCAGCAGGTGCCTACGTCTACACAAGGTAACATAATGGCATAAAAAGTGTACTAACGCTACCTTGTCAATACAGCACAGCGCTTAGCACCACCGGAGCATCAATTAAAGTGATGCTCCAGTGGCACTAGGGGCCTATGATGTGCCCATTATTTCCAATGGATTGTTCCAGTACATTATAGCTGCAGTCTACAGCCCTATGCCCAACCTGAATGTCACATGAATGGAAGCCCAATTACCACAATTGTCTATGTCATATCTTCTAAGTGTGTTGTCCATCCCTATTGTGTCTTGACGGCCTCTTATCTTGTTCTACCGTCCCTTTGAATCCATTTGCATGGTGTTACCTTGCAATGTGTGCTGCTGTGCTCCTGGCACAGCACCACACACGGCAATTTTCACCTGTCCCAGTCTTACATGTTTCACATACACCCATGCTGTGCACCACCTCAGGGATGGCATAGTCGCCACACTGTGCTCTTGTTCCCATTGATGTCTCCTCATGTTGTGGTTTGTGTTTGTGTGCTACTTTGCATGGCACTCATGGACCTGGCAGAGTACTGTTTCTACTCCTGTCAGAGTAGTTTTTTTACCTTACTGACCACCTATGTCCTCCCCTTTAATACAGCCCTCCTTGCACTCTGAAACATGAGTGCAGCATGGTGACAGTACAGCTCATGTGACAAAAGCTCAGGTTTGAACCCAGGGTTGGCCAATATGGGTATGACATTTCTGCAGTGTACATCATTCTGTTTGTGACAGTGCCTGATGGTAAATGTGTCTATGGAGTTGTACTCAGGTCAGGGCCTGAGGTAGGTTCATATTTCATGTGCAACAGTCCAAGGGGCACCTGACTACCACTATGTCATTGTTCACCCCTACAGCACAGGTGGTGGTGGCAACTGTTGTCAATGTGTAATGCCCCATGGTCCAATGGCCAGGACATGGCAGGCAACCAGCAGCTGAGGGACTGGCTATGGCATCAGTCCTGTGACACCAGACCAGTGATACGTTCAACACTACCCTCAAGGTATGTTTCCAAATTTCCTCCAGCCTTTGCATGGTCTGCAACCTCCATGAAATGGTTGTTGGTGAAGTGGTGTAGTGTGTCACTGGGTGGCCAAGCACAGCCCATGTACTTGGCATGCGCAGTGCACGCTGTAACATACCTTGGCCTTTTGCCTTTTCCACTGCCTGATTGCAGGGGTGGATGCAGCCTGTCCTGTTACACCCAATGCCGGTCACAACTGGCACTGACTCAATATGATACATCTATATTGTCTAGTGTATGCCCCACAAAGCTACCATGTGCAGACATATTACCAGCAGTCATCCCAACATGAGACTCATACTGCCAAGTGCAGTGGGTACACTGCACTGGCAGTCTTACCAACACCGGGCTTGCCCATACACCATCCCCCACCTGTTGATGTGGAATTAACCGCCATTATATGAATGCCATAGCCCATGTGTTGTATGAGTGTGTTTATTTCCCAGTTCCCAAGTGTCTACCATGTTGTGTCCAAATAGTTGTGGGCTCAGGCTGTGACTGTTGTGACCTACTGTTAGCAATCTGTGGTACATATTTTGTGTATTAGCACATTTCAGTTCAGCATCAATATGTGTGGTTGAACACAACTTCAATATAGTTGGTCTGGGTAGTGGCATGTTAGCAATGATTCCAGTGCAGCCTGCTATTCCGCCAGCACCTGTTGGGTTAATTGTACCATGCACCCAGGGGACATCCTGATTGCATGATGTAGGGATGGCTGCCTCATGTGGATTTGTTCTCTAAGTGTGGTGGTGCTACCAACACATGCCTGAAGACTGTTGGGACAGTTGCAATGACTAGTGTGCTGTGTTTGGGCAATGAGGCAAGGCTGTTAAAAAATGTTACAGCAAGTGACACCACTATGTAGCTGCCCCTGGAATGGTGTTGACTGACTACCTGGTCTCTGAGGTCTTGGTCGTGTTAGTGATGTTGATGTGACTTTATGCAAGGGATTTAGTGATATACAACCAGTGGCACAGTGATTATACATGCCATCCATACCATGTGCTGCATTTGTACATGTGGGTATTTAGGCCTAGTTTTCTTAATATATCCAGGTTGTGTATGTTTCAATGGTTCATGGCACTCCCAAGGCGCAGGTACATGGGTAAGCTTATGTTGGCATGGTGCAAGTTGCTGAATGTGCATTATATACCTCTGCGCATCTTTGACATACATTGTGTGTGTCCTATATGCCTCCCCCTTCTAGCATTGACATTTATGCATATATTTCCCACATGCAATTTACCCTGCATTTGTGGTGTTTCCTGGTATTCTGCACTGTCCTGCCCTTGTACCCCTGTGAGGATTTCTTTCGGGATGACCGCTGCAACCATCTCCTCCATCTCATTCATGTCCTCTGGCGGTGCTTGACTCCCTCCTGCAGTTTGCTGTGCTGCCTTCCTGTTCTATACCATTTTTTCCTTGGTCCATCTCTTGCAGTCATGCCAGAGTTTCTTGCACTCAGTCACTGTTCTCCTAACCACTGCCACACTGTTGACCTTATCCACAATCTGCTGCCAGATTGCCTCTCTCCTTCCAATTGGCAATTTAGAGGTGACGAAGAGTTGATGTTAATGCTCTGTCACCTCTCTCACCAGTATTTCGTGCTCCTCTGGGCTGAAACGACACTTACTCTTTTTCTTCTCCCTCCCCTGGTCTTGTCTGTGTCCTGAAGGCTGGTTCCTGGTTGACTGGGGTCTCCCTGGCATCTCTCCTGGCTTCTGGGATCCATTTTGGGGCTCCTTTGCATTGTTTGCTACATTTGCGTCTCTTTTTGACACTATTGCGGGCAAAAATGGTGCATTTTCCCTTTGCAATATGTTTCCATGTCGTAAACCGGATTAGAGTAATTTTTCCTCCGTTAACGTCATTTTGCCTTACGACAAGGCGCAATGGTTAATGTAGGAAAAAATTAAACGAAACATTTTTTAGTGCCACCCAGCGTCAAAGTCTAAATTTGACGCTCGAGTGGCATTAAAAAATTGCGCTAGTCAGCGTTAACCTTTTTGACGTAAAACTGCGATAGCACAGTTTTGCATCAAAATTTATTTATCAGGGCCTGAGTATCAAAGCAAGAAACAGTCTGACTAAGTATGACAAATAATTATTTGTAACTTATAAATCAGAGGTAAAAAGTTTTATTTGTAAGAACTTAGGGGATCATTACAACATTGGCGGTATAAGGCGCTTACCGCCGTGCAGAAGACCGCCAATACACCGCGGCGGCGGCGGTAGACCGCCACAGCTATTATGACACACATCACGGAATCCGCCGAAATTCAGACACCCACACAACACCGCCACACCAAAGGTCAGCGATAAACATGTGGAAACAAATCCTCCACCTCCACGCCAACAGAAACATGCCCATGCTATTACGACCCACGAATCCACGCGGCGGTCTTTCAACCGCGGTATTCCATTGGCGGTACACACTGCCGCGCTCAAAATACACACACATCTCCAAAACACCGCCACATTGGACAATTCAAAATACACACACCTGATACACATACAAAGAACACTCCCACACACCCAACACAATATAAAACACACACCCACGTCACCCACAAACCCCTACAACCAGAAATTCTGAGAGAAGGCCAGAGAGAGAGCACAGCTATTGACAACCCCATCACACAGAGGCACACAACACCATCACCCACACAACATCCACGCACAAAACACCACATACCACTACACTCACCACACTCATCACCACATACACCACCCCACACCTCACACACACCACCCCATGTCACGCCAAAGACACCCCCGCTTCTCCGAGGAGGAGCTCAGGGTCATGGTGGAGGAAATCGTACGGGTAGAGCCACAGCTATTTGGCTCACATGTACAGCACACATCAATAGCCAGGAAGATGGAGTTATGGCGCAGAATAGTGGACAGGGTGAACGCCGTGGGAGAGCACCCAAGAAATAGGGAGGACATCAGGAAGAGGTCGAACGACCTACGGGGGAAGGTGCGTTCCACGGTATCCAGGCACAACATCGCAGTGCAGCGGACTGGCGGCGGACCCCCACCTCCTCCCCCACAACTAACAACATGGGAGGAGCAAGTCTTGACCATTTTGCATCCTGAGGGCCTCGGAGGAGTCAGTGGAGGATGGGACACTGGTAAGTCAAATCTTAACTATCACATCCCCCACCCTACCTGCATGCTATCACACACCCCCACCCTCACACCCTCCCCTATCACCCCAAATCCTCACTAATCTACCCATAACACAAACCACCCATCCCAACACCAAGCCCTGCATGACACAACTAAGCATGGGCACCCCTCACCAAAGAATGCTCACTGCACATAACCAGAACACCCCCCAACCATCATCACACAAGCCCCCACACAGGAATGCTTGCACTGGGGTACACAAACACCCACCCATTGCACACCATGAAACACACACATGCAATAATCATGTTCTCAGACCCCTGCAGGAACCCGAAGGACCGTCACCACACCAGAGGGTCCAGACAATACCACTCCACCCCCAGAAGAGGCCCACAGTGACGACAGCAGCTCTGCCCCACTGGATCTTGATGACCAGCCTGGACCATCGTGGGCCTCTGGACAGACGGTTCCCCTTGCCCAGCCACAGCCCAACACCGAGCTGCCACCCTCTGGTAACACCAGCATAGCACCCACCCAGCGGGCCCAAACCTCCCTACCCAGGACAGGGCAATCAGCGGTGTGTCCACCACTGCAGGGCACCCAGGCTAACCCACCACCCCAACAACAGCAGGGACCTGGGGGCAGTGGTAGTGGGCACACGGTCCAGGGGACGGAGGCACAGGAACACCGGGCAACTGGGAGGGCTGCTGGGCGACAGAGGGAGGACAGGCCAAGGGAAGCAACTCTCCACGAGGCCCTCTCCTCCATCATGGGAGCATACCACCACTCCCAGGAGACGATGGTGACGGTCCTGGACAAGTTGCAGGAGACCCTGCGCCTGCAGGAGGAGCAGTATTTGGGGTTCAGGGAGGAGCTCAGGACCATCAGCTCCGCCCTGGGCACCATCGTAGGGGTGCTGACGGACATTCAAAAGACCTTGAGGGACACCGTGGCACTCCAAGGGGCCCCTGACACTAGCATGGACGATGAACTGCCCACCACCTCCGCCGGCGCTAGTGGACAGGACGCCTCACCACAGGACCACCACACCAGCACCCCACCCAAAAGCAGACGGACAACCACCACACAAGCGGTCCCTGAGATCCAGGAACAGGACAGAGCAAGATGGCAAGGCCCCCGCCAGGAACTAAGACCACCCTGATTGTCCTCCCACTGTCCCACTTTGTTACCCTGTCCATATTCGAACTGCCCCAGCTCCACTTCCTATGCCCAGATGGGCAGTGCACCTGTGAGACTAATAGACTGGACTCTGCCATGGACATTCCTCCACCATCACCCATCACCATTTTACAACCCCCCTTCATTTTTTGAGCACTTAAATAAACACCCTTGAAACACCCAAAAATCTGGAGTCAGTCTATGATTTGATACTTTGTATTATCAATCACAATATCATAATGGGTTACCCATTGTAAGGCTAACATACCTATGTCACACATCACAAGCCCTTGAAGGATGCAAGCAGTTGACACGTAGGTTACCACACTTGTGAAACTGAAATGGAAGGGTACAACTCAATTAACAAATAGTGAGTGAAATGTAGGTACAGGATAGAGGTAGACGTGTGAAAGTTAATGTAATGTTAAACCAGAAAATGTTCTCACCTGTGTGCCACTGGAAATATTGCTGTATGACTGAATCCTTGTTGTCGTTTTCTTCTTCCTCAGCTTCATCCTCATCACTGTCCACAGGCTCCACAGGCTCCACAGCTGCTACAACACCCTCATCTGGATCTTCCTCCTGCAGAAAAGGCACCTGGCGTCGAAATGCCAAATTATGCCAAATTATGGAGCATGGAGCAGGCGACGATGATGTCGCACACCTTCTTCGATGAGTAGAATAGGGATCCACCTGTCATATGGAGGTACCTGAACCTGGCCTTAAGGAGGCCGAAGGTGCGTTCGATAACCCTCCTTGTCCGCCCATGGGCATCATTGTACCGTTCCTCTGCTCTGGTCCTGGGATTCCTCACTGGGGTCAATAGCCAGGAAAGGTTGGGGTAACCAGAGTCCCACAATAGCCATACACGGTGCCTCTGGAGTTGACCCATTATATCAGGGATGCTGCTATTGCGCAGGATGTAGGCGTCATGCACTGAGCCAGGGAACATAGCATTTACCTGCGAGATGTACTGGTCTGCCAAACAGACCATCTGGACATTCATAGAATGATAACTCTTCCTGTTCCTGTACACCTGTTCACTCCTGCGGGGGGGACCAGAGCTACATGGGTCCCATCAATGGCACCTATGACGTTGGGAATATGTCCAAGGGCATAGAAGTCACCTTTCACTGTAGGAAAATCCTCCACCTGAGGGAATATGATGTATCTCCTTACGTGTTTCAGCAGGGCAGGCAACACTCTGGACAAGACGTTGGAAAACATAGGCTGGGACATCCCTGATGCCATGGCCACTGTTGTCTGAAATTACCCACTTGCAAGGAAATGGAGCACTGACAGCACCTGCACGTCAGGGGGGATTCCAGTCGGATGGCGGATCGGTGACATCAGGTCTGGCTCCAACTGGGTACATAGTTCCTGGATAGTGGCACGGTCAAACCTGTAGGTGACGATGACATGTCTTTCTTCCATTGTCAACAGGTCCCCCAGCGGTCGGTACACCGGAGGATTCCGCCATCTTCTCATATGTCCCAGCTGACGGTGCCTACGAAGGACAACAGCGAAGAACCAGTCATTAATCCTCCAGGTATGTACCCACTGTTACACACAAGACTACACCAGGCACAAAACCCTTCCTGTATGTGTGTTGAGTGTAGGCCTAGCTATGTGTGACGCAGTAGTAAATGAAGCCATGTGCGCCCCTGAAATGGCGGCTGCCTGACCTCTAAACTGGGACAATGGGATTGTGGGGTAACTGCGCTGGCGTTGCACACCGCCGCGGTAGGCGGTCGTAGACCACGGCGCAATGCTGCATTGGTTAACATTGGACCCTATGGGTCCCAGGAGCCAATGAACAGGTGCCCTGGCGGTGATGATGCGCACCGCAGCGGACGTCACCGCCGCGGACGTCACCGCCATTTTCTATATGTTCACTCACTAGATACCTGACCTTCGACAGGAGAGGACCTACACTGCTAATGCTGCTGTGACCTCGGTCTGGAAGCGACGATGGCTGCTGCGTCTGGGGAAAGGGCCCCTGCCTTCACTGCACAGGAGTTGGAGAAACTTGTGGCTGGGGTCCTCCCCCAGTACACGCTACTCTACGGTCCTCCAGACCAACCGGTTAGTACAGAGGGAGCACGTTGTATGGGCTAGGCCTGGGTGGAGAGGGCTGGGTGGAAGAGGGAAGGGGGCAGAGTACAAAGAACAGTTATGCATGGGAATGAATGGGCCACATGGCCAGAGTAGGGAGGGGGCCACTCACATTGACGGTGCAGTTGGTAATGACTGTACCTCTTCCCTTGTGCATGTCATGTAGGTCAGCGCCCACCAGAAGAGGGACATTTGGCGTGCCATCGCCAAGGAGGTCCGGACCCTGGGGGCCCACCAGAGACGGGGCACCCACTGCCGTAAGAGATGGGAGGACATTTGCCGCTGCAGCAAGAAGACGGCGAGGCTCAGCTGGGGATGGCCTCCCAACGTGGGAGGGGTGCCCGTCACACCATGACCCCCCTGATGTTCCGGATCCTGGCGGTGGCCTACCCGGAGTTGGATGGGCGCTTGAGGACATCACAGCAGACACAAGGGGGTGAGTACAACCTCATTCTGCTGAATTTGCGTGCAGTGGAGGGATCTGGGTGGGGGAGGTGGGCTGTGGGTGTCCCTAGGCCAGGGCGAATTCGGTAGGCAAGGCCCCTCCGTAATGTAAGCCATGTGGCACTCTACCCCACCTCACCAGAGTGCCAAGTTGAGGTATAGTTGCCCCTGTGGCATCCATGTGCGCAGAAGTCCACCATTGCCATGTAGGCCATATCCCAGAAATTGCATGTGCAGAGGGCAGGAGCACGGCGTAATGCAGGGGGCTGCTGCGTCTGTCTTGTCTGCCAACGGTAGCGGAATGCCATGCACTAAAACTCTCCTTCTTCTGTCTCCCCCCCTTTTCCTGCTCTCCCTGTCCTTTTGTACATCAGCATCATCAGGCGGAGGTACAGTGGCACCGGAACACGAGGGAGCTGCATCCCACATGGCCATGGAGGGCCACACCGCAGACTCTGAATGCACCAGTGGGACGAAGGGCGAGGGGAGCTTCACGTCGGCCACCGGATCACCAACCAGCGACACGGACTGGTTCGCCGATGGGAGCTCCCCTGTGGTGGCGGCACCATCTGTGCACCCCACTTCTACAGGTACAGCCGCCACCTCCCCTACCAGCACCGCCCTCCCAGCAGCCCCTCAGCGTTCACCCCGTGCCCGCTCACCCAGGAGGGTGGGCATCACCTTCGCCCCAGGCACCTCAGGCCCAGCCCCAGTCACCCCTGCTGCCCTCAGTGAGGAGGCCATTGACCTCCTCAGGTCACTCACTGTTGGGCAGTCTACCATTGTGAATGCCATCCAGGGTGTAGAACAAGAGTTGCAACACGGTAATGCATTCCTGGAGGGCATTCATTCTGGTCAGGCTGTCCTTCATCGAACCCTGCAATCTCTGGCCTCAGCACTGATGGCAGCCAGTCCCAGTGTCCAGCCTCCCCCCTCCAACTTCCTGTACCCCAGCCCATCCCAAGCACACCTACAGACTAGCATGCACACAAGTCAACACACACAAGTAGCTCAAGCAAACATAGGCACCACACACACCACAGGCACTCACGCAAGCCTCACCCACATACAGACACAGCAACATCCACTGTCTCCACTGTGTCCCCCTCCTCCTTTTCTTCCTCCTCCCTCCCAGTCTCGTCTACACACACACCTGCATGCACCACATCTACAGGCACTAGGACTCGCACCAGGACACCCAGTACCACAAGCCACTCACCTGCACTCACCACCTCCACTCCCATTTACACGTCCCCTGTGTCCTCTCCCAGTGTGTCTGTGACGCCCCCTCCCAAAGTACACAAATGCCGGCAATCACTCACCCAACATCCATCCATCTCACGACAGCCTCCAGTACCTGCACCTGCACCCAAAACACCTAAAGTGACACCTCCTACAACCACCTCCTCTTCCTCCACTCCCAGACCCCCTCCAGCTACCCATCCCAGTGTTCGTCAGAAACTGTCCCTATGTCAAATTGACCTTTTTGCCCCCACCCCCCCTCCAATTCATCAGTCCCGTCGTTTCGCCTGAGCCAAAAAGCCTCCAATACCAGTGGTGCCTGTTCAAGGTTTGTGGAGTGCACCGGCCACCAGGGCAGGCAGTAGGACCCGGAGCCAAGGCACTGGCAGCCCACCCCTGTAAAGGCTCTAAAATTGGAGAGTGGACGACGGGACCGTGTTAAGACTCCTGGTGGGACAACAAGTGACATGGGTTCGAAGGGGATTGGTGAGTCAGCTGTAACTCCAACAAAGGTGGGGAAGGTCCAGAGGAAGTCTGCCCAGCCTGTTGTGAGTTTCACGGCGGAGAAGTGCGCCATCATTTCCGGCGGTCCAGACACAACCGCCAGCACCGTCGTCACTGGTCCAGAGACCACCGCCACCACCGGATTCACAGCCCAGGAGGGCCCAAGTATCGTCACTGGTCCAGAGACCACCGCCAGAGTCACAGCCCAGGAGGGCCCAAGTATCGTCACTGGTCTAGAGACCACCGCCAGAGTCACAGCCCAGGAGGGCCCAAGTATCGTCACTGGTCCAGAGACCACCGCCAGAGTCACAGCCCAGGAGGGCACAAGTATCGTCACTGGTCCAGAGACCACCGCCAGAGTCACAGCCCAGGAGGGCCCAAGTATCGTCACTGGTCAGGAGACCACCGCCGGAGTCACAGCCCAGGAGGGCCCAAGTATCGTCACTGGTCCAGAGACCACCGCCAGAGTCACAGCCCAGGAGGGCACAAGTAAAGTCACTGGTCCAGAGACCACCGCCAGAGTCACAGCCCAGGAAGGCCCAAGTATCGTCACTGGTCAGGAGACCACCGCCACCGCCGGAGTCACAGCCCAGGAGGGCCCAAGTATCGCCACTGGTCCTGAGACCACCGCCAGAGTCACAGCCCAGGAGGGCCCAAGTATCGTCAATGGTCAGGAGACCACCGCCACCGCCGGAGTCACAGCCCAGGAGGGCCCAAGTATCGTCACTGGTCCAGAGACCACCGCCAGAGTCACAGCCTAGAGGGCCCAAGTATTGTCACTGGTCCAGAGACCACCGCCAGAGTCACAGCCCAGGAGGGCCCAAGTATCGTCACTGGTCAGGAGACCACCGCCACCGCCGGAGTCACAGCCCAGGAGGGCACAAGTATCGTCACTGGTCAGGAGACCACTGCCACCGCCAGAGTCACAGCCCAGGAGGGCCCAAGTATCGTCACTGGTCCAGAGACCACCGCCAGAGTCACAGCCCAGGAGGGCACAAGTATTGTCACTGGTCAGGAGACCACCGCCACCGCCGGAGTCACAGCCCAGGAGGGCCCAAGTATCGTCACTGGTCCAGAGACCACCACCAGAGTCACAGCCCAGGAGGCATAAGTATCGTCACTGGTCAGGAGACCACCGCCACCGCCGGAGTCACAGCCCAGGAGGGCCCAAGTATCGTCACTGGTCAGGAGACCACCGCCAGAGTCACAGCCCAGGAGGGCCCAAGTATCGTCACTGGTCCAGAGACCACCGCCAGAGTCACAGCCCAGGAAGGCACAAGTATCGTCACTGGTCAGGAGACCACCGCCACCACCGGAGTCACAGCCCAGGAGGGCCCAAGTATCGTCACTGGTCCAGAAACCACCGCCGGAGTCACAGCCCAGGAGCGGCCCGGATGCCACAGCCCCGCTGGGCAATGATGGAACGTCATGCCACCCACCAATGATCATTGTAGAGAACGTCATGCCACCCACCAATGCCCATTGGAGAGAACGTCATGGCACACACCAATGCCCGTATCAGAACCGCCATGGCAAAGCACCGCTGAACAGTCCATAGACTGCCATGGCAAAGCACAGCTGAACAGTCCAGAGACCGCCATGGCAAAGCACCGCTGAACAGTCCAGAACCGCCATGGCAAAGCACCGCTGAACAGTCCATAGACCGCCATGGCAAAGCACCGCTGAACAGTCCAGAACCGCCATGGCAAAGCACCGCTGAACAGTCCAGAACCGCCATGGCAAAGCACCGCTGAACAGTCCATAGACCGCCATGGCAAAGCACCGCTGAACAGTCCAGAACCTCCATGGCAAAGCACCGCTGAACAGTCAATAGACCGCCATGGCAAAGCACCGCTGAACAGTCCATAGACCGCCATGGCAAAGCACCGCTGAACAGGGCAAAGACCACCATGGCAAAGCACCGCTGAACAGGGCAAAGACCTCCATGGCAAAGCACCACTGAACAGGCTAAAGACCGCCATGGCAAAGCACCGCTGAACAGGGCAAAGACCGCCATGGCAAAGCACCGCTGAACAGTCCAGAACCGCCATGGCAAAGCACCGCTGAACAGGGCAAAGACGGCCATGGCAAAGGACCGATAAACAGGGCAAAGACCGCAATGGCAAAGCACCGCTGAACAGTCCAGAACCGCCACGACAAAGCACCGCTGAACAGGGCAAAGACCGCCATGGCAAAGCACCGCTGAACAGGGCAAAGACTGCCATGGCAAAGCACCGCTGAACAGGGCAAAGACTGCCATGGCAAAGCACCGCTGAACAGGGCAAAGACCGCCATGGCAAAGCACGGCTGAACAGGGCAAAGACCGCCATGGCAAAGCACCGCTGAACAGGGCATGCACCGTGTAGGAATGTAAAGGCCGCCACATCAGGCATCCTTCTCCCATGTGCAGCTGGGACAGTGACAGGACATGAACTTTCACGAGGAGACTCATCCAGTCTGGGCACCAGTCCCCCCCAGTACCAGTAGAGAACTGCATCTACTTGAGAGACTGTGGCTTTGCACTCCCCAGGATGGCACAGTGGGCAACCCACCCACTGTAGAGACTTGATAGACTGTGGCCTTGCACTCCCCAGGATGGCACAGTGGGCAAACCACCCACTGTAGAGACTTGAGAGACTGTGGCTTTGCACTCCCCAGGATGGCACAGTCGGCAAACCACCCACTGTATAGACTTGAGAGACTGTGGCCTTGCACTCCCCAGGATGGCACAGTGGGCAAACCACCCACTGTAGAGACTTGAGAGACTGTGGCTTTGCACTCCCCAGGATGGCACAGTGGGCAACCCACCCACTGTATAGACTTGAGAGACTGTGGCTTTGCACTCCCCAGGATACATCAATGGGCATGGAGCCCCGTCGTGGATCTGGCTTCGCATTCATCTGGCTGAGGTGCCCCCCGTCCCTTCCCCCTGAGGTGCCTGTAGTGTTTCTATCTGATGCCCCGGCAGTGTTCTCTTCGATTTTGGTCAGGTATAGTTTGTGGGCCTCGCCCATGCATTTTTGGACTGTTGGTGCACGGACATTGTTGTGTACATATCTGCACTACTTCTCGGATTGTATGTGTAAATAAGAGTGATTTTGAGACATATATATCTGTATATTTTTGTATGACATGTATATTGGCACATTACAATGTTTGACCGAATTTTGCATTGTCTTTTCATTCTTCCGGGGGGATTGTGGGTTGTTACTGTGATTTTTGTGAATGCATTGGTGTGTATATTGTAATATGCGAGGATGGGGGTGGGGGAGTTTGGTGGGTGTCCCCCTAACTTTTCCCTCCCCCCTCCCCCGTGTTGTAGATGCAGTACTCACCGGTGTCTTCGGCGCCTACATAGCTGTTGGTCGTAGAGGAGCAGAAAGACAAGGGCAGGTAGGATTTGTAATTCGGCCTCCATGGTGTCTTCCTTCCTCGTGGAGTATGTTGAGGTGAGCGTTTTCTCGTAGCAAAAGCTGTTTCCGCCGTGTTTTTATCCACGGTGAATCCGCCCCGGAAAAGGTGGAGGATTGGCGGGTTGTAATAGTGTGGGCGGTACATTGTCTCCCGCCTGTCTGTTGGCGGTGACCGCCGCGCTGCTTGTCTGTACCGCCGTGGCGGGCGATGTGTTAAAGTGGCTGTCTTTGTTGGCGGTTACCGCCAGGGTCATAATTCCCTTTTTTTGTCCGCCACCCTGTTTGCGGTATTTCCGCAGCTTTAACACCGTCCGCTAGGGTTATAATGACCACCTTAATGTACTAAAGACAGAAATATGTTGTGGGTGGATAATTTTTCATTTTTCATCTGTAATTGCAGTGGTGAGCAATGATAATAGTTTCGAACAGTTAGACATTTTCTTGATAGTGCAAATTAGCAATTATTTCCATACGGTTCCTAATATTATAGTAGACGCACCTGTATTTATCACATTTGCCTGCACCTTTTTTCCATTTTTTCCCAGGTTAGAGATGGCTGTCATTTAAGCCTCTAAGGAGTTCAAAGGTGCAGCTACTGCCGGAAGCGAGGATAAACAATTTCACATGAACCCAATGTCCACATGGTTTTAATTTCTGCATATGTGTTGACTACATTTTTGATTTGTATCAAACCATGAGTTCAACTAGTGCTTACTTCGTAAAAAATAAGTGCTCAGGCACACGTTGTTCTCCGTAGCACCACTACTGCACGAAAGGATTTTAAAATCTGCTTGTTTCAGAGAGGCTGTCACTTTATCGAGGAGACTAAGAGAAAGAGAATCTAACCATGGACATCAAAACATTTGAGTTTGCAAATATTAACCACACATCGAATGTCCGTGTTATGGTATTTACAAAGGACAGACTGCACAAAAAGAAAAGGATAGAATTATCTAACATAAACTCCGATGCGGGCGACATGCTGAGAATGCCCCTTTGCTTACACGCTTTATGAACATACCCAATTCAGAAACATAATTTGTTTTGCAAGTGATTAATCAAGTAAAACTTCCTCCGATAGTGGTGTACATACAAACATTGCACTTCGTATCAGGAATGTTTCATTCTCGCTGAGAATGAAATTATACTTGCAATTCGGTTCTGTATGTGGTTTTCTGAGTTTATCTATCAAGTATCAATCTGTAACCGAAAACCTTTTGATTTGGAGAATAATTGAAAACAATATTGGCCACCCTAGACGAATTAAAGTTGATTTATATCATTCCAAAATGTCGAGACAAGACCCTTGCAATATGGTGGCCTTCTGGTGGAGTATAATTTAAAACGATATTGTCCACCAGTCACGGCTCACTCCTATTTGAAAGGGCGGGGCGGGTGCTGTGAGCGGGGGAGTTAGGGTGGAGCAGGACAATTAATAATACGAATTTTTTAAAAAAAGAAGAAAAAAAAAGTACCTCCTTTGTTGCCTCTGCTCCTCTGTCCTCATCGCTGGCGCTGCAGGCACAGGCTCCCAGCTCAAAGCAGCACCAGGATTGGCTGGAGAGAGCCTATAGCACATGTGTGGTTGGCTGGCCCGAGACGGCTGGCCAAATACACATGCGCTCTGAGGGGAAAGCTCTGTGCAATTCCCTGCGAGGCTGTCATCCCCGATGCCCCGCCCCTTTCACCATAAAGGACTAAAGCATTGCAGCTTCTGCTGCTGGCAGGGGGGGTGACGGTCCACCACCGATATGGAGGAGCTGCCCCTGGTGTCCACCCAAGATTTGCTTTGATTCATATTATTCTTAAATACATAAAAAAATCCCTTGTATTACGGTGACATTTAATTGACAAAATTCCTTTCTCCTGCATCTCATTCTCCCAATACGGCAGATCCACGTCTTGTGCACAGTCTCTTTTCTATATTCACAATATCATTTTCAATGATCATTTTAAGGCGTCTTTCACTTCTGCATTTTTATAAATCTGATTCAGGTGCTGTTACCAGGATTCTGTCCTCCGCAATAGCTTGGAGCCCGACTTGCTATAAGAGATTGGGGAACTACCGGATAAAACAGGCTACCCATAGACGCCCTGTTACAAATAATCTTAATTCATGGCTAATTCATTTTTATTTTTCAGTTAATCTATTGAAGCTATGGTACTTACCATTGATATTTTGGGGAATTACCAGGTTCTTTCCCCTGCTTGGATATACTCAAGCTGTTTATTCATCCAGTTTTGACACTTTGGGCCATATTTATACTCCGTTTGCGCCGAAATTGCGTCGTTTTTTTTGACGCAATTTCGACGCAAAACTAACGCCAACTAACGCCATATTTATACTATGGCGTTAGAGGCGAATAGCGCCAAAGTTCCCGGAATGTGCGTCATTTTTTAGCGTGAACCCCTTCCTTGCGTTAATGATATGCAAGGGAGGCGTTCCCGTCTAAAAAATGACTCCCAGGCCTTTACGTGGTATTTATACTCCCGGGCAAAAGAGACGCCCGGGAGTTGGCGTGGCTAAAAACGGCGCATTTGCGCCACTTTTTAACGCCTGCTCAGGGCAGGCGTTAAGGGGCCTGTGGGCTCAAAATGAGCCCACAGGTGCCCTCCCATGCCCCCAGGGACCCCCCCTGCCACCCTTGCCCACCCCAGGAGGACCCCCAAGGATGGAGGGACCCACCCCAGGGACATTCAGGTAAGTTCAGGTAAGTTTTATTTTTTATTTTTTATATTTTATTTTGGTGGCATAGGGGGGCCTTATTTGTGCCCCCCTACATGCCACTATGCCCAATGACCATGCCCAGGGGACAGAAGTCCCCTGGGCATGGCCATTGGGCAAGGGGGCATGACTCCTATCTTTCCAATGATAGGAGTCATGTTGATGGGGGATGGGCGTCGTTAAAAAATGGCGCAAGTCGGGTTAAGACGATTTTTTCGACGTAACCTGACTTGCCCCATTTTAAGACGCCCATGCGCCATTTTCCCCCTACGCCGGCGCTGTCTGGTCTACGTGGTTTCTTCCCACGCAAACCAGGCAGCGCCGGTCTGATTGCGCCGTCTAACGCCATTCCATAAATACGGCGCCCGCATGGCGCTTCAGAATGGCGTTAGACGGCGCAAAACTTTTTGACGCTAAACTGCGTTAGCGCAGTTTAGCATCAAAAAGTATAAATATGGGCCTTTATGTGGCGTCCTAGTAAGTGAATTCTTCATTACCACTCTTTAAATTCTGATATAGTTTCGATTCATTTTTTCATTTATCTGTGTGTAAAACCAATTATCATTGCAGATGTAGGACCGTTAAGGTTCTAGCCTTTGTACATAGCATGGAGTGTTCACCACCTTGCACATTCACTTACATTCATTAGCCTGTCAATTTTAAATTCCAATTTAAATTCCAATTCTGATGGCTATCCCTTCTTCCATATGTTCCAGAGACACTTCTCAGCAATTAATTTGGGTAATTACAACCTGTCTGGAGACCTACATTCAAGTCAATTTATGAGTCTTCTTTGGCCTTTCCAATAATATTTTCCGTTATTTCAGGATCCACTTATAAGGTCTTTTTTTCAGGTGATGATCCTCCAATATTCTTCAAAGGCTCGAAATGCGCCAAAATTATTGGGCATATAGACAATTTTGTTTTGGAAGTTGGTCAATCAGGAGCTTTTGATTTATAAAACTTGATTTATTCATTAGTACCATCAGCCATCCGATGTATTAGCCCTACAACCGAATATCTTATTGTCTATTGCCTTATTTATGACCACATTATTGTCTTTTATCACTGCACTTACTTGCAGTGTGTGATCACTTTATTTCATTGATCATCACTTTGGTTTTTGTAGATTCCTTTGTATAAATTTACATATAAAGGATTGTTGCTCAGAAATTAGGTCTCCCAATATGTACATTTCTTTGTTTGTTAAATTGGATTTTTTGTAAACATTGGGGAAATGTAGTGTTGTTTCCACCCTTGTACTCTACAAAAATCATATAAACATATAACCAACATCATATATGCGTTTGCCCTTACATTATTAATGTAAAGTGAAGCACCAAAACGTATTTAACTAGAGCGCAGTAGAAGACTAGAGATTTATATATGCATGTGTTATAATGTTTAACTTTAACATGAAAGTTTGTAGTTCTCATTCACATTCACGTGTGCATGTTGCTTGATTGAAGTTTCCTTTATATTCTCATTTTTTCTTTCATAGATGTTTGCATTTATTCTGTATCTGTAAGGGTGCATTTATAATCATGAGTTCCGAATGTGCATTGATTGTTTACTAAGTAAGCATGACCAAAGGCCTTAAGCAGTTGTTTTTTTGTGTTTAACCTTTAACGTGATGTTTTGTTTGTGCAGCAATGTTCTTTCCTTGCAGGCGTGCTCATGTGTTTATACAGTTAGTGAAAGGAATATTATGTATTAAAGATAGCGAGGTCCAGGAGGATATTTGGCAAGGACAAAGGCACTAACAAAAAGACTCCTCTCCGCATTGCATCTGGAGCAGGGAAACACTCAAGGTTGTCCTTGTGTTCACACTGTGAAATAGGTGAATCAAATGGAATTGTCAATTTCAGCTGTGGGGAAGGTAGAAAATACTGGTATTGGTGACATGGAATTCTCAAGGGTTCTGCGGGCTTAAATGGTATTAACATACACACACACCGTTAGTCAAGAAAGCAGATTTTTACTGAACTTTAAAGGGTACAGTTCTCTTTGAGTGGCTTTATACTATGCAGCACCTCAATTGAAAAACATCTACTGAGGTATCGACTATGCTGACACCTTCCTATTTCCCCACATTTAACTAGGGTCACTTCACTTTAACTTAGTCTAGAATTAATTTGGACTACCTTAGACTAATCATGCATAGACAAGAGGAGTGAGACTTGTACACTGATCATGAGATTTTATTTCTTGTCATTTGCGTTGCTTCGACTGAAATCCTTGTATGCCTTATGCTATTTCAATTTAACTTTATCCAATGCTTTGATTCACCTTTGTTGATAGTATTAAAATGTGTAGAAGACACTATGTTGTAATTGTCTGCTAAGTAGTGGTACTTGTCGTGAGACACTGTCCATGGCACAATTGAGATAGAGACATTTATCTTTGTGTGAGTGTGAGGTATGGCTAGTATAGTTAATCCTAGTATACAGGGAGAAACTGTAGTGATCTGAATGATACACCACAGGCCGAGGCTACATATGAGTGCTTGGTTGTACTGAGTCTTGTGTGATTGAATACTGTTAACTCTTTAGCGAAGCAGACAAAAGGTATTTGTACTGAATTTTTATATGTATGTCTAATGCATGAAAAGTGTAAAGGAGGGTGAGCTGCTGCGTGGAGTGAGGTTGATCTCACAGTGTGCTGCACTGGTATGGGTCGGTTGGTGTGGTGCCGCACTGGTGTTGGTCAACTACATCAGTAGGTGTTGCACTGCTATTGTTTCTGAATGAGAACTCTTGTAAAGAGGTATTTTCTGGTTCGGAACAAAATTATATCTGTGATTGTTGATGAATAGGGTTTCAAGGCCATGTGAGATCTAATTAGATGTGATATGACAATACCTGTTAGAGAGGGAGAGGAAGCACCACCTGAAGATAGCCAAGGTCATTATATGATGACTAATGTAGGAATTTATACATGTATTTGGCTTGGTCAACGGCACAAGATCACAGAGAAAGAAGGCTCATTGAGGTTTCCACGCTATGGCACATTTAGTCTAAGAATCATTCAAAATTCGAGGAGAATATTATTCAAGATGAAACCTCCTCCTAGACCTGCATAGTTTGAAGCACTAAATGTTGGGGAGCATGCAGCGCATGCCAGAGAAAAGGAAAAATATCATGGAAGAGCTGGCAAGACAGTGCACACTTATGCTGATGCTAGATGGGGTGCTGAACAAAATAAATAGAGAACTGACATGAAAGAGGGAGTTAGATTCTATTTAGCCTTGATGTGTGAGACATTTGAGAAGGAGAAGAAAAATTGAGGGAAAGAGGGAAAGTCAAAGGAGCCGGACAATATGATTGAAATCAGTGATAGTGATTCTAGTGACTACCTTTTGGATGTGTTGCTGTCAGAGTGCCTACCTCCTTATGTTGAGACCTGAGTAGAGGGGGGAAATGGTGCTAGTGTTGGTGGGATATTTTGAGTGGCTACTGCACCAGTAAATGTAAGTTCTGATCTGGTGGGAGTCATCTCTGTGAGTATAAATCATAACTCAATGGGAGAGAGTTCAGGGATTTGAGCCCCTATTAACCACCAGTCAGATCTTTGAGATTGGGGTTGAATGTTTGTATTGTTCAGCATTCTGTCCATCATCTGTTATTTTGGCATTTGTCGCCCCCACTGGGAAGGGTATGCCAGATTCAAGCTAGCCTGGCTGATGAAGGGTGATACCCTAAAACCGACCCCAAGATGCTTCTTTTTGGTCCAGGATAGGACTTGGTCTGGCAGTTCGGGCTGGACTGTTCTCATGGGAAACTGGGTCAGGACTGATTTGCATATGGCTGGGTCCAAACTGCAAGCAAAAAAGCGATGGATTAAACCCAGATCTTTGTGACTGGGGGTGAATGTTTGCATTGTTCAGCATTTCGTCCATCATCTGTTCTTTTTGCATTTGTCTCCCCAAGTGGGAAGGGTATTCCCAGACCTGGGTCCCGTGCGTGCCACCAGATTCAAGCTAGCCTGGCTGATGAAGGGTTATACCCTGAAACTGGTCCCAGGATGTGTGTTTTGTGTTCAGGGTGGAGCTGGGCTGGACTGTTCCCATGGGGAACAGGATCAAGGCTGATTTGCATATGGCTGGGTCCAAACTGGAATGGCATTGCAAGCAAAAAAATGATGGATTAAATCAAGATCTTTGTGACTGGGTGTGAATGTTTGCATTGTTTAGCATTCCGCCCATCATCTGTTCTTTTTGCACCTGTTAACTCCACAGCTCCTAATACTCCAGATGCCCTGAATGTCCCAGTCACTTTTGGTCCTATGGTTCTGTACAAGGCTGACTCACCAGGAAAAACAACTTATAATCTGGCTGTTCCTAGAGAGTCATGCCCATATTTATACTTTTTTGTGCAGCATTTGCATCATTTTTTTATGCAAAAGGGGTGCAAACTTACAAAATATAATTGTATTTTTTGTAAGTTTGTGCCACATTTGCGTAAAAAAATAAATCAAATGAGGTACAAAAAAAAAAAAAATGTGGGCCTCAGTGCCTTAGGAAATGCTACTAAGTCCGGATGCAAAATGATTTTCTCCTTTGATCCCAACAAACCCAAGTTCTTTGTGTCTTGCAAGTGCTGATTCAACTTTGAATCATACAGGGCACCCCAGAGGATGTCAAATTCTGACATGACTGTCTGGGTCCCACCATTAAATGCTAATGGTAGCACCCATAGAAAAGGCACTGTACCTAATGCTCCTGTAGTGCAACACAGTATCACTACCAAAGAAATAGACAAGTGGGTGAGGGCTTTTAATACTCCTTCAAATGACTGTGAAAGCTCTGAGTTGAGTGAGGGGGTTATTCAGTCACCAGTGAGAACAAATCTGGTGGATGTGGCCAAATTTAAAATGGAACAAAAGGATTAGTGGAAATCTTGAATTGGCTCATTTAGGTTCTTATGAAGAAAGTTAACTGATATTCTTGTGTAAGGATGCTACCCGACATGCAGGACAAGTTTATAACAGACTATCCCAGTTAGCCCAAAATTAAGAGGTAGATTTGAATAAGACCAAAGCTTTGCAGAAGTGCTACTTCGTATTTTCAATGAGGAAGATATAGCCTCTATGAGAACTTCAGGAATGAAAACAGTGGTTAAAGAATTGATTCAAAATAAATTGAATGAGCTAGATAAATGTGAAAGTAAATGGGTGAGAAAGAAGGAACAGAAGAGACATATGGGGGACCAGCCCCTCCTGTAGAAGGAGAACTGGGTGCTTAAAACATCCTGTTGCAAAAAATGACTAGTAGAGGTTATGCACATGTGTTGTGGAGTAGGAGTAATCTTGCACCACTCACTAATGATTTTCTAAAATTGAAGGAAAAGCCGGTGGAACAGTACAAGTAGGTTGATCAATTTGATGAAGATTTCACAGGTTTTGTGGGTCAATTTGAATACTGTGTTTGATATTGTGGTTCAAAATGACTTGGGGCATAATGTAAAATAGCTATAGAATGACCTGAGAAAGAGCCAATGAGAAACTGAGTGGCCACCTTTAGGGCCAGATGTATGAAAACATGAGCTTGCGAATCGCAAATAGCGATTTTTAAGAAATCGCTATTTCCAAGTCGCAATTGGCTATGGAACAAAATTGCGATTCGGAATTAGCGATTTCTTAAAAATCGCTATTTGTGGTTTGCGAGGCACATTTACCGAATCGCAATTTGCATTCTCGCAATTTGTGTTTTTTTCGCGATTCAGTAAAAAATCGCAAATTGTGAGAAAGTTCGAGAATGCACACCTGGAGGAGCCTGATGACATCACCAGCAGGAAATGAGTCATCCCAGGCAGTTTCAGGTGCCACACCCAAACCAGCATCCTGAGAGAGAGCAGGCCAGCCACACAGAGCAGCACTCAGCAGGAGCAGAAACACCTGAGCCAGGATGGAGACCCCAGGACCAGCACAGGAGAAGGCAGAAAGGAAGCGCAAGCTTAAATTTAGTGAACATGAGCTTGAGGTCCTGACTGAGGAGGTGGTGAGGAGCCATGACCGCCTGTTCGGAAAATCTTCACTCCAGGTTCCTGAGAGTGAAAAGAGAAGATTATGGCTGGACATTCAATCAAAAATCTGCGCCATTGGAGTGGCACAGCGCTCCATAGAGGAGATAAAAAAAGGTGGTACGATCTGCGCTCCCATGCAAAGGAGAGGGTGGCAAGGAGACTTGCGGACGCCAGGGGTACAGGTGGGGGACCACCAACAGAAGCACCATCCACACCATTGGAGGACCTGGTGGAATCCACACTCCTCCCTGACGCTGTGACTGGGGTCACAGACATCAACACCTCCGGCACACCGAGTACCAGCCAAGGTAAGTGCAATGATGTTTTGTAACCCAATATGTGTATGCACAAAAGCCCCTTAGGAATTAGCATGTAATGTGAAGCAGGTTGTGAAGTAGTCCAGTCCACATCTTAGAAGCAGCACAACAATGCATTATGGGAGTGGCAGTTCACAAACTAGTACAGACAGTAGCATAACAATGTAATGAAGTATAGTGACACCCAAGGAAACACAACACACACAACACCGTGTAGAGCAGTACTTGTACCTTTATTGTCATTTTCTGACAGATAATGTAACATACAGGACTGACATGCTGCATATTGTTGTTGCAGGTGGGCCAGGCCCAGCAGCCACACACAGTCCATGTGTAGGAGAGACGGACACCCATCAGCCCTCGGACACCAACACCAGTGGGTCCCTCCACAAGTCCACTGTCCGCCGCAGGCCCAGGGCACTACCACTGACAGAGTTCATCAGCGACTCAGATGAGCACTTGGAAGGGCCAAGCACACCGTCTGCACCAGACAGGCGCAGCCAGATTCTGAAGGGCAGGGGTCAGCCAGCACCACGCAGGATTGCAACAGAGTCCCAGCAGCAACATCATGACGCAGGTGAGGGTCCGTCCTTATTCGGGGGCCTTGAGGCTGCTATGTTGCAGCAGCGCCTGCAAAACAAGCGGATCCTCAGTTTAGACCGGAACCTGCGAGTGCACAACCGACACATGATGGGCCTGCATCGGCAACTTGACACACTAAATAGCAATATTTCAAAGCTGCATGAGGGACAGGTGCAGGCTTCAGAGGACACCAGGACTTAACTAGTGCTGTCCGTGACCTCTGCCAGGATCTGCGCCATGAAAGGGTTAGCCGGCGCAGACAGGAACACAGATTCCGGACAATGTTTGGCAGCTACTGCAGGTCCTCCAACAGGATGGCTAATTCCACTGCACTAATCGCCCATCGCACAGTGGCGGCACAAGTGGAGGCTGCACATAGCAGCAGGGACGTTGTCCAGGGACTAGTTCACATCACAAATGTGATTGAACACATAATGGGACAGAGATCTGCCACTCCCAGTGAGGTAGCCTTGGGGGACACTGAGGACAGTTCAAGCCTCAGTAGTGTTGCCGTACCAGCAGCAGACACCAGACGGCGCAGTGCCAGGCGCAGCACTGCCACTGAAGGTGACAATCAAGGTGCTAGTGACTTAACTGGGCACCCTAGTGGTGTGCGTGGGAGAAGAAAGTGACTCTTGTCGCCATTACACTTCTGTTGCCACTATGAGGGAATAGTGCGTGACTCTGTTCATTGGTTAATTAGCGTTTGTAACATCACCTGTTTCATTTATTTCTCAATCATTCATTACCTGACGTAAGTTAATAAATCTATATCACTACAGGTACAGTTGTCAGTGGATTTTTGTCATTCATACTCACGTCTGAAATGGTTGTGTGTGATGTCGGTACGCCTTTGCCTTCCCTCTGCTGCACTGGTCCTGTCTGCTGGCTGTAGAGGTGGTATGGGATCGTCATCCTCATCTGATTTAGTGTCACTGATTTCTATAGGTATGCCCCTGGCAGTAGCTATATTGTGCAAGATTGCACAAGTAGCCACTATTCTACATGTGGTCTCTGGACTGTACTGTAGTGCCCCTCCACTTTTGTGGAGGCAACGGAAGCGACTCTTCAGCAGTCCAAATGTGCGCTCCACCCCGTTGCGGGTTGCCCTGTGTGCTGCATTGTATCTCCATTCTGCTGGTGTTGTGGGATTGAGGTAGGGCGTCATCATGTAGGTGCGCACTGCGTAGGCACTGTCTCCTGGAAGGGACAGAAGGTGTGATGAGTAACTGAGCCATCTGACATGGGTTCGCCATCTATGCACCAGTGTACAGAGTGACGTTACCTAGTAGATATCCTTCACCAAACTCCCCAGCTAGCAGTCTTGTGTGAATGCCGCTGTGGCAAAAGATGTACGAATCATGTGTGCTCCCTGGGTACCTGGCCACGAGATCAGTTATGATATAGGAGGCATTGCATATCACCTGTATATTCATGGAATGTTGGTATTTACGGTTTCGGTACACATACTCTGTGGCTGATGGTGGACAGATTGCCACATGTGTGCCATCTATGGCACCTAGGACGTGGGGGAACTGTGCTATCTGGTAAAACTCTATTTTTGTCTGCTGTATTTCCTGTGAGGTGTGGGGGAATCTGATGTACTGTTGGAGTTTGCCTAGCATGGCGTTTATAAATGCATTGAAAAATCTGGAGAGGGTACTATGTGAAACCCCTCCAGCTGCTGCTATGACCCCATGATGGCTCCCTGAGGCAAGTAGGTGTAGGGAGCATAATACCTGCACATGGGTGGGTATGCTGTGAGTCCTTAGTGTTCTGCGCTGCAGTATGGGTTGTAGCTCAGCTATCAGATCAAGTATCATGGCTGAGTTCAGCCTATACCTTTCAAATATTTCCTCCTCTGTCTGGTCAAAAAGTGTAATGCGCGCTCTGAAAATGCACTCCTGTCTCCTCCTCCCTCTCCTCAAACCTGCCAAGATCCTCATCCTCCTCGCCATGACGTAGAGTGCAGCCATTGTTGAAAAGAGTCTGAGGCATTCTGGGCCTCTTTATATAGGTTGCAACTGGTTCCCACCTGGTTTCACTTAGTGGGATTTTGCATGTGCAAAATGCCATTCTGCGAAAAATCGCAAATTGCGATTTTTTTATGCATCTGTTTGCGACTTGGAATTTGCGAATCGCATTTTGCGCCTCGCAATTTCCTACTGGAAATACCGAATCGCAAAATGTGACTCGCAAAACCAGCTCGCAACGCAAAAAATCGCAACCACGTTTTTGCGAGTGCAAAAACTTTTCATACATCTGGCCCTTAGTGATGAAAAAGTATCATCAGGTGATGACTTTTCTGAACTCAAAGGTGTCGCCCAAAAATATTGATTTGGTCAAGATCGAGAATATGACTCAAGAACCGACAGAGTTGATTCATGCTTATTATGAAAGACAGCTGCGGGTGTTCAGACAGTATAGTGGAATGGAGATGCTTGAGCCCAAGGATATGGGAAATATTCTGTTGAGATTTGTAACAGGATTGAGACCTGAAATTAGCATGAGGATTCAGCAGCATTTGATTTGTTGGCAGAAATAAATCGGTTGATGAGATTTTGAGAGAAGCAAAGTATTGCAGTGTTGAAATAGAAATGAAGCAGAAGAAACTGAAGGAGAAGGTGATGGTTGCACATATGAAAGCTGCTCAGAGAGGAAGTCAGACTCAGGTCTGTCCCATGCAAGAAGTGTTGTAGTTCCCTTTTGTGCCCTCACACAGAATTCATCTGTGATTTTATTCCATATTCCATCTGAGGTTGAGAGATTCACTGTCATTGATCTGTACCAGGCATTCTTTTCCATACCGTTGGACAAGGAAAACCAGTTCCTCCTCGCATTTCAGCTCGAAAACCGTGTTTTGGTATGGTGCTGAGTCCCACAAGGTTATTCCAATAGACCCTCTGTTTTTAACCAGATCTTCAAAAAGAATCTGGAGTCCCTAGTTATGCTCTGTAACTCGGTCCTCATACAGTACATTGACGACCTGTTGGTGGCGTCAAATACACCAGAAGCTTGCAAGCAAGATACCACTGAATTTTTTAAACACCTGGCAGAGGATGGACTTAAAGTGTCTCCAAACAAGTTGCAATATTGTCAGGAAGAGGTCCAGTATCTTGTACTTCACATTTGGAATGGAGCAAGGAAGGTGTCACAAGAGAGAATTTCAGTGATTCTGAAAATAATTCTGCCAACCACCCAGCAATAAGTCAGGATGTTTCTATGGTAGCTACTGTTATATATCCAACTTTTCCCTGGAGATCAAACCTTCACAGATGCTGACGCACAAGGATGTGTCTGATCCAGTACCTTGGGATAACAAGTGCTTGATTGCCTTCCTAGAGCTGAGAGAAAGTATCCGTAGTACCCCAGTACTGGAAATCTCTAATTACAATAGGTCTGTTGCACTTTCCTGCAGTGAGAGGGGGAGCTGCACTCTCTCATTGCTTACACAGTTAGACAGAAACACCCAGAGGCCAGTAGCTTATGTCTTTTCTACTCTTGACCCCTTAGCATCTGCGCTGCCAGGCTGCCTTAAATGACCTCTTAGCATCTGCGCTTCCAGGCTGCCTTAAAGCAGTGGCCATGACCAGTGTCAACATAGAGAGGGGTGAAAATATTGTTATGGGTCACTCATTGACGTTTTTTGTTCCCCATTCTGTTTAGTTGTTTTTAACAAGGACTAGAACACAGTGCCTGTCCAATAGCCACCTTACCAAGTGCAAGCAAGTTATTCATGCAGCTGAGAACATCACCGTCAAGCGCTGTTTTGTCCTGAATCCTGCTACTTTATTACCTACTCCATACAATTATAATGATGATTTTGAAGTGGAACATGACAGTCTCAATGTCACTAAACTATGCACCATGCCAAGACCAAATATACAAGATGAGCACCTAACTGATTCTGAATTTGTGTTGTTTGTGGATGGCTCGTGCTTACGAGACAATGGAGGAAGTTTAAGAACTGACAAAGCAGTTTGTTTAGAGCAAGGAGTTGTTGAAGCTTCCTGGCTTCAAGAAATATTTTCCACACAAGTGGCTGAATTTGTCACTCTTACCAGAGCCTGAAGTGTCTCAGACCAGCTGAAGGTGATAATTGTTACTGATAGTCACTATGGCTTCAGTGTTGTTCAAGATATCAGACAGTTATGGTCTCAGAGGGGGTTTACGACTACTTCAGTGTCCCCTATCCACAACGGTGAGCATGTTAGAGAGCTCCTTGATGCTTTACAAATGCCTGCTGAAGTTGTGGTGGTAAAATGTTGGGCACACCGCAGTGGAGATGATTATGTAACATCAGGCAATCGATACGCTGATGAAGTTGTAAAGTATTGTGCTCACAATGTACATACCTTTAATGGAGAGTACATGAATGTGGGGACGGATGAGATAAACTACAACCTTTTTTTAACAACTGTATATACATAGGAGGAGGTAAATAGGCTTCAGGAAGACCTGTCAGAGAAAGAACAGCAAAGGAGCAGGTTGTGCTAAGATACATGATGACATTTGAGTTTCACTGGATGGAATACCTGTGTTGGCAAATAGTTTGTTGCTATCAAAGGTTAGACATTTCCAAAGTCCTACTCATGTAGGGAGAGATGCCACGGTCCAACTGTTCAGGCCAACTTGATTTCATTCAAAGTTCAGATTGATGGCCGAAGCAGTGTATCATAGATGCATTGTGTGCTGGCAGAACAGTGTAGGAAAGAGAACCTCAGGAATATTGAGCCACATAAGGAGGTCCTTTCAACAAGCTACAGCTGGACTATATCGAGATGCCTGTGTGTAACCTGCCAAGATATGTCCTAGTGGTAATGTGCATCTTCTTTTGTTGGGTTGAAGCCTACCCGACCAGAAGAAATGACAGTCTCACAGTAGCCAAACTGTTTCTCAGGGAACGTATCCTTAGGTTTGGTTTCCCAGCTTCTCTAGAGTAAGACTGAGAGACCCACTTTAACAATGAGGTCCTGAAACTATTTTTGCACAGCATTGCAACTGGAGCAAAGACTGCATTGCAGCTATTGATCAGAAGCCCCTAGCATTTGTGGAACAAGTAAACAACATGATGGAGCCCAGTCTAGCTAAAGTGTGTGCCTTGACATCCTTGAAATGTCCTGATGCTTTGCTTCTTGTGTTGATGAGTGTTCGCAGTGTACATGACTGGATGAGACTGCGAGCTACACCTGCAAATGTGCTTTTGAACATTACAGATGATTCTTGATTACTGCAATGGACTAGCTGGCATGGAATGGTCTGTGTCTCATTAGGTGGTAGAAGCCACATCCCCACCACAGGCCGGGGACTGAGTCTTGGTGAAAAACATGTGAGGAAAATGTGTTTGGAACCTGGTTGGCATGGGTCATACCAAGTCATTCTGATAACAATTATTGCTGTTAAGTGTGGTGATCTCCCCAACTGGATACACCCTTCCCCTACTCACAGAGTCAAGTGTCCCCTCAATGTGACTGTTAGGCTTAGCATCTTATGTCGTGTTTTCCCTGTCTTTTTGCCTTCTGACCTCCTGTTTTTATGGGATGCTGGAGTCTGTTTTTGCTGGTTTATTGTCTCTGTGCACTTTATCACTGCTAATCAATGCTAAAGTGCAAGTGCTCCCTGTGTAAATTGTATTGGTGATTGGTCTATCCATGATTGGCATATTTGATTTACTAGTAAGTCCCTATTAAAGTGCACTAGAGGTGCCCAGGGCCTGTAAATCAAATGCTACTAGTGGGCCTACAGCCCTTGTTGTGCCACCCACATGTGTAGCCCTCTAACCCTGTCTCAGGCCTGCCACTGCAGGGTCTATGTGTGCAGTCTTGAACTGCCAATTTGACCTGGCAACTGTACCCACTTGCCAGGACCAATCCTTTTGGTACATGTAAGGTGCTCCTAAGGTAGGCCCTAGGTAGTCCCATGGGCAAGGTGTTTTGTATTTAAAAAGTAGGACACGTACTGGTGTGTTTTACATGTCCTGATAGTGAAATACTGCCAAATTCATTTTTCACTATTGCACCCATAGGTTAACATGAGGATTGCATTTAAATTTCTCTTGATTATACGTTTAGAAAGTGGGCATGTACTTGCTTATCCATTCTGTGCCTCTGCCTGCCTGTGGAATCCACGTCTGTGTCAGTCTGACAGTTGGGCTGTTTGTGAATTCCCTGTAGACAGTGACACAAAGGGACCTGGGATGTAGCCTGCATCTCCTGAGGAGTCTCCTGGGTTAGAATGAGCACGGAGGAGCTAACAGCTGCACTTGAAAGGTCTGTGCCTGTCCTCAAACAATTCAGTCTCCGGCCCCCTGGAGTGTGTTAGAAATGGGGTCTTGGTTGGCAGTCAGGTTACCCCCTGTCCAAGCAAGGACCCTCACTCTAGTCAGGGTAAATCACACACAATCCAAATTATCCTGTGCCCTCCCTCTGGTAGCTTGGCACTGAGCAGTCAGGCTTAACTTGGAAGGCAATGTGTAAAGTATTTGCACAGTAAATCATACAATAACACCATATAGCGCCACAAAAAATACACCACACAGTGTTTAGAAAAATATATAATATTTATCTGGTTAAATGCAGGTTAAAACAATCAAAGTAAATGTACAGATATCACTGAAAAGTGATGTAAAGTGTCTTAAGTCCTTTTAAAGCAAACAAAGTCTCTTTTAAGCACAAAGAACCTTGTTCGCATGACAAATCTCCGCATGGGGCCGCACAGGAGGAGAAGCGTGGAAACAAATGGGTGTGCGTCGATTTCTCGGGCCACACACGGCAATGCGTTGTTTAGTTTCTACACAGGGACAGCTGTGCGTTGATTTCTGGCACTCGGTCATGGATCCTCTTCGGGGTGCAGTGTTTTCAGACGCCCGGGGGACGGTGCATGGATTTCCTGCACTGGCAGGACAAAGTCACAGGAGCTGAGTCGATCTGGTGGGCGTTGCATCGAATTTTCTACCACACGGCAGGCACTGCGTTGATTCCTCTCTGGAAGTCGGGCTGCGTCATACTGGCTTGGCTATGCGTTAATCCAGTGAGCCGTGCATTGAATTTCAGGTCACTACGCTGCAGCTGCATCGATCTTGTCGTTGTGAAGTCAGGCTGCATCGTTCCGGTTCGGCGTGTGCTGAAATTTTCACCACAGTGTAGGCTGTGAGTAGTTACTGGCAGGCTTTGCATTGAATTTTGCCGCACAAGGAGTCCTTCTTGAAAATATGAAGGCTTTTTGGTCCTAGACTTCAGGGAACAGGAGGCAAGCTCTATACAGGCCCTTGGAGAGCACTTCTTCACCACAGCCAGAGACCAGCATGGCAGCAGGGCAACAGCAAGGCAGCAGTCCTTCACAGAGAGCAGTCAGGTGAGTCCTTTGGGCAGCCAGGCAGTTCTTCTTGGCAGGATGCAGGTTCTGGTTACAAGTTTCTTCTCCAGGAAGTGTCTCAGTTGGACGGGGCAGAGGCCCTGATTATATACCCAAATGTACCTTAGAAGTGGGGGAGAATTCAAAGAGTGGCTTAGAAGTGCACCAGGTCCCCTTACAGTTCAATCCTGTCTGACAGGGTCACAGTAGATGGTGTGGAAGTCCTTTGTGTGAGAGCAGGCCCTCCACCCTCCCAGCCCAGGAAGACCCATTCAAAATGCAGATGTATGCAAGTGAGGCTGAGTATCATGTGTTTTGGGTGTGTCTGAGTGAATGCACAAGGAGCTGTCAACTAAACTCAGCCAGAATTGGATTGCAAGGCATAGAAAGATTTAAGTGCAGAGAAATGCTCACTTTCTAAAAGTGGCATTTCTAAAATAGTAATATTAAATCCAACTTCACCAGTCAGCAGGATTTTATATTACCATTCTGGCCATATTAAATGTGACCTTCCTACTCCTTTCAGATCAGTAGCTACCACTCAAACAATGTATGAGGGCAGCCCCAATGTTAACCTATGAAGGGAGCAGGCCTCACAGTTGTGTAAAAACGAATTTAGGAGTTTTACACTACCAGGTCATGTAAACTACATAGCTACATGTCCTGCCTTTTGCCTACTCAGCACCCTGCCCCATTGGTTACCTAGGGCATACCTTAGGGGTGTCTTATATGTAGAAAAAGTTTTAGGCTTGGCAAGTACTTTTAAATGCCAACTGGAATTGGCAGTTAAACTGCACACACAGGCCTTGCAATGGCAGGGCTGAGACAAGGTTAAGGGTCTACTTAAGTGGGTGGCAGAATCAGTGCTGCAGGCCCACTAGTAGCATTTAATCTACAGGCCCTGGGCACATATAGTGCACTCTACTAGAGACTTATAAGTAAATTAAATAGTCAAATTGGGTATGATCTAATGTTACCATGTTTAAAGGGAGAGAGCATATGCACTTTAGCACTGGTTAGCAGTGGTAAAGTGCAAAGAGTTTAAAAACCAGCAAAAACATTGTCCAAAAAGTGGAGGGAGGCAGGCAAAAAGTTACGGGCGACCACCCTAAGGCTGTCAGGTTTAACAGAGTGTTTCTGGGGCCAGGCCTGGGCAAGGCAAGATCTTGTGAACAAAAGAGACTTTCCTTTGAAATTTGTCTACTGCAACACCCAGAACTGGTATAAGTAATGGACCCAAAACCCGAGACTTTTAGAACCTCTGCAAAGGAGAAGAGCGGAAGAGCTGGAGGAGGAGTACTACCTCTTTGCTGTGTGTGCTTTACTGGGTTGGCTGCAGTTGTTGCTTCTGCCTTAAAGAGGGCAAAGACTGGACTTTGCTGTGTATCCTGTGTGTGAAGTTTCTCCAAGGGCTTGGAGTAGAGCTTGCGTCCAGTTGGAAGTCTCAGTGATATCAAAGACTTCAGCTTCATCTGTGTACAGCACTAGGAACTGTGTGTTTTGTGCTGCAACAGAAGAAAACCCACGGTGATGCCGTCAACAATGCTGCTGACTGCACCACAACCTTATGCCGCTGAACAGAGCCGTGCTCTGCTTCATACCACAACCCTAGTCTCGCCGCCAATGCCACCGGATGCCCCCACTGAGCCGCTGCTTGCACTGTGACCCATGGGCCTGCATCGCCTTGCTCACACCACAGCATTGGCATCCCTGATGATGTCGTTCCATGCTGACACCGACACCGATGTCTGCAACGTTGCCTGAGGACAGCGCTCGTAAGGTGCACGAAACACCATCCCATCACACATCGCAGATCCATTCCACCGACGTTGGCGCCATTGACTCCAGCATTGTCAACAGATGTCCTTGTCTGCATCATGACCCGTGAGCACCACACGAAGCCCGCCCTACGCTGCATAGCAGCCTTTAGCCTACCGACGACAGAGCTTCAGCAATGACACCGCCACTGCCTGTACTGTGACCTGGTCTCACTGACGCTGCAGGATGCAATCACTGAGCCGTTGTCTGCACCGTGACCTGTGGGTACAGCATGGCACACTGTCCCGCTTCACATTGCAGCCCCAATGCCATCAATGTCAGCGCTCCTTATTTCGTCATCAGACCGGAGCTTGATGTGCAATACGTGTGACTTCAAAGGCCTGACGACACCACACCAACCTCCAGAACCAATGCCTGTGACGCTAGCGACCCCGCACTCCAGATCTCATCATAGGAGCACAACACCCTGCATTTCCAAGGTACTGTTTGCGGGTCTTCCCGATACCGTAGCTGGCCTGTGACGATGCACCTGGCCTGAACTGTTGGATTTGTTGTTCACCACACCGTGATAGCTCCAGACGGAGCTAATGACTTCAAGGAACTGTATATTTAAGCTAATTCTTGTACAATTCATATCTTTATTATTATATGTTTGGTCTTGTTTTACACAGATAAATATTGGCTATTTTTCTAAAATTGGTGTGGGGTCCTTTTCTAGTATTTTCACTGTATTGCTGTGCATTATGTGCAAATGCTTTACACATCACTTCTGAGATAAGCCTGACTACTCATGCCAAGCTACCAAGGGGGTGAGCAGGGTTCATCTGAGCTGGGTATCTCTCTTATCCAGACTAGAGTGATGGTTCCTACTTGGACAGGGTGTAAACCGACTCCCAACTAGAGACCCCATTTCACCGTAGGGCACAAGTTATAGTTACTTTAGATAACTCTAACAAAACCGTGAATTTCTGTGGTTTTATACGTTTAAAATGTGAGCCTAACTATAATGTCCCTGTAACCTTTATTCTTTTTAGTGAGTGTATATATCCTACTAGCAGTCGCCAGTTGGTAGTTACAGTTAGGACCTAGTTTCCATAGTGTTTTTTGTTTTGCTAATAACTTTGGTGCCATTTAACAAATGTTCACAACATCTTCAAAACTAGTTTGCTACTCACTTCAGCTGCTATCTGAAAAGTTGTGTGGTGATTCATCGAGCTGGGCTGAGAAAAAGGAGGGGTCCCAAAACAAGTTTTTCCCTATGCAATTTCCCACTGGGATTTTAGACATGACTACAGCCCAAACCACTGATAAAAATTACAATAATTTGTCAGGAAGCTAGATCTTGTTCCACAAATGCATAATGTGGTGACAATCTGTTCATTAGTTCTTGAGTTATTCAAGAAAAAAGATTTATATATATCTAGAAACGCGATCCACTGAGTATTCACCATAGTTAATGTGCGTATTCATGTGCCACTAGCAATACCTGACTGGAAATTTGCAGCCACCATTTTCTGAATTGGGACACGGTTCAGTGAGGGAGCCATAAAGGAGGTGGCAGGATAGAGGGGTGGGTATAGGCTCTCTGAGGGACCCTTTAATGGGCACACAATTGCCCAAAAATATGTTTTTGGGATGCACAAGGATAATAGGATCCTCCAATATTTTTAGGGCACACCCCGTTTGACTCCGCAACAGATCCACAAATCCAAACCACAAAACAAAATATACACCCAATCACATACCCACTTAGACACCCATTCACGCTCTCACCCACCCAGTCACAGAACCACAAAACCACTACAACAACCAGTCAGAGACCCACACAGCCACTCAGACACCCACTCACACGCCTACTTTCATACCCACAAAACCACTTACACACCTATACAGTCACTCACACACCCACTCACAGACCCACAAAACCACTTGCACACCCACTCATACATCATCTCAGCCACTCATACAACCACTAACACACACACTCACACACCCACTTCGATAACCACACAACCACTCACACACCCATACAGAAACTAATACATCCTCTCACGGACCCACAAAACCACTCACACAACCACTTACACACCCAGACAACCACAAACACCCAGACACACAACCATATCGCCACTCACATGCGCACTCCCAGTCCCAAAGCTTGGGGTTGGCTGCATGCAGGGGTTGCCGCAGGGCCTGGCTGCAGGCAGGCTGTGCACGGAGGCAGTTGGTTTAATGTATGATAATTAAATATTACTGTACATTAAAGTACTATAGAAATTCACGGAAAAAA
Organism: Pleurodeles waltl; assembly: GCF_031143425.1. Lineage (NCBI taxonomy): Eukaryota > Metazoa > Chordata > Amphibia > Caudata > Salamandridae > Pleurodeles > Pleurodeles waltl. The sequence goes on from NC_090440.1 coordinate 1,845,120,330, forward strand.
CAAAGGTTACAGGGACATTATGGTTAGGAAATAAAATTAAAAACACCTTAGAAATTCACAAAACTACAAAGGTTACCTATAGTTAGGTTTAGCTTTTACACCCACAAAGCCATAGAAATTCAGCAGTTCTAGTTTTACTTATCTCAAGAAACTATAACTAAAGCCCTAAGGTAACTATAACTTGTATCCTCCGCATGCACTGTTGTTTACCCCACATATAACATCAATCATGACATCTTCTATGACATTATTGATACTATCACTGCAACATTTCCAATAGAATTACTGATGAGAACACTGTGTATGGGGGGTGAGTTATAGTTACCTTAGGGCACCAGAGATAAGTATAACTATAACTGCTGAATATTTATATATATCAAACCACATCACATCAAATTAGATTTTGAAGGTCCCATGTCGACTACCCATCCACCAGCTCCCACTACCTCCTACTCTGCATAAACTAATGTCACAATACATGGAATTGCCATGTAACATATAACAGATGGATGTCTCAGGCCGGCCAAACATACATGCGCAGTGGGCTTTCTGCAGCCTGGAAACACAGTTGTCGGGCTGGAGAGAGCCAGCACAGGCTCCCAGTATGCCTCGGAGTGCCCTGACTGGGCACTCCCAGCCAATCCTGATGCTGCTTTGAGCAGTGCGAGGAAGCCCGCAGGGCAGGCTGGGAGCCTGGGCCTGCAGTCAACAAGGGACAGAGGTTTGGTGCGTGGTGGAGGAGGTAAGTGTTTGTTTTTTTTAATTTATTTTTTATTTTATGTAATTCCCCCTCCACACGTGCCGCTCTGCCCCTTCAGCTTAGCGTGAGCAGTGACTGGCTATTTTCCCAATAAAGGAGATGTTTATTATGCTCTCTCAAATGAGCAGTACATGAGAGATTGACATCGGCCCACTCTTGAGCCAATGCTAGTTAAATAACTTTACAACAATGAAAATGGTGGGTAGAAATAACCAGTCAGACAAGGAAGTATCCTGTTCAGTGCAAGGTGTGCTAACTAGTGAAACCGTATTTGGATACCAGACCAGTACATATACCCCTCACTGAGGCTTCACACCGATATGAGGTGGTGTATCAAGTCCCCATATATGTCTACTGTGCCAGTGAACAAATATACATGTGTCCTGGTGGCTGTTGATTTATGAATCAATCAATTGTCGGAGAAGAAAGTGCTCCAGAATAAGACTGCCACTTAACTATGACTGAGACCAAAGAGTTTTGAAGGACTCACAACCCCACCCGCCTAAAAACACCAAAGGAACCGGAAGCCGAAGAAGTAGCTAGCTGGGTTCCTGGCATAGGTTATCGTGTTCAGGAGAAGATAAACGACAAACTACACTTTGGTTGAGTGTAGTGATATGTTGTTCGAGTTACAACCACTCTTGGCACCAGAGCTGTTGTCCTTACATCTCTGCCCGGTATCAAGAAAAATAAAACAAGTTCTCTATTAAAACAGTAAAGCCTCAACACAATATGGCTGATCAACCACCACCAACACCCTGACTAGATTTCATACAAGAGATTACTCTCACTGAGGTAACATAATCTGGAAATATAGGCCCAGATTTATACTTTTTGATGCAAATCAGTGCCAGGGCTGATTTGTGTCAAAAAGATTACAGCTGGCTAACGCCATTCCAACGCGCCAGACGGGTGCCTTATTTATGGAATGACACTAGCTGGCGCTGCAGCCTGGTTTGCGTCAAAATAAATTACTCAAACCAGCCAGCGGAGGCGAAGGGAAGGCTGGGGGTTGTGCATCAAAGAATGATGCAAGTCAGGTTAGAGTCTAAAATATTGGCTCCAACCTGACTTGCGCCGTTTTTTGATGCAAAACCCCCATGGAAATTACTCTTGTCTTAGCATAGACAGGAGTCATGCCCCCGTGCCCAATGACCATGCCCAGGGGACTTCAGTCCCCGGGGCATGGCCATTGGGCACAGTGGCATGTAGGGGACCCAGGTTAGGCCCCCCTATGTCACTCTAAAAAAAATATATTATACTTACCTGCACTTACCTGCACTCACCATGGATGGGTCCCCCCATCGATGGGTGTCCTCCGGGGGTGGGTTAGAGTGGGAGGGGATGTCCCTGGGTGCAGGGAAGGGCACCTGTGGACTGCTTCCATGGTTCCCCACCATGGAAAAGAGCCCACAGGTCCCTTAACGCCTGCCCTGACCCAGGCGTTAATTTTTTACGCAAATCGGGATTTACGTAATTTTCCAGCTCCGCCTTACAGCTGTGCGCCCCTTTTGCCTAGTTGGATAAATATGGCACACGGGTGTTTAAGTCATTTTTTGGATGGGAACGTCTACCTTGCATGTCATTAACGCAAGGCAGTTTCACACATTCAGAAAATGACGCACACTGAGAAATATTGATGTTAGCGGGGTCTAACGTCAAAGTATAAATATGGTGTTAAGTTTGCGCCGAATTTGCGTTAAAAACATTACGCAAATCCGGCGCAAGCAGAGTATAAATATGCCCCATAGTATCTGAAGTTCCGGTGATGTTGCATATTCCCACTCAAACATACTGGGTTGAGGTGAAAAAAACATAGCAACCCTTGGTTTGCATTTTGAAGACATATTGTGAAATATACTAGGCCACCCCATAAATATGAGTAGCCAGCCATAATGAGAGTAACGAGATTGACTCTCTTACTATTGGTTATCACCATGGTCTTCCTTAAAATGATTGTTTACAAACGTTACCATACGGTGAAGACTGTTTTACAGGCTCATTCATTTTCACACCGAGTAAGAAGAAACACAGCTTCTTTGATTCTCACTGCATACCCAGTGTACGATAGCATTCTCTGGACAGAAACAACTTCCAGATTCTGGGACCATTGGAGACTATCACATTTTTTGCCTCAAACATGTTGTTATTTCTCACAGACCATATGCCAGCCTTTGGAACATCACTGCAATAAACAGGATTATTAGGAGTATGACAACCTATAATTTATTTGAATATGAAGATCCATAATCGAATACTGAAAATTATAAGTCTGTGTTTGTTATTCATAATTACGGCTATTGATTATTTCAGGTCTCAAAAGAACATAACCATATCCAGTGGAAGCAATGTCCAGTGCTATGTATAGGCAGTTACAAAATGTTTGCCTATACCAGGGAGGATGCTCAAGACATGTATTACCAGGACCAGAACATTCACAATTCTTTCACATTTATGTCTCAGTACATAAGGACATTCGGCAAAGACTCCCCTATAGCTCAACATGGGGATAAGAATTCAGTAAACTTGATGGAAATTTTCTAAATGAGTCAGTCGTCCAGTAAACTACATCTAGGCCTAGGCTCAAGAAAATGTTGGACACACCCTTGGATCACTAGCACAAAATATATCCACTTTGTAGATTGAGTGGGAATGAAGTTGAGGTTTTGGTGGCATAGAATTATGCCACTAAGTGAACAACTATTTGGCGAAGTCCGACAAATGACAACAGCAAATGTTTTCATGGTGATCGATTTGGTCCAATATCTAAAAGGCTTGATTTTAGGTTCAAGGTTTGCCACCTATCAGACATATAGTTTATAAAGATATAATGAGGTTTACACTCAAACCAGTTAAATAAAGTCTATAAAATGTCTATAAAGTAAACCAGTGCTTCCACTGACATGCACAGTACGTAAACACAAGAGCAACCCAATATCCCACTAGGGACCTGGTAAGCATAATGTACATGCAGTATTGGTTCACTACTCATGTTTCCCAAATTAATTGAATTTTTTAGCAAAAGAGATTTGACTCATCAGAATTAATATGGCTCAATAATGCCATCCTACAAGTAACAAAGACTCAAAAGTGCCCAGTGCCCTAAGGATCGTTCAGTGAACAACAAATGAATGCGAATATGTGTGTATGTACATAAACACATTACTACAGTCATGAATTTCAAGTAGCATATGCTTTTACCAATCCTATTTCTACATTCCTCATTAAATGAAGCCAGGCTCAAAATGTTTGTTATCATGGTTTATTAACCCTGATATTAATTACCAAGGTCATCAGCAGGACAGAAATGATTAGGAACATCTGTAAAATTGAATGATAGGTGGGTTTCAAGTTTTAATGAATGATAGTCCGGTCTTGAACGTAGATTGGTTTTGAAAAAACTAACTATTGGTTTTCAGAGGAAATCTCCTGAAAAAGAAAATGTATAAGTGATCTAATTTAGGAAGGGGTTTAATTAGAGCCTCCAGTGATCGCACTCAAAAAGGCGAGACTCGCGGAACAGGCGGTTACTGTGAATTGGGAACCTGTTGAATACAAATGAAAATAAAACATTCTGAAACCTTAGATTAAAGTATGGTAAATTAATGAAAACTCCGTAGTGAAAAAAATATAAAACTATAGAAGGGAAACAGTGAATTACGAGTTAGTTTCTAAATGGACAACGGGAGCGAAGCCTGTTAGGTCTAAATTTAACAAATAATATTTTCTTGCATATACGTCTCATGCCTTTTAAATTTCATTTGATTTATGTAAAAATTAATTTCTGGGTTGTCTGAAAATACATTTCTTAGTCAGTTACCAGCTATACGGAGAGCAGTGTCCATGTAAAACCAGATTCAGTCTGCCATGTGGTGTGCATACTAGGGCATCGGTATTTGATTCAAAACACTCAATGAGACATGGTGTAATTAGAAAACTACGTTGAGCTCCTGCTTCGTGATACCGGTAGGAGCGTTTTTTAAACTATTTCTTTCATCAACATGAGCCCGATGATCTAAGCTCGTGATTGCTGTATTGAATTACACATAAGATTGGCATCCACTGGTGATGGACATGAACCGATGTGCTCCTCCTATTCTGTCAGAGATTTTATTTCTGGTGTACTTGGATTTTCTCTTTGCTTGGCATTGTTTATTGGACTTGATTCACAAAATCCTTTCTGTCTGAAAAATAGATTTTTACATCTGTCCGTTAACGTGACAAAGATGAGACACATATGCCCTCATTATAAATGGTTCGGATAATTCTGGTAGGTGCTGCTTCTACTTGTTATTGCATATACCTGAAGAAGGAGTATGGCGGTTGACACTACATACACACCTGTACTTTTTTCGGGAAAAGGTACCAGTGGGGAAAAGCCCAGTTATTACTGAGGAGGGCAGGTTTTGGATTACCCACAGAATATCGAAGGCAAAAATATCGCGAGGACAGATTATCACGACAAAAATAGTGAGGCTCAAAATATAAAGAAGGTAGGTGCAAATAGGTTATTACGACTTTACTATTCTTAACTCCACAACTAGGCACATTGAAGATATATAGTCGATGTACATAAATGTGGAGTTAACTATTGTAAAACTTTGCATACCCATAGAAATTTACCTGCAGCACATTCTTGTCCTGGATACTCTCAACACAATATTTTGTCCACATTTTATTTTGAATCAATATTTTATCCAAACGCCCAGATTTTGATAGGGTTAGCATTAAACTCCGCATGTTATTCCCCACTATTGAGATCAACTCGTAAGTGGGTGTTATTTAACACACCCAATAAATTGTAACCCAACAGAGTCAGAAGTTCTTAGACTCGATAAATGTAGGCCCAAACATCGGGTCACTCGTAATGAGGCCAATATATTTTAAATCTGAAAAACCTCCAAATCAAAGTCTCAATTGCATTAGTAAACAATGGGAAGATTTCACAGTCAAGTAATATATCATAATTGTTAATTTTTGCATTGTCTATGTGCATGAACTTTGGGTGGCCCACAGAAAAACATATTAGCCTGTTTAACATGACAGTGAAAATGTCTCCCTAGGTGCAGCACTTTTTTGTATGAAGATAAAAAAAGTAAAATAACGAGAATAATATTTTAATGCTATATGATTCCCTCTACTTAATTGTTTGGCTGTGGTGATTTAAGCCAAAAATGCATTTAGTAATCAGTTACAAAATATGGCCTTGAACACCATTATCGCCGTGGATATGTTGTTTTTCGTGAATGACGTATCAATATTAACCTTTTCAAATCGTTCACTGCGTATACATTTCTTTGGCTATTAATTCATTTCAGACTTGTTCAAGTCGATGCATTTTTATACCCTGTTCAAAATTGCCTATGACTTTATAAACGTTATAAATACTTTGCAATGATCAATCGTAAACTCGTCAATCAGGACAACAATTCAACCCTAAAGACATATACAATTGTGGCGCTCTTACATAGGAAACCTACTGACCCTATCTTAACCTGCTTCTGTACAAGGTCAGTAATCATTATTTACAAATGTATGCCGGCCCAAGTAAAGTGAGATTCGGCCTGCATATGGTATGCGTGCTGTGGCATTGGTAGATGATTCTATAGCAGGACCGGAGGCTTCGATTATGCTTCTCAATCTTTACTACTCCAAAACACAGCAGCCAATACAAATATAGTAAAAATAGAAAACACACTACAATGTGAAGCTTTGAACCACGCCCCTCAATAATCCACCAATAACAGTCCAGAACAGACTACAAAATACTAACGAAACATAGAACTTCCTCTTTAAGTGCCTCTCCTTATTATTCTTATACTGATTTGATGTTGTATGCATTGTGCTTATTTGCAATTATGACATACTGGGCTCTTGTGCTTTCCACCTAGGCTGACTAAATGGAGCTAGAGAAACATATGTGCACATGGTGCTTTTACCTGCTCCTCTGGAACACAATAGAGCTGTTTATACAGGGGAAGTACCTCCGTCACAGGCCTCTCTAACTGTTCTGGTGAGAAGGCAGGGGCCCTACCACCTACTGGATGTGGCATGATTGCTCCCAGAGATGGCACACAGCAGCTCAGGTAGTGGAGGTGCTGCTGGCAGCAGTCAAGTGATTGAATCTGCAGAGAATGGCGGTCACGTCCGCCACGTACACGGCCGTTACCGCTGGCAGACACAGCTGTTGGTCCACGGCCGCCACTGGCAATGACTTTAACCTATCGCTGTTTCCGCTGTGGTTGCAACCACCTACCACCATGATGACTTCTGTGATAAGTCACGGCGGTTCCTAATGTCCAGAGGAGTAGGTCAGGTAGCTGCTTTAGAAACTGTGTCACACCTACACAAAAAGGGGTTTTGACCTCACAAATATCATGATCCTGTCTTGTAATATATGTCCTACTACTCAAACACAATTGCAGTATGTTGCAGGGCACAGATGGCATTTAACAGTGGATCACAGCTCACCACCACTGACTGTCATTTTGGCGGTTGGGATATCCAGTCATATTTTGAGGGGCAATTGTGTTGCACATCTTTGAGTTTCTTATGGATACGTCTGGAAAACCATGGGGACAGATGTGACCCTTGTGGTATTTACAGCTGTAATGTGTTCTGGTTGCCTTGTCTATCCATTCAGGAATGCCTTGTCACATGATAGCATTGACATGCATCATGTATGTTGCTATGGACATACTGACTAATGTTACAACTCATGTCTTGTCATATATAGGTACCCAGGGAGACCATGGGGCAAAGACACATAATAACATATTACCACCTGGATAGGCAAACAATAAAGGACTCATGTCGTCAATTGAAACCAGATCTGATGCCAGTTATTAGTTATCCAACCAGCATACCACCCATTGTACAAGGCATGTCAACATTGCACTTCCTAGCCACAGGGTCCTTCCAACATACAATAACCCTATATGCTGGAATGTCCCAACCTATTTTCAGTCTAGTGTGGAAGGCTGCACTCTCAGCAATGTACATCCCATGATTCCTTCATAATGTAGAACAGCACCATACCCCAGCTGATGTCACAACTGTACCCAGAGAATGCCTGGCTAGTTGGTAAGTCACATCTGTCCTATTTGTGTGTGTGCAATGTCTGGTGCTACAATCATGATGTGAGGGATTCATTGTTGCACATATGTCCCATTACTTAACAGGAGACTCCACATATCCAAACTCTCCTTGGTTGTTGACACCACTAACGAATCCAATTATGCCAATGGAAGTCTGCTTCAATGAGGCCCATGGAAGAACACAGCAGGTAGTGGAGTTGGCAGTAGGGTTCCTGAAGGCCAGACATAGGTGTCTGGACAGGACTGCTGGAGCTCTCGTCTACTCACCCAGAAAGGCATGTCAGATAACTGTGGCATGCTGCATGCTTCGCAACACCACCCTGCGGAGGAATATCCCATACATCACAGAGGAGGGGAGCTTGCAGTGCCACCAGGTGAGAATCCTGAAATGCCAAGTGAGGATGACAATGGTGAAGAGAAAGGAGCTGATTTGTGGGAAGATCTCATTAACAGCTACTATGTCATGTGATGTAATGACTGTGACTGTATAATGAACTGTAGATGCAAGAATGTGTGGAGTTGAGTGTTTAGCAACAACAAGGAAGCTGATACTCTGCAATATTCAGCCAAAGGCTGTTTGAAGAGTTAGCCTATGACATATCCCTACCTTGATGATTTGCTTTGTTTGTGTCAGTTTCCTTGCAATTTAATTCCATTTCCAGTTGCTTGCTATGTTATTTGTGTAAAAGATGATTTCACGCCTATACTCCTTGTTTTGTCTTTTGTACAGGTACCGCCACCATGACATCCTTATGTGGACATTTCAGAGTTGTGACATTAGCTGGTATCTGATGCTATTCTGACATACAAAGAGGGCATGGATTGTTCCAGGTAATGTAGGTGACATATTTGGGATGTGTGAGATCTGTGCCAAGGCAGCTTGCACACTGTTTGGGTGGAAGGTCAGAAGTGCACATTGGACATGTTTTGTGAGCTGTGTTGGGCCAATTGCATCAGTGTGTCATCGAGTGGGCATGAAATATGTAGTCATCGATCGTGAGCAAGTCATTCACCCTTCAAATTGGCTAAATACTATTCTTGAGTAATCTGTATGTAGCTATACATGTGTTTCATCATTGCAGGCCACAGTGCCTGTGCCACAACACTGACATATGTTTGTGTTCTACCACCAGATGCATGGTGTTTGGATTGCATGGTGGTAGACATCATCAGAGCCCACGGTTTCAATATCATCTCAGTCGTCAACGAAACCCAGCTCATTCTATCACTCACCAAAGAACCATCTAATGCCAAAACCAACTTCTGCAACGTCCTGACCAATGTAGCTGACTGGATGAGAGACAGCTGACTGAAATTGACCCCTGACACAACCAAGGTTCTGATTTTTGGAATGAACACCTCTGTTTGGGACATCAGCTAGTGGTCAAAAGAACTTGGACCCACTCCCACATTGACTGACCATGCCCACAACCTCGGCATAATCTTGGACAGCCAACTGACCATGAAACAACTAGTCAATGCAGTTGCCTTCTCCTGCTTCCACACCCACTGTGTGCTTTACACGATCTTCGGATGGATCCCAGTAAACACCATAAAGATCATTGCACAAGCCCTCATCACCAGCCACCTCAACTATGGCAACACACTTCATACCAGTATCAACTCCCAACTCCTCAGAAGACTCCAGACAATCCGGAACGTGGCAGCCAGACTCAGCATGGACCTCCCCTAGCGTACCCACACCACTCTTCACCTCAGGAAACTCGACTGGTGCCTTATCCAGAAAAGATGCCAGTTTCAGAAACTCACACATGCCTAAAAAGCTGGAACCGTCCTACATCAGCCTCGGGCTAAACTTCCATCTTCCCTCGAGATACCTGCACTTTTCTGCACTCACACAAGTTCCACCAATCCATCTCACCCGCAGCAGATGGTCACACATTCCTATGCCTATGTGCTGTACACTGGAAAACATGTTTGGTGTGTCCAGATACTTGTAAGTATGTCTTTCTGTGCAATGGGTGTAATCCAGAGCAGGACACTGTGTACCTGTAACATATCATTCCTTGCACAAAATGTTGAAATTAAGCAAGCAGACAATTAGTTTGTTATGGGTGAATTTATTACAGTACTGATGCAGTAAAAAAATGCCAGAAAAGAAGAAAAATAAGAACTTGGAGGTGTTAGTCATAGTGAATGAAATCCTTGGAGTAGATGCTGCACCACTGGGAGTCCAAAGTCCAGAGTACTCCTCCCATTGGAACTGGTAAGTAGTGCAGGATCAGTCAACAGAGTGAATGTGTGGCACACAAAGGAAGTCCTTTAGGAAGAGGTCACTTGCTGGCAGTGGTGGATGTCTTGCCACCTGCACCCACTGGATTCTTCACTGGACATCCCAGCTAGCATGGTGGGGGGAATCTGCTACCACAGAGGCAGGGGTGTCTTGGGCTTGTTCCCTCAAGAGGGCCTCCATTTCTAGTGGCTGGCACTGATGAAAGAGGACCAGGTGTTGATGTGCTAAAGAAAGGGGTAGAGTGATGCTGTGGAGTCCTGCTTGGGTGGTGCTAATGTCCCTCATCGTCCCTGTTAGGGAAGCCATATTGGTATTGTGAGCAACCCACTGTTCATGCATATTCCTATGGATGTCCCTCTGTAGTTGCTTGATTTCCTGGAGTTCAGTCAATACCTGGCCAATCACGCCTTGGCACTCCTGATAGACACCCAAAGACATGGCTGAAGGTGTCCTGGCTAGGAGCATAACCAGGGGCCTCACCCCACTGGCCCATAGCATCCCTCCAATGCACCCTAACCCCATGGGCCTGTGCCCTTGCCATGAAGTGCCCTCTCCCACTGATTCCTGGTCCCTCATTGTCAGAAGTGTTGCACTGCAACTCAGGATCCAGGACAGGGGGGGGAAGAAATGGTAGACGCTGCCTATGATGTTGAGGCAACCGAACTGAGAGGTGTTTGTGTGGCAGCACTGAGACTCACTGTTGGTGCCTGAACAGGTTGCCCAGATTAGCCAGAACTGTCCTCCATGTCAAGACATCAGGAGTGTCTTCTTCAATGAGGGCTTCATTCAGGGGGATAGTATCAGTCTCTTCTGTGGCTTCTGATTGCCCAATGGCAGCTCGACCTGTTGATGTGAAAGATAAATGTTACTAGTTGTATTGTGACATCTACCTCCAACAATTTAGTGTTACAATAAGCATAGTCCTTGCTCAAACTTAATTTGCTGTTAATCTGATTGTGGCATGTACCCATTGTATTAGTTATATTGACATGACATTTGTGAAGCATGCCAGTTCAATTTAAGTCAAGCAGCTGCTGAAATGTGCAGATCATTAGCCCTTGGAGGATGGCCTGAGAATGCTATCCTACCACCAGTGGCTAGTCAAGATATGTCCCTGGCCATTTTGAGGCCTAGTTGATTGTGATGCAGGCAGACCCAAGAGCCTTTTGTATATGGGACTGGACTCATCTTTTGCTCATTGCAGTGTGAATGTGTTTGCTGTCAATACCATTCTGGGTATTCTGGGTATGCTTCTTGAGGCCTTTGTGATCCTTGGTTTGGACACTGAGTAAGCTGCTCTTCCTGTCCTCAATCATTTCATATTGGGTTAGCAGGTCAAGATGGAGCTAGGTAGCCAGACACATCTCAGAGCTGAACATGATCTGTATCTTGGTCACTCCCAGGTGATTAAACTTCAACTGAGAGTTAGCAGGCAAGGGTCTTTGGACAAGTGAACACTGGTCTGGTGTTTGGAGTTACTGAAACAGTGCCTCCTGGAAGTTGCAGTTATGTCATCCCCATACTAAACACACTTTACAAATGCCATCCTCTCAGGTAAAGTTCAATTGAGAATTCATAAATAGATTTGGACAAGTGAACATTGTTTTGTGGTTGGAGTTAGAGACAACGGGATTATTGGGTTTGCATTCTCGTCACTCCCTTTACTTCCCATCACCATTCAAATGTTGTCCTCCCAGATGAGTAATCCTAATTTGAGAGTTAAGATACAGGGGTATTTGGGCATGAGTTCACTGGGCTTGTGTTTGGAGTCAGAGAGACAGAGCCTCCTGGCATTAGCAGTCATGTCATCCCTCTACTTCATGCACTTCATAAATGTCATCCCCATAGGTGAGTTTTGGAAAGAAGGGTATTTGGAGAACTGAACACTGGACTGGTGTTTTGAGTTACTGAAACAGTGCCTCCTGACATTAGCAATCTTGTAACTCCCTCTACTATACACACTATGCAAATATCATCCTCCCAGGTGAGTACACTTCAATTGAGAGTTAAGACTCAGGGTCTTAGACGAGACAACACTGGTCTGGTGTTTGAAGTTACAGATACAGGTCCTGCTGGGAGTTGCAGTCATGTCGCTTCCTATATTACACACACTTGACCAATGTTCTCCCCCCAGGTGAGTAAACTTCATTTGAAAGTTCACCAACAGATGGATTTGGGAATGTGACCACTGTGTTGGTGGTTGAAGTTTCGGAAACAGTGTATCCTGAGAGTTGCAGCCAAGTCACTCTAACTACTCCCTAATATTTTAAAAATGGTATCCCCTCCGTTGAGTAAATTTCATTTGGGAGTGAGTTGCCAAACTGGAAGATTTCGACAGAGAACTCTGGGTTGGTGGTTGGAGTTACAGAAGGAGGGCCTTTTGGCCTTAGCAGTCATGTCAGTCCCTGTACTACACACACTATACAAATGTAATCCCCCAAGTGAGTACACTTCAAATGTGAGTTGCCAAATTGAGGTTGTTGGACTGCTGGCCACTCGGCTGGTGAGTAGGATGACAGTAAAAGTGGCAAAAGGTGAGCTGTGAGCATGCATGACATAGTATTTTGGTGACATTATTAGTGTTGTGACTCAACATACTCCACTCATCCAGGTATTCCTGTCAAACCCTCAGGGTGCAGGATGGCCAAGACCTTCTTCTCCCAGAGAAAGAGATGTAATGGGGCACTGAGAGGGCCACCACCACTCTTGTTGGCCTGCAGCTGGAGCCTGGAGACCAGGGAACAGACCTTGCCCCGAGGTCGTTCCACCTCTTCCTAATGTCTTTCCTAGTGCACAGAATGGTGCCTACAGCATTGATTCTGTTGACAATCCTGTCCCACATTTCCATTTTCCCACTGAGAGGCATATGCTAAAAACAGTTGTGGTTCTTCTCTTATGATTTCATCCACCATGACTCTTAACTAACATGCCATGGTGGAATAAAAAAGTGGTTGACAGTGACTTACTAAACAGGGGAAGTGCAAAAGAGCATGACTGGACAAAGTTCATGCAGGGTGTTGTATGGGATGGTGAAAAGAGTGGTGCCCTGTATTTGTATTGTGTGGAAAAAAGTCGCTCTGGCTTTTGTGGTTTGCAGTGTAAATGTAAAGGACTGTGGTCTGTGAAGGGGTGTGTTTTAAAGTGTCCTTGCAGGATTGTCGAGTGTGGCAATGTATGTCTGCTGTGTTGTTTTCAAATTCATCCAATGTTTAGTTGTATGTTACTTTGGTGACCACGGACCTCTGTGGTTCGGATCGTCATTGGCTAACAGCCATTGTTGTCCGCCATGGCTGCTGTGTGCTTGTAATATGATCAGTGGTTGGCCACGGTGCTGAGAGCGCTGGAGGTTGAATTGCCTAATTCTAGGCCTCCACACTGCTGCCAGTCTGGCTTTTTGGTTGGCGGTCGGAGGTCTTGCCTGTATAACTCGTAATAGGGTGGACTGAAAGACTGCCAATGTTACTGTTTTTTAGGACCCCCATTATGGTGATATGGCTGTCCAACCGCCAAACCAATAATAAGGCCCTAAGTTCAGGTTTCATTCACCTTAAAAATTTAGATTTTGCTGCATCTAGGGCTAAACACCATTACGTGAGATTTCTTTTACATGTGTGCCTCAATCCAGAGATCTATAAAAGCCATTAATGAATTTCATACACATTAAAGACCCAATGCTGTTATGAATATTAAAACTGTATTGTCTGCATAAAACAGTGCAGGAATTGAATGTTGTCTGACATAGGCCACATTGTGACCACCCTCTACATAAATACATTTGAGTTGATTAATATAAAGAGTAAAAAGAAAAGGAGTAAGATTGCAACCCTGCCAGACACTTCTTTTTAACTTAAACAAAGCCAAGCACATAACTCACTGACGCCAGAAAATTCTCATGAAGATCTTGCACAAAACATACAATATTCAACACTACACCTGCAGAAATCGTAATGCTCCACAACATATCCCTATTGACCTTGTTGAATGCAGAACTAAGGTGTATAAAGGCAATATGCAAGGATCCTTTCTTAACCATGGTGTATTTATTAATGATTAAGTAAATCTTTAAGCACTGATTGACTGTCCTTAGGCCAGATCTAAAATCACACTGAATGTCAGAAAGTATATTATTCTTTGAAGCCACATAGTCAAACTATTCAAAACCATGTAACCCCAGACCTTGATCAAAGAATCAGTAAGGGAGATTAGCCACACAGATCTGCCTTATCACCTTTTTAAAAAAAACAGGTACTATGAACAATTGAGCCCATGAATCGAGGAGACCATGAACTACTGCATAGTTAATATAGCTAGTAAGGAGTGGAGCTCAGAGCAAAACATCAATTTGAAACATATTGACTTTCCTACTATTTTTCTAGACTATAAATTAGCATGTTGCCAGTGTTCCAATCAGAGTTATCAACAAAGCAAAAAAAATAATGATCTAAGGTCAAACTTTCTTGAGCTGCAGAGAGGAATGTCTCAGGCCTGCCTTTGCAGAGACTGTGTGTGCAGTTTTAAACTGCCATGCTGCCCTGGCAAGTTAACCCTCTTGCCAGGCCTAAATCTTCCTTTTTAAAACATATAAGCTTCCCCTAAGGTAGGCCCGGGACAGCCCATAGGCAGGGTGGTGTGTATTTAAAATGTAGGGCATGCATTTTTATGTTTTACAGAGTGAAAAAACTGGATAACATTGGGATTACCTTATGACAATTTATACGTGCAATTTCCAATTGTGAAGAGATGGGACCTCAAAGTTTGGTGTCTCTGTAATCACAATTTAAAATCACACTCTATGGTGAAGTCGGATTAGTAAATTGGAGTCCTGAAAATACCAATTTTGGAGAAGCTGGTGTTTTCTCACTGCAGAGAGGAACACACATTTTACATTATTGGAATGACAGCTGGGCTTCTGCATTCCCTCTAGACAGCCACTCACAAAGGGAGCTTAGGTGTGACAGATGAGCCATCCGCAGCCAGATGGGCCATCACGGGCAGGATGAAAGGGAGGGGCTGACACTTACATTTGAAAGGGATGTGACCTGTCCAACACAAAATGCTGCATAGTGTGTCTGTAGTCAGGGTAGGAAGGGAGGACCTCTATGCCCCACAAAAATCTTTCTTAGAAGCCTCCCCTACTTTAGAGGCACCACTGGGCATGAGAACTGGACATCAGAAACCATCAATTCAGTACATTTCTAGAACGGTGGATACTCTGCCAGGAAGAAGGACTGCTGTGCTGCTGAAAGGACTATCATTCTGCTGGATTATGCTGGACTCTACTGGACTGTTGTGCTGACCTGCTGCCTGCTACCCTCTTGCCTGATAGTGAAAAGGACTGGACCTGAATCTCTCCAACCCAGACGAAAGTGACTCCGAGGGCTTGCTGGCTTGCCTTCTGTTCTTCTGAAGTCTCAGGGGCACAAAAGGCTTCAAACCTATCTGTTACAGCTCCTGGATCCATCTTTGACCAGCTCCTGACTCCCAAGAGGCTCCCTTCCTGTCCTGGGACCTTGAAAGTGGTTTTGTGGCTTGTGAAATCAAGCTTTTAGGCTGTTTGCGAATGCTAACGGGCCTGCTCATGCCAGAACGTCACTGCTTGCACGAAGAATCAGCATGAGTCGCCGTATGTTGGTCTCTTCACACAACAAGCATTGCTGGCTCAGGACCGTGAAGCTCCAGTCCACCCTTCTGCGACACTCGACTGACTCTTTGGACCTGCAGACCACCACCTGCAATGATCTCCTTGCTCCTAGCAAACTTCTTCCCTACAAATGGGTCTCTTGCCTCAACTTTGAGAATGTAAAACTTCAGTGGGACTATATCTGACCCATGCTCCATCACAGTCGGCCTGAACTTTCTTTTGTCCCCGGTCTAGCACAATCTGATAGCCCCGGGTGGCACTTTCTGCTTTTAAGCACTGTATTGCACTTTCTCTTTAAAAATTCATATCCAGACTTATACTTATTGGATTTTCATTGTTTTCATCTTGTTTTACTTATAAAATTAAGCTTGATTTTTCTAACCAGGTGTGATGTCATTTTATGTGGTGTTTTCGGTGTTTTACTGTTTGAAGTGTTGCATAAATAAAATACATATTGCCTCTAAAGTAACACCTACCTGCTCTGTGCCAAGGTACCAGAGGGTGAGCACAGGTTAATTTATGGTGTGTCTGACTCACCCTGACTAGGAACCCACTTTATAACACTTCCCCTGACATGACTACCATCTGGGCTGTGACCAAAAACTAATTCCTCAAAGAAGTCTGCCATGTCACAGGCAGAAGTAGGTCATATCTGGACCTGCCCCTTATTGCCCTTCTAGCCACTCAAGTGCCAATTTCAGTGAGGGAGGAGGTGCCCCAGAACTGGATTTGAGTGACCGCAGAGATAGGTTTACTAATTTACATGGCCACACCCCTAGGGTGGGCACAAGAGCTCTGCTCTAGAGGAAAATGTTTTTGCCATGTTTAATTTAGGAAGAGAGGGGCAATCAGGGGTTGTTTGCAGCAAGGCATACAGGAACTGCTGCAAAAAATGGGTAGGATTACCCCAGGGAACTGTTTTCTCTGTTGACTAGGGGGCTGCCAGGTCTCCCCTTCACCCACAATCTAGTGCCAGTCATAAATCTGTCACCTTCTGCAAAACATGCCTGGTCCTGTGGAAGTCATAGGAAGGACTGCACCTGCTGCAGTGATCATTGAGGTGACCTGTGAGGCTGGACCTGATCCCTTTGCACCCAGGACAAACAAGTGGACTCCTAGGGTCAATGGCTGACCTCATGTTAAGCTACAGAACACAAAGGAATACTTTATTGAAAGGGCCAAGCTGACCACTTTCAAATGAACCTGTCCTTAACCCTGCTGATGGTTTCTAATGGAAATGGTCCTGACCATCAATTGCTTTTCCTGAGGTCCTGGAACCCTTAGCTGGTGTCAGAATGTACACCTCCTGCCCAAACTGCAAAAGCTTGGACGTAAAAACGTTTTGACAACTTTCTGCAAGTCAACCAACATGGATCAGGGTCACCATTGAAGCTGCAGCCATCGAAGTCGAATAGCTGGAAGTTTCTAAGTTCAAATGTAGAGCGCTTTGCTGGGCTGATGCTAAACAGCATCTGATCTACCTTGAGGCATTCCTGGGCACAGACTACAGACTTTTCCTACTCTGAGCTTTCTTACCTTTGTTGACAACTGCACTGGGACCCCACTCTTCAGCAGCTGTTGTTGAGCCCCTATTCAGACTCAGCTTGCTGCTTGTCCTGCCAATGATTTGTCAACAACTTTTTTTCACAAAAGCTTCTAAGTCGAAAGGTTACTCTTTCACAGAGACCAACCTAGTCCTAACATCAGATTTCCCCATCAAACCTTATTCTTGTCCCAGTCTTGCATGAACCATTGTCCACCATTGATGTTTTGCACTTTGTTGGTGCTATTTGTATTTAAAATTTTAAATTAATTTCTCTGGTTCCTCTTCATAAATTTTTCCTGTAAGTAGTGTTAATCTGTTCATTAAAATATTCTCCACTGGTATAAATTGGAACAGGCATTTTATTGTATTGTGTTCTTGAATTTTTAACTGCTTTGGTACTTCTACATGCGTTACACATTTTCTCAAGGTAAGCCTGCCTGCTCTTTGTCATAGCTACCAGGGGTTGATCTCATGTTTATATTACTGAAATCTTTACTGGATCTATCAAGAATAGTGACATTATTACTTGTGATGGACTACCATCCACCCCAACTAATAACCCACTTTCTCACAGTCACCTAGAAGGCAACAGAACAGTTCCCATCACAGGGAGAGAGATGATCCAGTTACAAAGAACAGGAACTCTACAGAACAAAAACCTAAGAAGACTTCAAGGTAACACACCTAACACAAACACTAGCATCTTGCATGCCACTGAAGTAGGTAATTCCAGAAAGTGAAAAACAGGTACATTATGTACCAAAGTGCATACCCAGATTACAGCACAGATGTGGCTATCCAAGTGAAGGCCCTATGGAAAACATGCCTAGAAGAAAGACCTGTCAATGGAAAAATGGGAGGAAAATCACAGAAAGAGCCAACACGAAAAGCATGATGTAACCTACAGCCAAACCCACACAGCCCATGCAATAAACACATAAAAAAGAGATGGGAGAGGTTGCAGAAGCAAGAAACAAGGAGACCATTCCAAGGAACTCCAGAGCATCATGAGTGACACAACAGCAAACATGATGGGAGAAGGATTGAAGAAAACCAAGAAGCAAAAGTATTTCAGTGCTCTCAAAGGACAGACACAACACCAAAAATCCCCAAGTCTAGCAGAGAATAAGGGCATATGGCACACAAAGTGGAAGCATATAACACCCCAGGATTCAAGCTCCCAACTCCAAGGCACAGGAGCGCTGAGAACAAGTAGTGAGACTGGCCACAAACACCACATCAATGGCTAGGATGGTGCCCTGTAAATCACATAGGGTCACACAAGAAAGCCTCAAAACCCAAAAACAAGCACATGCCAAAACAGGACCAGCCATCCAGGCAGCAAAGGGAATACCCAGAGCAGAAGAAAAATGCCCCATCTCTGAATAACATCAGGTCCCTGCAATGAGTACATGGAACAATCCATCAGCCAATCACACAAGCAGGAGATTGGCAAAACTTGTGAAACAGAACAGAGACACCACAGAAATGATCAAGTGAAAACTGATGGCACCACATGATACCAATTTCAACCCCCAAAGAAATATAAGTATATATACAATAACTATGCAAATACACAGGTATTAAGGCAGAAAGTAGCACTAAGGAACACAGAGCCAACAATAATAAGCTCCAAATCCAATAGAAGCACCCCCGGAGGAGAACCACAAAGCTCAAGGAAACCCAAGCAAACAGGAAGAGAGAGAGGCCAGCTTGGAGCAAAAATGCAATGTCTGAACAGAAGGGGCAAAGTGAGGTGGGAGCATTTTAGATCACCCCCACAACCCAGAGCCTACAAAATTGATGGTCAATGAATCATAAGTCTGAACAGGGAGATAGAACCAACCTACAACAGTTAAGTAGGAGCCGCGAACACCAAACAGAAACCGCAAGGCTCATAGCAGGAAGCAACCCAGATGCACTCAGCATAACAGAGAGCAAGTGGAGACCTTGAGTGAAAGGCAAATCTCAAACTGTTCCAACCAGAATTCAAGAGCCCACTCCCTGATCAACTCTGCCAAAGAAGAGAGCACTCAGAACAATCCAACATTAAATATCATACAAAAAAGAGGAAGCAGTCTGACACAAAAAAGGGGATTCGGCCTGCAAATATCACACAGGAATAATAAAAAAGGAAAAATGGATGAAGGGCTGCATACCCAGAAGATGCACAGTTGAATCCCAGCACTCAACAGGACACATTGGTCAACTCAGCAAGCACCCTCACACCTTACAAAAAGAGGTGGACAGGTAGGGCTGCATTTTAGACAAAGAGGTAAAGCCACATTCTGTGAGCACTGTACCAGAGACTCTTATCCTGTGGACTTCTGTGGACTACCACCTAGTCATTACTGGAACCCAAAGACCCCCACTAAACCATTATTGGAATCCAGTACCGCCCAATGAGTCATTACCAACAGTTCAGGACTCTGACTTAAGTAGAAACAAGCATTCAAACAAATACACAAATGCTGATAAATTATATTTAATTCTCGAATATATATTTTCATTTTAATTTGAAGGTTGAGGCGGTTCTAAATTCATACTACATTCTGTTTGATGCATTGGCAGTGTTCTAATGAATCAATTTGAGGACACCAACTTGTTTTGCTTCTTTATTTATATACACTTTAATATTCTGTTAATATTATTAAATTTTCTCAGCAGTCGTGGACCTGCTGAATAGACCAGAGGTTAAGGACCACTGCACCAGACTCCTGAGCAAAACACCCATGGAATGCATTACACAAGGAACAACCTAATGACAAAATCCAAATCCTACACACAAGAAAAAGGGCAGGGGAATCCTGACAATTGATTCTGCGTGAAAAAAAGCTATACAAAATCTTCCATGGCCTTAGGCATAGCAGGAGCACAGAGGGAAGACTAAGCCAAGGGTGCTTCCCAGTAAAAGAGTGTTAACCTAATACCAGCCCCAAACTCATCAGTGAAGCAGGGAAGGGCAAGCCAAGCTTTGAAACAAAATGGACACACCCCAGCAAGAAGGCAGTGAAACACTCAATCAACAACCAGGAAGGCAGTGTACACATCCCACAAGTTCAAAGCTGAACAGAGACCAAACTAGAATCCCAAGGCCCAGCGGGGGCACTCATGTGTTCCTTGGTGAAGTAACACAAGAACTGCACACAGGGCAAGACCAACTACGCCGTAAGCCCAGGAGTAACCCCATGGGGAAGGGCCCCTACTACAGCGGGGATGAGACTATACCTCATGCAGAGGTCCATCATTTTTTATTAGCAGTGTGTACACAACAAAACCTCCAAGCTGTTGACTAGTAGGCCAGACATCATGAAAGCTCCAGATGGCCCCCGAATAAGCCAAGCAGGTGGTCTGAGGCACAAATACGCAACAAGAGGAAATTAAAAAGGCAACAACACACAAAGTCCAAGCCCAGACCAGAAGACCATTGAGGGACAGGAAGCCAGCAAAAGTAGGAACACAGTCCTCAGCAGAAGCAATTAGTAAGTAGTAACGGCAAAACAGAGCCTACTATGTAAGAGAAATTCCCATATACATACTAGAAGCATGAGGCGATTGCCTCACAAGGGGGACACAAATATCAGGAAGTTTCTTGGCAGAGGCAGTCCTTTAAATTAATACCTGGGGGGAGATTTTAACTTACCATTTTCTAGGTAGATAGCAAGGTTCCTGTCACCTTGATGTTGAAACACCTCCCCATGTACATACTGGAATGTAAAGAACCCCTCAGTGGTTTTCACTATTTAGATATTGTTAGACTTGGCATCCTTGGTGTGGTCTCCCCTAACTTTTTGCCTCTGCTTCCCAGGTTGCTGATGTGTGCTGGACTCTGCTTTTGCTGTTTTTGATACTCTGCACACTTTACCACTGCAAACCAGTGCTGAAGTGCAAGTGGTCCTATGTAAAATGTATGTGTAATTGGCTATCCGTGATTGACATATTTAATTTACTAGTAAGGCCCTAGTATGAACTAGAGGTGCCCAGGGCCTATAAAGCAAATAGTACTAATGGGCCTGCAGCACTAGTTGTGCCACCCACATTAGTAGCCCTGTAAAATTTCACAGACCTGCCACTGCAGTGTCCAAGTATGCAGTTTTAAACTGCAAAATCGACTTGGCAAGTGTACTCACTTGCCAGGCCTAAACGGTCCCTTTCAGACATGTGCAGCACCCCTACGGTAGGCCCTAGGTAGCCTCATGGGCAGAGTGCAGTGTATGTTAAAGGTGGGACATGTAATGATGTGTGTTATATGTCCTACAGTGAAATACTGCTAAATTCAGTCTTCACTGTTCCAAGGCCTATCTCTCTCACAGGTTAACAAGAGGGTTGCTTTCAAATAATATTAAAGTACAGTTTCTAGAGCATATAGAAGCCTGGAGTTTGGGGTCTCTGAACTTACAACTTAAAATACACCTTTTAGTGAAGTTGTTTTTTAGATTGTTAGTTTGAAAATGCCACTTTTAGAAAAGATGCATTTTCTTGCTTTTACCATTCTGTGACTCTGCCTGTTTGTGGATTCCCTGCCTGGGTCTGTCTGACAGTTGGGCTGTTTGTGAATCCCCTCTAGACATTGAGACAAAGGCAGCTGGGGTGTAGCCTGCATATCCTGATGAGCCATCTGTGCTAGAGTGGAGGGAGGAGTGGTCACTTACACCTGAATGGACTGTGCCTGCCCTCTCACAATGCAGCCACCAACACCCTGGTGTGTGTCTGGGGTCTGGCCTGGGCAAGGCAGGATCTTGTGAACAATAGAGACTTTCCTTTGAAGTTTGCCTTCTTCAAAGGCAGAAAAGGGCATAAGAGTGTATAAGAGTGTAGGAAAGTACCATCTTGCCTGGCATGTTACCCCATATTTCACTGTATATATGTTGTTTAAGTGTATGTGTCACTGGGACCCTGCCAGCCAGGGCCCCAGTGCTCATAAGTGTGCCCTGTATGTGTTCCCTGTGTGATGACTAACTGTCTCACTGAGGCTCTGCTAACCAGAACCTCAGTGGTTATGCTCTCTCTGCTTTCTAAATTGTCACTAACAGGCTAGTGACCAATTTCACCAATTCACATTGGCATACTGGAACACCCTTATAATTCCCTAGTATATGGTACTGAGGTACCCAGGGTATTGGGGTTCCAGGAGATCCCTATGGGCTGCAGCATTTCTTTTGCCACCCATAGGGAGCTCTGACAATTCTTACACAGGCCTGCCACTGCAGCCTGGGTGAAATAACGTCCACGTTATTTCACAGCCATTTACCACTGCACTTAAGTAACTTATAAGTAACTTATAAGTCACCTATATGACTAACCTACACCTGGTGAAGGTTGGGTGCTAAGTTACTTAGTGTGTGGGCACCCTGGCACTAGCCAAGGTGCCCCCACATCGTTCAGGGCAAATTCCCCAGACTTTCTGAGTGCGGGGACACCATTTCACACGTGCACTATACTTAGGTCACTACCTATGTATAGCGTCACAATGGTAACTCCGAACATGTCTATGTAACATGTCTAAGATCATGGAATTGTCACCCCAATGCCATTCTGGCATTGGGGAGACAATTCCATGATCCCCTGAGTCTCTAGCACAGACCTGGGTACTGCCAAACTGCCTTTACCGGGGTTTCACTGCAGCTGCTGCTGCTGCCAACCCCTCAGACAGGTTTCTGCCCTCCTGGGGTCCAGCCAGGCCTGGCCCAGGAAGGCAGAACAAAGGAATTCCTCAGAGAGAGGGTGTTATACCCTCTCCCTTTGGAAAAAGGTGTCAGGACTGGGGAGGAGTAGCCTCCCCCAGCCTCTGGAAATGCTTTGATGGGCACAGATGGTGCCCATCTCTGCATAAGCCAGTCTACACCGGTTCAGGGATCCCCCAGCCCTGCTCTGGCGCGAAACTGGGCAAAGGAAAGGGGAGTGACCACTCCACTGACCTGCACCTCCCAGGGGAGGTGCCCAGAGCACCTCCAGCGTGCCCCAGACCTCTGCCATATTTGATTCAGAGGTGTGCTGGCACACTGGACTGCTCTGAGTGGCCAGGGCCAGCAGGTGACATCAGAGACTCCTTCTGATAGGCTCTTACGTGTGTTACTAGCCTATCCTCCTTCCTAGGTAGTCAAACCTCCTTTTCTGGCTATTTAGGGTCTCTGCTTTTGGGAAATTCTTCAGATACGGAATGCAAGAGCTCACCAGAGTTCCTCTGCATCTCTCTCTTCACCTTCTGCCAAAGGATCGACCGCTGACTGCTCAGGACGCCTGCAAAACCGCAACAAAGTAGCAAAGACGACTACTGCAACCTTGTATCGCTTATCCTGCCGCTTTCTCGCCTGTTTCCTGGTGGTGCATGCTCTGGGGGTAGCCTGCCTCCTTCTTGCACCAGGAGCTTTAAAGAACTCTCCCATGGGATGACGGAATCTTCCCCCTGCAACCGCAGGCAACAAAAGACTGCATCACCGGTCCTCTGGGTCCCCTCTCAGCACGACGAGCATGGTCCCTGGAACTCAGCAACAATGTCCAAGTGACTCCCACAGTCCACTGACTCTTCAGTCCAAGTTTGGTGGAGGTAAGTCCTTGCCTCCCCACGCTAGACTGCATTGCTGGGTACTGCGTGATTTGCAGCTGCTCCGGCTCTTGTGCACTATTCCAGGATTTCCTTCGTGCACTGCCAAGCCCGGGTCCCTGACACTCTAACCTGCAGTGCACAACCTTTTGAGTTGTCCTCCGGCATCGTGGAACTCCCTTTTGTGACTTCGGGTGGACTCTGGTTCACTCCTCTTCCAAGTGCCTGTTCCGGTACTTCTACGGGTACTGCCTGCTTCTGTGAGGGCTCCCTGACTTGCTGGGAGCCCCCTCTGTCTCCTCATCCAAGTGGCGACATCCTGGTCCCTCCTGGGCCACAGCAGCATCTAAAAACCCTAACCATAACCCTTGCAGCTAGCAAGGCTTGTTTGCGGTCTTTCTGCATGGGAACAACTCTGCAAGCTTCTTCAAAACATGGGACATCCGTCCTCCAAAGGGGAAGTTTCTAGCCCTCTTCGTTCTTGCAGAATCCACAGCTTCTACCATCCAGTGGCAGCTTCTTTGCACCCTCAGCTGGCATTTCCTGGGCATCTGCCCACTCTCGACATTGTTGTGACTCTTGGAGTTGGTCCCCTTGTTTCACAGGTACTCAGGTCTGGAAATCCACTGTTGTTGCTTTGCTGGTGTTGGTCTTCCTTGCAGAAACCCCCTATCACGACTTGTGCTCTCTGGGAGTTATAGGTGCACTTTACACCTACTTTTCAGGGCTTGGGGTGGGCTATTTTTCTAACCCTCACTGTTTTCTTACAGTCCCAGCGACCCTCTACAAGTTCACATAGGTTTGGGGTCCATTTGTGGTTCACATTCCACTTTTGGAGTATATGGTTTGTGTTGCCCCTATACCTACGTGCTCCTATTGCAATCTACTGTAACTTTACACTGCTTGCATTACTTCCTTTTGCTATTACTGCATATTTTTGGTATTGTGTACATATATCTTGTGTATATTTGGCATCCTCATACTGAGGGTACTCACTGAGATACATTTGGCATATTGTCATAAAAATAAAGTACCTTTATTTTTAGTATATGTAGGAAGTTGGCTCTGTATGTGCTATTTCAAAGTAAGGAATAGCATGCACAGAGTCCAAGGGTTCCCCTTAGAGGTAAAATAGTGGTAAAAAGAGATAATACTAATGCTCTATTTTGTGGTAGTGTGGTCGAGCAGTAGGCTTATCCAAGGAGTAGTGTTAAGCATTTGTTGTACATACACATAGACAATAAATGAGGTACACACACTCAGAGACAAATCCAGCCAATAGGTTTTGTATAGAAAAATATCTTTTCTTAGTTTATTTTAAGAACCACAGGTTCAAATTTAACATGTAATATCTTGTTTGAAAGGTATTGCAGGTAAGTACATTAGGAACTTTGAATCATTTCAATTGCATGTATACTTTTCAAGTTATTCACAAATAGCTATTTCAAAAGTGGACACAGTGCAATTTTCACAGTTCCTGGGGGAGGTAAGTTTTTGTTAGTTTTACCAGGTAAGTAAGACACTTACAGGGTTCAGTTCTTGGTCCAAGGTAGCCCACCGTTGGGGGTTCAGAGCAACCCCAAAGTCACCACACCAGCAGCTCAGGGCCGGTCAGGTGTAGAGTTCAAAGTGGTGCCCAAAACGCATAGGCTAGAATGGAGAGAAGGGGGTGCCCCGGTTCCGGTCTGTTTGCAGGTAAGTACCCGCGTCTTCGGAGGGCAGACCAGGGGGGGTTTTGTAGGGCACCGGGGGGGACACAAGCCCACACAGAAATTTCACCCTCAGCAGCGCGGGGGCGGCCGGGTGCAGTGTAGAAACAAGCGTCGGGTTCGCAATGTTAGTCTATGGGAGATCAACGGATCTCTTCAGCGCTGCAGGCAGGCAAGGGGGGGCTTCCTCGGGGAAACCTCCACTTGGGCAAGGGAGAGGGACTCCTGGGGGTCACTTCTCCAGTGAAAGTCCGGTCCTTCAGGTCCTGGGGGCTGCGGGTGCAAGGTCCTTTCCAGGCGTCGGGACTTAGGTTTCAGAGAGTCGCGGTCAGGGGAAGCCTCGGGATTCCCTCTGCAGGCGGCGCTGTGGGGGCTCAGGGGGGACAGGTTTTGGTACTCACAGTCGGAGAGTAGTCCGGGGGTCCTCCCTGAGGTGTTGGTTCTCCACCAGCCGAGTCGGGGTCGCCGGGTGCAGTGTTGCAAGTCTCACGCTTCTTGCGGGGAGATTGCAGGGTCTTTAAAGCTGCTCCTTGAAACAAAGTTGCGGTCTTTTTGGAGCAGGTCCGCTGTCCTCGGGAGTTTCTTGTCTTTTTCGAAGCAGGGCAGTCCTCAGAGGAGTCAGAGGTCGCTGGTCCCTTGGAAGGCGTCGCTGGAGCAGAGTTCTTTGGAAGGCAGAAGACAGGCCGGTGAGTTTCTGGAGCCAAGGCAGTTGTTGTCTTCTGGTCTTCCTCTGCAGGGGTTTTCAGCTGGGCAGTCCTTCTTCTTGTTGTTGCAGGAATCTAATTTTCTAGGGTTCAGGGTAGCCCTTAAATACTAAATTTAAGGGCGTGTTTAGGTCTGGGGGGTTAGTAGCCAATGGCTACTAGCCCTGAGGGTGGGTACACCCTCTTTGTGCCTCCTCCCAAGGGGAGGGGGTCACAATCCTAACCCTATTGGGGGAATCCTCCATCTGCAAGATGGAGGATTTCTAAAAGTTAGAGTCACCTCAGCTCAGGACACCTTAGGGGCTGTCCTGACTGGCCAGTGACTCCTCCTTGTTATTCTCATTATTTTCTCCGGCCTTGCCGCCAAAAGTGGGGGCCGGGCCGGAGGGGGCGGGCAACTCCACTAGCTGGAGTGTCCTGCGGTGCTGTGACAAAGGGGTGAGCCTTTGAGGCTCACCGCCAGGTGTTACAGCTCCTGCCTGGGGGAGGTGTTAGCATCTCCACCCAGTGCAGGCTTTGTTACTGGCCTCAGAGTGACAAAGGCACTCTCCCCATGGGGCCAGCAACATGTCTCTAGTGTGGCAGGCTGCTGGAACTAGTCAGCCTACACAGATAGTCGGTTAAGTTTCAGGGGGCACCTCTAAGGTGCCCTCTGGGGTGTATTTTGCAATAAAATGTACACTGGCATCAGTGTGCATTTATTGTGCTGAGAAGTTTGATACCAAACTTCCCAGTTTTCAGTGTAGCCATGATGGTGCTGTGGAGTTCGTGTTTAACAAACTCCCAGACCATATACTCTTATGGCTACCCTGCACTTACAATGTCTAAGGTTTTGTTTAGACACTGTAGGGGTACCATGCTCATGCACTGGTACCCTCACCTATGGTATAGTGCACCCTGCCTTAGGGCTGTAAGGCCTGCTAGAGGGGTGTCTTACCTATACTGCATAGGCAGTGAGAGGCTGGCATGGCACCCTGAGGGGAGTGCCATGTCTACTTACTCGTTTTGTCCTCACTAGCACACACAAGCTGGCAAGCAGTGTGTCTGTGCTGAGTGAGAGGTCTCCAGGGTGGCATAAGACATGCTGCAGCCCTTAGAGACCTTCCTTGGCATCAGGGCCCTTGGTACTAGAAGTACCAGTTACAAGGGACTTATCTGGATGGCAGGGTCTGACAATTGTGGATACAAAAGTACAGGTTAGGGAAAGAACACTGGTGCTGGGGCCTGGTTAGCAGGCCTCAGCACACTTTCAATTGTAAACATAGCATCAGCAAAGGCAAAAAGTCAGGGGGCAACCATGCCAAGGAGGCATTTCCTTACACAACCCCCCCCCAAACGAAAGAGGATGAGACTAACCTTTCCCAAGAGAGTCTTCATTTTCTAAGTGGAAGAACCTGGAAAGGCCATCTGCATTGGCATGGGCAGTCCCAGGTCTGTGTTCCACTATAAAGTCCATTCCCTGTCGGGAGATGGACCACCTCAACAGTTTAGGATTTTCACCTTTCATTTGCATCAGCCATTTGAGAGGTCTGTGGTCAGTTTGAACTAGGAAGTGAGTCCCAAAGAGGTATGGTCTCAGCTTCTTCAGGGACCAAACCACAGCAAAGGCCTCCCTCTCAATGGCACTCCAACGCTGCTCCCTGGGGAGTAACCTCCTGCTAATGAAAGCAACAGGCTGGTCAAGGCCATCATCATTTGTTTGGGACAAAACTGCCCCTATCCCATGTTCAGAGGCATCTGTCTGCACAATGAACTGCTTAGAATAATCTGGAGCTTTTAGAACTGGTGCTGAGCACATTGCTTGTTTCAGGGTGTCAAAGGCCTGTTGGCATTCCACAGTCCAGTTCACTTTCTTGGGCATTTTCTTGGAGGTGAGTTCAGTGAGGGCTGTCACAATGGATCCATATCCCTTCACAAACCTCCTGTAATACCCAGTCAAGCCAAGGAATGCCCTGACTTGAGTCTGGGTTTTTGGAGCTACCCAGTCCAGAATAGTCTGGATCTTGGGTTGGAGTGGCTGAACTTGGCCTCCACCTACAAGGTGGCCCAAGTAAACCACAGTTCCCTGCCCTATCTGGCATTTGGATGCCTTGATAGAGAGGCCTGCCGATTGCAGAGCCTTCAAAACCTTCTTCAGGTGGACCAGGTGATCCTGCCAGGTGGAGCTAAAGACAGCAATATCATCAAGATAAGCTGTGCTAAAGGACTCCAAGCCAGCAAGGACTTGATTCCCCAACCTTTGGAAGGTGGCAGGGGCATTCTTTAAACCAAAGGGCATAACAGTAAAATGATAATGCCCATCAGGTGTGGAGAATGCTGTTTTCTCTTTTGCTCCAGGTGCCATTTTTATTTGCCAGTACCCTGCTGTCAAGTCAAAGGTACTTAGGAATTTGGCAGCACCTAATTTATCTATGAGCTCATCAGCTCTAGGAATTGGATGAGCATCTGTCTTGGTGACAGAATTGAGCCCTCTGTAGTCCACACAAAACCTCATCTCTTTCTTTCCATCTTTGGTGTGAGGTTTGGGGACTAAGACCACTGGGCTAGCCCAGGGGCTGTCAGAGCGCTCAATTACTCCCAATTCCAGCATCTTGTGGACTTCCACCTTGATGCTTTCCTTAACATGGTCAGACTGTCTAAAGATTTTGTTTTTGACAGGCATGCTGTCTCCTGTGTCCACATCATGGGTACACAGGTGTGTCTGACCAGGGGTTAAGGAGAAGAGTTCAGGAAACTGCTGTAGGACTCTCCAACAATCAGCTTGCTGTTGGCCAGAGAGGGTGTCTGAGTAGATCACTCCATCTACTGTGCCATCTTTTGGGTCTGATGACAGAAGATCAGGGAGAGGTTCACTCTCTGCCTCCTGATCCTCATCTGTTACCATCAACAGATTCACATCAGCCCTGTCATGGAAGAGCTTAAGGCGGTTCACATGGATCACCCTCTTGGGGCTCCTGCTTGTGCCCAGGTCCACCAGGTAGGTGACCTGACTCTTCCTTTCTAGCACTGGGTAAGGGCCACTCCATTTGTCCTGGAGTGCCCTGGGAGCCACAGGCTCCAGAACCCAGACTTTCTGCCCTGGTTGGAACTCAACCAGTGCAGCCTTTTGGTCATACCAAAACTTCTGGAGCTGTTGGCTGGCCTCAAGGTTTTTGGTTGCCTTTTCCATGTACTCTGCCATTCTAGAGCGAAGGCCAAGTACATAGTCCACTATGTCTTGTTTAGGCTCATGAAGAGGTCTCTCCCAGCCTTCTTTAACAAGAGCAAGTGGTCCCCTTACAGGG
The DNA here is from genome assembly GCF_031143425.1 of Pleurodeles waltl. Classification (NCBI taxonomy): domain Eukaryota; kingdom Metazoa; phylum Chordata; class Amphibia; order Caudata; family Salamandridae; genus Pleurodeles; species Pleurodeles waltl. The sequence goes on from NC_090440.1 coordinate 1,845,149,869, forward strand.
TGACCAAACAGAAGTTCAAAGGGTGAGAATCCTACTCCCTTCTGTGGCACCTCTCTGTAAGCGAAAAGCAGACATGGCAAGAGGACATCCCATCTCCTTTTGAGTTTTTCTGGGAGCCCCATGATCATGCCTTTTAATGTCTTGTTGAATCTCTCAACTAAGCCATTAGTTTGTGGATGGTATGGTGTAGTGAATTTGTAAGTCACTCCACACTCATTCCACATGTGTTTTAGGTATGCTGACATGAAGTTGGTACCTCTGTCAGACACCACCTCCTTAGGGAAACCCACTCTGGTAAAGATACCAATGAGGGCCTTGGCTACTGCAGGGGCAGTAGTCGACCTAAGGGGAATAGCTTCAGGATACCTAGTAGCATGATCCACTACTACTAGGATGTACATATTTCCTGAGGCTGTAGGAGGTTCCAGTGGACCAACTATGTCCACACCCACTCTTTCAAAGGGGACCCCCACCACTGGAAGTGGAATGAGGGGGGGCTTTGGGTGCCCACCTGTCTTACCACTGGATTGACAGGTGGGGCAGGAGAGGCAAAACTCCTTAACCTTCTGGGACATATTGGGCCAGTAGAAGTGGTTGACTAACCTCTCCCACGTCTTGGTTTGTCCCAAATGCCCAGCAAGGGGAATATCATGGGCTAAGGTCAGAATAAACTCTCTGAACGACTGAGGCACTACCACTCTCCTAGTGGCACCAGATTTGGGGTCTCTGGCCTCAGTGTACAGGAGTCCATCTTCCCAATAGACCCTATGTGTTCCATTTTTCTTGCCCTTGGACTCTTCAGCAGCTTGCTGCCTAAGGCCTTCAAGAGAGGGACAGGTTTCTTGTCCCTTACACAGCTCCTCCCTTGAGGGTCCCCCTGGGCCCAAGAGCTCAACCTGATAAGGTTCAAGCTCCAAAGGCTCAGTTCCCTCAGAGGGCAGAACTTCTTCCTGAGAAGAGAGGTTCCCTTTTTCTGACTGTGTTGCAGTTGGTTTCCCAACTGACTTTCCTTTTCTCTTGGTAGGCTGGGCCATTTTTCCAGACTCCAGCTCTACTTTTTCACCCTGTTGTGAGAAGGTAGCCTCTTTCTAGCCTTGTTACCCCCACTTTTGGCCTGTTTGTGAGTGTATGTCAGGGTGTTTGTCACTGTTTTCACTGTCTCACTGGGATCCTGATAGCCAGGCCTCAGTGCTCATAGTGAAAACACTATGGTTTCAGTATGTTTGTTATGTGTCACTGGGATCCTGCTGGTCAGGACCCCAGTGCTCATAGGTTTGTGGCCTATATGTATGTGTCACTGGGACCCTGTCACACACGGCCCCAGTGCTCATAGGTGTGCATGTATATGTTCCCTGTGTGGTGCCTAACTGTCTCACTGAGGCTCTGCTAACCAGAACCTCAGTGGTTATGCTCTCTCATTACTTTCAAATTGTCACTAACAGGCTAGTGACCAATTTTACCAATTTACATTGGCTTACTGGAACACCCTTATAATTCCCTAGTATATGGTACTGAGGTCCCAGGGTATTGGGGTTCCAGGAGATCCCTATGGGCTGCAGCATTTCTTTTGCCACCCATAGGGAGCTCTGACAATTCTTACACAGGTCTGCCACTGCAGCCTGAGTGAAATAACGTCCACGTTATTTCACAGCCATTTTACACTGCACTTAAGTAACTTATAAGTCACCTATATGTCTAACCTTTACCTGGTAAAGGTTTGGTGCAAAGTTACTTAGTGTGAGGGCACCCTGGCACTAGCCAAGGTGCCCCCACATTGTTCAGAGCCAATTCACTGAACTTTGTGAGTGCGGGGACACCATTACACGCGTGCACTACATATAGGTCACTACCTATATGTAGCTTCACCATGGTAACTCCGAATATGGCCATGTAACATGTCTATGATCATGGAATTGCCCCCTCTATGCCATCCTGGCATTGTTGGTACAATTCCATGATCCCAGTGGTCTGTAGCACAGACCCTGGTACTGCCAGACTGCCCTTCCTGGGGTTTCACTGCAGCTGCTGCTGCTGCCAACCCCTCAGACAGGCAGCTGCCCTCCTGGGGTCCAGCCAGGCCTGGCCCAGGATGGCAGAACAAAGAACTTCCTCTGAGAGAGGGTGTGACACCCTCTCCCTTTGGAAAATGGTGTGAAGGCAGGGGAGGAGTAGCCTCCCCCAGCCTCTGGAAATGCTTTGTTGGGCACAGATGTGCCCAATTCTGCATAAGCCAGTCTACACCGGTTCAGGGACCCCTTAGCCCCTGCTCTGGCGCGAAACTGGACAAAGGAAAGGGGAGTGACCACTCCCCTGACCTGCACCTCCCCTGGGAGGTGTCCAGAGCTCCTCCAGTGTGCTCCAGACCTCTGCCATCTTGGAAACAGAGGTGCTGCTGGCACACTGGACTGCTCTGAGTGGCCAGTGCCACCAGGTGACGTCAGAGACTCCTTGTGATAGGCTCCTTCAGGTGTTAGTAGCCTTTCCTCTCTCCTAGGTAGCCAAACCCTCTTTTCTGGCTATTTAGGGTCTCTGTCTCTGGGGAAACTTTAGATAACGAATGCATGAGCTCAGCCGAGTTCCTCTGCATCTCCCTCTTCACCTTCTGATAAGGAATCGACCGCTGACCGCGCTGGAAGCCTGCAAACCTGCAACATAGTAGCAAAGACGACTACTGCAACTCTGTAACGCTGATCCTGCCGCCTTCTCGACTGTTTTCCTGCTTGTGCATGCTGTGGGGGTAGTCTGCCTCCTCTCTGCACCAGAAGCTCCGAAGAAATCTCCCGTGGGTCGACGGAATCTTCCCCCTGCAACCGCAGGCACCAAAAAGCTGCATTACCGGTCCCTTGGGTCTCCTCTCAGCACGACGAGCGAGGTCTCTTGAATCCAGCGACACTGTCCAAGTGACCCCCACAGTCCAGTGACTCTTCAGCCCAAGTTTGGTGGAGGTAAGTCCTTGCCTCACCTCGCTGGGCTGCATTGCTGGGAACCGCGACTTTGCAAGCTTCTCCGGCCCCTGTGCACTTCCGGCGGAAATCCTGTGTGCACAGCCAAGCCTGGGTCCACGGCACTCTAACCTGCATTGCACGACTTTCTAAGTTGGTCTCCGGCGACGTGGGACTCCTTTGTGCAACTTCGGCGAGCACCGTTTCACGCATCCTCGTAGTGCCTGTTTCTGGCACTTCTCCGGGTGCTACCTGCTTCAGTGAGGGCTCTTTGTCTTGCTCGACGTCCCCTCTCTCTGCAGGTCCAATTTGCGACCTCCTGGTCCCTCCTGGGCCCCAGCAGCGTCCAAAAACGCCAAACGCACGATTTGCGTGTAGCAAGGCTTGTTGGCGTCCATCCGGCGGGAAAACACTTCTGCACGACTCTCCAAGGCGTGGGGGATCCATCCTCCAAAGGGGAAGTCTCTAGCCCTTGTCGTTCCTGCAGTATTCACAGTTCTTCAGCCTAGTAAGAGCTTCTTTGCACCAACCGCTGGCATTTCTTGGGCATCTGCCCATCTCCGAGCTGCTTGTGACTTTTGGACTTGGTCCCCTTGTTCCACAGGTACCCTCAGACAGGAATCCATCGTTGTTGCATTGCTGATTTGTGTTTTCCTTGCATTCTCCCTCTAACACGACTATTTTGTCCTTAGGGGAACTTTAGTGCACTTTGCACTCACTTTTCAGGGTCTTGGGGAGGGTTATTTTTCTAACTCTCACTATTTTCTAATAGTCCCAGCGACCCTCTACAAGGTCACATAGGTTTGGGGTCCATTCGTGGTTCGCATTCCACTTCTGGAGTATATGGTTTGTGTTGCCCCTATCCCTATGTTTCCCCATTGCATCCTATTGTAACTATACATTGTTTGCACTGTTTTCTAAGACTATACTGCATATTTTTGCTATTGTGTATATATATCTTGTGTATATTTCCTATCCTCTCACTGAGGGTACACTCTAAGATACTTTGGCATATTGTCATAAAAATAAAGTACCTTTATTTTTAGTATAACTGTGTATTGTGTTTTCTTATGATATTGTGCATATGACACTAAGTGGTACTGTAGTAGCTTCACACGTCTCCTAGTTCAGCCTAAGCTGCTCTGCTAAGCTACCATTATCTATCAGCCTAAGCTGCTAGACACCCTATACACTAATAAGGGATAACTGGGCCTGGTGCAAGGTGCAAGTACCCCTTGGTACTCACTACAAGCCAGTCCAGCCTCCTACATTGGTTGTGCAGCGGTGGGATAAGTGCTTTGAGACTACTTACCACTCTTGTCATTGTACTTTTCATAAGAGAAAAATATACAAAACAAGGTCAGTGTATATACACATAGCCAAAAAGTTTTGCATTTCCTCTTTTCACTCTTTTCTAAGTGCTGAAAAGTACTTCTAAACTTTCAAAAAGTTCTTAAAAGTTTAAAAAGTTTTTTCTGTCTTTCCAAAAAGTTCTGAAAACTTTTTTCTCTTTGCCTATCACTTTAACTCTCTCTAAAAATGTCTGGCACAGGCCAAAAAGTTGAACTGTCCAAACTTGCATATGATCACCTTAGCTGGAAAGGAGCAAGGAGTCTCTGCATAGAGAGAGGTTTGAGTGTAGGGAAGAATCCTTCCTTAGAACTGTTAATTAATATGCTTAGAGTACAGGATAAGGCCATAAGTGGCCAATCTGTAGAAAAAGTAGCTAATGGTTCTCAATCTGATCCAGGGACTCCCCCAGGAAAAGGTTCAGGAAAGAAACTTCTCAGCCTGCCCATTACTAGACAGTCTAGCATAGTTGGTACAGAGGTTGAATCACATCATACTGATGATGTGCTCTCACATTATGCTGGTAGCCAAGCTGTTAGGGTGCCCCTTGTAAGGGACAGGTCTCCTTCTGTTCATTCCCATCATACCTCTGTATCTAGAAATGTCCCTCCCACCCACCCTGATGACAGATTGTTAGAAAGGGAGCTCAATAGATTGAGAGTGGAACAAACCAGACTGAAGCTCAAGAAGCAACAGCTGGATTTGGATAGACAGTCTTTAGAAATAGAGAGGGAAAGACAGAAGTTGGGTTTAGATACCCATGGTGGCAGCAGCAGTATTCCCCATAGTCATCCTGCAAAAGTGCATGATTCCAGGAATCTGCACAAGATACTTCCCCCTTATAAGGAGGGGGATGACATTAACAAGTGGTTTGCTGCACTTGAGAGGGCCTGTGCTGTACAGGATGTCCCTCAAAGGCAGTGGGCTGCTATCCTATGGCTATCATTTAGTGGAAAGGGTAGGGATAGACTCCTTACTGTGAAAGAAAGTGATGCCAATAATTTTACAGTTCTTAAGAATGCACTCCTGGATGGTTATGGCTTAACCACTGAACAGTACAGGATAAAGTTCAGAGAGACCAAAAAGGAGTCTTCACAAGACTGGGTTGATTTCATTGACCATTCAGTGAAGGCCTTGGAGGGGTGGTTACATGGCAGTAAAGTTACTGATTATGAAAGCCTGTATAACACAATCCTGAGAGAGCATATACTTAATAATTGTGTGTCTGATTTGTTGCACCAGTACCTGGTAGACTCTGATCTGACCTCTCCCCAAGAATTGGGAAAGAAGGCAGACAAATGGGTCAGAACAAGGGTGAACAGAAAAGTTCATACAGGGGGTGACAAAGATGGCAATAAGAAGAAAGATGGTGAAAAATCTCAAGATAAGCATGGGGATAAGGGTAAAACCAAAGATCCCACTTCAAATCTTAAACACTCTTCAGAGGGTGGGGATAAAACAAATTCTTCCTCTTCTTCCCAACCTGCACACATTAAAAAGCCTTGGTGCTTTGTGTGTAAAAACAGAGGCCATAGGCCAGGGGATAAGTCCTGTCCAGGTAAACCCCCTGAGCCTACCACCACTAATACATCAAGCTCTAGTGCCCCTAGCAGTAGTGGTACTAGTGATGGGACTGCTGGCAACAGTCAAGCAAAGGGTGTAGTTGGGTTCACTTATGGGTCCATAGTGGAAACTGATGTCATCAGTCCCAAGACAGTTTCTGTCACACCTAATGGCATTGGCCTTGCCACACTGGCTGCTTGTCCCCTTACAATGGATAAGTACAGGCAGACAGTTTCAATAAATGGTGTTGAGGCCTTGGCCTACAGGGACACAGGTGCCAGTTTCACTTTGGTGACTGAAAACCTAGTGCCTCCTGAACAACACATCATTGGACAACAGTATAAGATTATTGATGTCCATAACTCCACTAAGTTTCTTCCCTTAGCTATAATTCAGTTTAGTTGGGGTGGAGTTACTGGCCCTAAGCAGGTGGTGGTATCACCTAGCTTACCTGTAGACTGTCTCTTAGGTAATGACCTAGAGGCCTCAGGTTGGGCTGATGTAGAGTTTTATGCCCATGCAGCCATGCTGGGCATCCCTGAGGAATTGTTCCCTCTCATTTCAAGTGAAATGAAAAAGCAAAGGAGAGAAGGCCTGAAAACTCAGGATCCCTCTCCAGCAACAGGTAAAAAGGGTATCACAGTATCCCCTAACCACCCTACCATTCAGGATACTATTCCTGTGGTGGGAGAAACCTCTCCTGGGGTGGCACCTGTTCCAAGGGAATCATCAGCTGGCAAAGCTGGACTCCCTGAGGTGGAAGTACCTCTCTGTGGGATAACTAACATTGGTGAGAAAAAGAGCACCATTTTAGTTAACATGGAGCATCCCTCCAACCCTCCCAGAGAAACTTTAGTGCAGAAACTCTGCACTGCCTCACAACACTTAGGACAGCATCCCTGCCCTAGTGTGGAGCTGATAGGACAGCATCCCTGCCCTGCTCCAACCCAAGAGAAACAGCATCCCTGTTCTCTCTTCCAGCCATATGGACAAAGTTTTTGCCCAGCTATGGCTTTTCTGAGACAGCATCCCTGTCTGGCATTTCCATCACTACAAATAGGTTCAGTGGACAATTCCCACTGCTCTAAACTAAAACTTACTGATAGAAACTCTGAAAATACATCTTCACATTGTTGCTTAGCTAAAAAACTTCAAACAGGGTGGTTTACATCCCCACAGGGAAGTAACCATATAGTGGATGATAAAGGGAGCAACCAGTCTATTGCAGAGCTACTCTCTACTTATCACCACTTAGACAATAAAGTCTCAACTGGCCAAGGTTAGCCTTATTGTCCTTCGTTTGGGGGGGGGGTTGTGTGAGAAGGTAGCCTCTTTCTAGCCTTGTTACCCCCACTTTTGGCCTGTTTGTGAGTGTATGTCAGGGTGTTTGTCACTGTTTTCACTGTCTCACTGGGATCCTGATAGCCAGGCCTCAGTGCTCATAGTGAAAACACTATGGTTTCAGTATGTTTGTTATGTGTCACTGGGATCCTGCTGGTCAGGACCCCAGTGCTCATAGGTTTGTGGCCTATATGTATGTGTCACTGGGACCCTGTCACACACGGCCCCAGTGCTCATAGGTGTGCATGTATATGTTCCCTGTGTGGTGCCTAACTGTCTCACTGAGGCTCTGCTAACCAGAACCTCAGTGGTTATGCTCTCTCATTACTTTCAAATTGTCACTAACAGGCTAGTGACCAATTTTACCAATTTACATTGGCTTACTGGAACACCCTTATAATTCCCTAGTATATGGTACTGAGGTCCCAGGGTATTGGGGTTCCAGGAGATCCCTATGGGCTGCAGCATTTCTTTTGCCACCCATAGGGAGCTCTGACAATTCTTACACAGGTCTGCCACTGCAGCCTGAGTGAAATAACGTCCACGTTATTTCACAGCCATTTTACACTGCACTTAAGTAACTTATAAGTCACCTATATGTCTAACCTTTACTTGGTAAAGGTTAGGTGCAAAGTTACTTAGTGTGAGGGCACCCTGGCACTAGCCAAGGTGCCCCCACATTGTTCAGAGCCAATTCACTGAACTTTGTGAGTGCGGGGACACCATTACACGCGTGCACTACATATAGGTCACTACCTATATGTAGCTTCACCATGGTAACTCCGAATATGGCCATGTAACATGTCTATGATCATGGAATTGCCCCCTCTATGCCATCCTGGCATTGTTGGTACAATTCCATGATCCCAGTGGTCTGTAGCACAGACCCTGGTACTGCCAGACTGCCCTTCCTGGGGTTTCACTGCAGCTGCTGCTGCTGCCAACCCCTCAGACAGGCAGCTGCCCTCCTGGGGTCCAGCCAGGCCTGGCCCAGGATGGCAGAACAAAGAACTTCCTCTGAGAGAGGGTGTGACACCCTCTCCCTTTGGAAAATGGTGTGAAGGCAGGGGAGGAGTAGCCTCCCCCAGCCTCTGGAAATGCTTTGTTGGGCACAGATGTGCCCAATTCTGCATAAGCCAGTCTACACCGGTTCAGGGACCCCTTAGCCCCTGCTCTGGCGCGAAACTGGACAAAGGAAAGGGGAGTGACCACTCCCCTGACCTGCACCTCCCCTGGGAGGTGTCCAGAGCTCCTCCAGTGTGCTCCAGACCTCTGCCATCTTGGAAACAGAGGTGCTGCTGGCACACTGGACTGCTCTGAGTGGCCAGTGCCACCAGGTGACGTCAGAGACTCCTTGTGATAGGCTCCTTCAGGTGTTAGTAGCCTTTCCTCTCTCCTAGGTAGCCAAACCCTCTTTTCTGGCTATTTAGGGTCTCTGTCTCTGGGGAAACTTTAGATAACGAATGCATGAGCTCAGCCGAGTTCCTCTGCATCTCCCTCTTCACCTTCTGATAAGGAATCGACCGCTGACCGCGCTGGAAGCCTGCAAACCTGCAACATAGTAGCAAAGACGACTACTGCAACTCTGTAACGCTGATCCTGCCGCCTTCTCGACTGTTTTCCTGCTTGTGCATGCTGTGGGGGTAGTCTGCCTCCTCTCTGCACCAGAAGCTCCGAAGAAATCTCCCGTGGGTCGACGGAATCTTCCCCCTGCAACCGCAGGCACCAAAAAGCTGCATTACCGGTCCCTTGGGTCTCCTCTCAGCACGACGAGCGAGGTCCCTTGAATCCAGCGACACCGTCCAAGTGACCCCCACAGTCCAGTGACTCTTCAGCCCAAGTTTGGTGGAGGTAAGTCCTTGCCTCACCTCGCTGGGCTGCATTGCTGGGAACCGCGACTTTGCAAGCTTCTCCGGCCCCTGTGCACTTCCGGCGGAAATCCTGTGTGCACAGCCAAGCCTGGGTCCACGGCACTCTAACCTGCATTGCACGACTTTCTAAGTTGGTCTCCGGCGACGTGGGACTCCTTTGTGCAACTTCGGCGAGCACCGTTTCACGCATCCTCGTAGTGCCTGTTTCTGGCACTTCTCCGGGTGCTACCTGCTTCAGTGAGGGCTCTTTGTCTTGCTCGACGTCCCCTCTCTCTGCAGGTCCAATTTGCGACCTCCTGGTCCCTCCTGGGCCCCAGCAGCGTCCAAAAACGCCAAACGCATGATTTGCGTGTAGCAAGGCTTGTTGGCGTCCATCCGGCGGGAAAACACTTCTGCACGACTCTCCAAGGCGTGGGGGATCCATCCTCCAAAGGGGAAGTCTCTAGCCCTTGTCGTTCCTGCAGTATTCACAGTTCTTCAGCCTAGTAAGAGCTTCTTTGCACCAACCGCTGGCATTTCTTGGGCATCTGCCCATCTCCGAGCTGCTTGTGACTTTTGGACTTGGTCCCCTTGTTCCACAGGTACCCTCAGACAGGAATCCATCGTTGTTGCATTGCTGATTTGTGTTTTCCTTGCATTCTCCCTCTAACACGACTATTTTGTCCTTAGGGGAACTTTAGTGCACTTTGCACTCACTTTTCAGGGTCTTGGGGAGGGTTATTTTTCTAACTCTCACTATTTTCTAATAGTCCCAGCGACCCGCTACAAGGTCACATAGGTTTGGGGTCCATTCGTGGTTCGCATTCCACTTCTGGAGTATATGGTTTGTGTTGCCCCTATCCCTATGTTTCCCCATTGCATCCTATTGTAACTATACATTGTTTGCACTGTTTTCTAAGACTATACTGCATATTTTTGCTATTGTGTATATATATCTTGTGTATATTTCCTATCCTCTCACTGAGGGTACACTCTAAGATACTTTGGCATATTGTCATAAAAATAAAGTACCTTTATTTTTAGTATAACTGTGTATTGTGTTTTCTTATGATATTGTGCATATGACACTAAGTGGTACTGTAGTAGCTTCACACGTCTCCTAGTTCAGCCTAAGCTGCTCTGCTAAGCTACCATTATCTATCAGCCTAAGCTGCTAGACACCCTATACACTAATAAGGGATAACTGGGCCTGGTGCAATGTGCAAGTACCCCTTGGTACTCACTACAAGCCAGTCCAGCCTCCTACACCTGTGCCTTGCATTGTGCTCTTGTTTTTACACACACCAGTTCAGGGATACCCAGCATGGCTGCATGGGTTTTTAGTTCTACCTCAGCCCATGCTGAGGACTCCAGGTCATTTCCAAGCAGACAGTCTACTGGGATGTTTGAGGAGACCACCACCTGTTTCAGGCCATTGACCCCTCCCCATTCTAAAGTTACCATTGCCATGGGATGTGCTTTAGTTTGATTGTCAGCATTGGTGACTGTATAAGTTTTTCCAGTCAGGTATTGGCCAGGGGAAACCAGTTTCTCTGTCACCATGGTGACACTGGCACCTGTATCCCTCAGGCCCTCTACACTTGTCCCATTAATAAAGAGCTGCTGCCTGTATTTTTGCATGTTAGGGGGCCAGGCAGCTAGTGTGGCTAAATCCACCCCACCCTCAGAGACTAGAGTAGCTTCAGTGTGGACCCTGATTTGCTCTGGGCACACTGTTGATCCCACTTGGAGACTAGCCATTCCAGTGTTACCTGGATTGGAGTTTGGAGTGGAACTTTTCTTGGGACAGGCCTTGTCTCCAGTTTGGTGTCCAGACTGACTACAGTTTCGACACCAGGCCTTTTTGGGATCAAAGTTTTTACCCTTGTACCCAGGATTGTTTTGTGAAGAGGCTCTGGGCCCACCCTCCTGTGCAGGTTTTTGGGGGCCTTTAGAAGACTCTTGACTATTTTTATTTTTGGCTGTCTCACCACCTTTCCCCTGGGGAGGTTTTGTGACCCCTTTCTTTTGGTCACCCCCTGTGGAAGTTTTGGACACCCTAGTCTTGACCCAATGGTCCGCCTTCTTTCCCAATTCTTGGGGAGAAATTGGTCCTAGGTCTACCAGATGCTGATGCAGTTTATCATTGAAACAATTACTTAACAGGTGTTCTTTCACAAATAAATTGTACAGCCCATCATAATTACTTACACCACTGCCTTGAATCCAACCATCTAGTGTTTTTACTGAGTAGTCTACAAAGTCAACCCAGGTCTGGCTCGAGGATTTTTGAGCCCCCCTGAATCTAATCCTATACTCCTCAGTGGAGAATCCAAAGCCCTCAATCAGGGTACCCTTCATGAGGTCATAAGATTCTGCATCTTGTCCAGAGAGTGTGAGGAGTCTATCCCTACACTTTCCTGTGAACATTTCCCAAAGGAGAGCACCCCAGTGAGATCTGTTCACTTTTCTGGTTACACAAGCCCTCTCAAAAGCTGTGAACCATTTGGTGATGTCATCACCATCTTCATATTTAGTTACAATCCCTTTAGGGATTTTCAACATGTCAGGAGAATCTCTGACCCTATTTATGTTGCTGCCACCATTGATGGGTCCTAGGCCCATCTCTTGTCTTTCCCTCTCTATGGCTAGGATCTGTCTTTCCAAAGCCAATCTTTTGGCCATCCTGGCTAACTGGATGTCCTCTTCACTGGAGTTATCCTCAGTGATTTCAGAGGTGTTGGTCTCTCCTGTGAGGGAACCAGCATCTCTGACTATTATTTTTGGAGTCAGGGTTTGAGAGACCCTGTTCTCCCTAGATAGGACTGGTAGGGGGGAATTTTCCTCCAAGTCACTATCCTCTTCCTCTGAGTTGCCACCCTCAGAGGGGTTGGCCTTTTCAAACTCTGCCAAAAGCTCCTGGAGCTGTATTTTGGTAGGTTTGGGGCCCATTGTTATTTTCTTTATTTTACAGAGTGACCTTAGCTCCCTCATCTTAAGATGGAGGTAAGGTGTGGTGTCGAGTTCCACCACAGTCACATCTGTGCTAGACATTTTGCTTCTAAAAGTTGGAATACTTTTTAAGAATCTACAACTGGTTCTAGAATCTAATTCAAACTTTTACAAACTTTTAAACTCTAAAAGAAATGCTAAACAGGATCTAACACAAGGCCCTAGCAGGTCTTTTAAGAATTTAGAAAACTTTTCAAATTGCAAAAATCAATTTCTAATGACAATTTTGGAATTTGTCGTGTGATCAGGTATTGGCTGAGTAGTCCAGCAAATGCAAAGTCTTGTACCCCACCGCTGATCCACCAATGTAGGAAGTTGGCTCTGTATGTGCTATTTCAAAGTAAGGAATAGCATGCACAGAGTCCAAGGGTTCCCCTTAGAGGTAAAATAGTGGTAAAAAGAGATAATACTAATGCTCTATTTTGTGGTAGTGTGGTCGAGCAGTAGGCTTATCCAAGGAGTAGTGTTAAGCATTTGTTGTACATACACATAGACAATAAATGAGGTACACACACTCAGAGACAAATCCAGCCAATAGGTTTTGTATAGAAAAATATATTTTCTTAGTTTATTTTAAGAACCACAGGTTCAAATTTAACATGTAATATCTTGTTTGAAAGGTATTGCAGGTAAGTACATTAGGAACTTTGAATCATTTCAATTGCATGTATACTTTTCAAGTTATTCACAAATAGCTATTTTAAAAGTGGACACAGTGCAATTTTCACAGTTCCTGGGGGAGGTAAGTTTTTGTTAGTTTTACCAGGTAAGTAAGACACTTACAGGGTTCAGTTCTTGGTCCAAGGTAGCCCACCGTTGGGGGTTCAGAGCAACCCCAAAGTCACCACACCAGCAGCTCAGGGCCGGTCAGGTGTAGAGTTCAAAGTGGTGCCCAAAACGCATAGGCTAGAATGGAGAGAAGGGGGTGCCCCGGTTCCGGTCTGTTTGCAGGTAAGTACCCGCGTCTTCGGAGGGCAGACCAGGGGGGGTTTTGTAGGGCACCGGGGGGGACACAAGCCCACACAGAAATTTCACCCTCAGCAGCGCGGGGGCGGCCGGGTGCAGTGTAGAAACAAGCGTCGGGTTCGCAATGTTAGTCTATGGGAGATCAACGGATCTCTTCAGCGCTGCAGGCAGGCAAGGGGGGGCTTCCTCGGGGAAACCTCCACTTGGGCAAGGGAGAGGGACTCCTGGGGGTCACTTCTCCAGTGAAAGTCCGGTCCTTCAGGTCCTGGGGGCTGCGGGTGCAAGGTCCTTTCCAGGCGTCGGGACTTAGGTTTCAGAGAGTCGCGGTCAGGGGAAGCCTCGGGATTCCCTCTGCAGGCGGCGCTGTGGGGGCTCAGGGGGGACAGGTTTTGGTACTCACAGTCGGAGAGTAGTCCGGGGGTCCTCCCTGAGGTGTTGGTTCTCCACCAGCCGAGTCGGGGTCGCCGGGTGCAGTGTTGCAAGTCTCACGCTTCTTGCAGGGAGATTGCAGGGTCTTTAAAGCTGCTCCTTGAAACAAAGTTGCAGTCTTTTTGGAGCAGGTCCGCTGTCCTCGGGAGTTTCTTGTCTTTTTCGAAGCAGGGCAGTCCTCAGAGGAGTCAGAGGTCGCTGGTCCCTTGGAAGGCGTCGCTGGAGCAGAGTTCTTTGGAAGGCAGAAGACAGGCCGGTGAGTTTCTGGAGCCAAGGCAGTTGTTGTCTTCTGGTCTTCCTCTGCAGGGGTTTTCAGCTGGGCAGTCCTTCTTCTTGTTGTTGCAGGAATCTAATTTTCTAGGGTTCAGGGTAGCCCTTAAATACTAAATTTAAGGGCGTGTTTAGGTCTGGGGGGTTAGTAGCCAATGGCTACTAGCCCTGAGGGTGGGTACACCCTCTTTGTGCCTCCTCCCAAGGGGAGGGGGTCACAATCCTAACCCTATTGGGGGAATCCTCCATCTGCAAGATGGAGGATTTCTAAAAGTTAGAGTCACCTCAGCTCAGGACACCTTAGGGGCTGTCCTGACTGGCCAGTGACTCCTCCTTGTTATTCTCATTATTTTCTCCGGCCTTGCCGCCAAAAGTGGGGGCCGGGCCGGAGGGGGCGGGCAACTCCACTAGCTGGAGTGTCCTGCGGTGCTGTGACAAAGGGGTGAGCCTTTGAGGCTCACCGCCAGGTGTTACAGCTCCTGCCTGGGGGAGTTGTTAGCATCTCCACCCAGTGCAGGCTTTGTTACTGGCCTCAGAGTGACAAAGGCACTCTCCCCATGGGGCCAGCAACATGTCTCTAGTGTGGCAGGCTGCTGGAACTAGTCAGCCTACACAGATAGTCGGTTAAGTTTCAGGGGGCACCTCTAAGGTGCCCTCTGGGGTGTATTTTGCAATAAAATGTACACTGGCATCAGTGTGCATTTATTGTGCTGAGAAGTTTGATACCAAACTTCCCAGTTTTCAGTGTAGCCATGATGGTGCTGTGGAGTTCGTGTTTGACAAACTCCCAGACCATATACTCTTATGGCTACCCTGCACTTACAATGTCTAAGGTTTTGTTTAGACACTGTAGGGGTACCATGCTCATGCACTGGTACCCTCACCTATGGTATAGTGCACCCTGCCTTAGGGCTGTAAGGCCTGCTAGAGGGGTGTCTTACCTATACTGCATAGGCAGTGAGAGGCTGGCATGGCACCCTGAGGGGAGTGCCATGTCGACTTACTCGTTTTGTCCTCACTAGCACACACAAGCTGGCAAGCAGTGTGTCTGTGCTGAGTGAGAGGTCTCCAGGGTGGCATAAGACATGCTGCAGCCCTTAGAGACCTTCCTTGGCATCAGGGCCCTTGGTACTAGAAGTACCAGTTACAAGGGACTTATCTGGATGCCAGGGTCTGCCAATTGTGGATACAAAAGTACAGGTTAGGGAAAGAACACTGGTGCTGGGGCCTGGTTAGCAGGCCTCAGCACACTTTCAATTGTAAACATAGCATCAGCAAAGGCAAAAAGTCAGGGGGCAACCATGCCAAGGAGGCATTTCCTTACAGTATATCTGTGTATTGTGTTTTCTTATGATATTGTGCATATGACACCAGTGGTATAGTAGGAGCTTTGCATGTCTCCTAGTTCAGCCTAAGCTGCTCTGCTATTGCTACCTTCTATCAGCCTAGGCTGTTAGAAACACCTCTTCTACACTAATAAGAGATAACTGGACCTGGTGCAGAGTGTAAGTACCCCTTGGTACCCACTACAATCCAGGCCAGCCTCCTACAAAGAGTTGAAGAGCTGAGGAGATGTGCTGCCCTTGCCTGTGACTGTGCTTTGTTGGGCTATCCTGCAGTTGCTACTTCTGACTGTGAAGGGGGACAAAGACTGGGATATGTGGTATATTCCTCCTTGTGAAGAATCTCCAAGGGCTTGAACTGAGCTTGCCTCCTGTTTGAAGTCTCAGGGCCATCAAAGACTTCCTCTGCCTGCATCTGGACTCTCTGCTGAGACTCCTGCCCTGCCAACTGTTGCCCTATTCAGTCCCTGGGCCCATGAAAGTTCAAGTTGTCAGACAATAGCTGAAAATCCATGCACAGAACGCTGTGCAGGGAAATTTGCGACGCTCAATCTGCAACATGGCTGGTATATAACGTGCTGGCGGCCTCGCAGCTAAAATCGCCGCTCCACCTGCATCGTGGGTGGGTGATCTACTCATCATGGCTGGAGAAATTACGCAGAACACCCACTTGGGTCTGTTGATAACAATGCAAACCCCATGTAGCGTGGTTTTCCAACACCGTGTGACAGGATTTTCCACACATTGTCCCTCAAAGTCAACCTGGCTCTGCGTGGATTTGAGGTGCCCCATCCAAAAATCAACATATATCTCTCTAGTGAGGTAGAAAAAGAATGACACATTGCCGACCCGACCACAGAAGAAATGATGCACAGCCTCCCTTGCGAGGAAGGAAGGAATCGACTCATCGCTGCCTTTTCCAAAGCACGGTCTCCTGTGTGGCTTTATTTTTTATGCTAACCAGGTATTTTGTGCAAAGTCAACGTTTCCATTGTTTTCTATCCAGTAAGACTTTCTTTTAACTTGTACATGTTGGATTTTTGTTATTTTGGTCTTGTTTTATTTAAAAATATTACCTATTTTTCTAAACTGAAGTGGTGTCCATTTTGTAGTGTTTTCACTGTATTACTGTGTGTGTTGGTACAAATACTTTACACATTGCTTTTGAGATAAGCCTGACTGCTCATGCCAAACTACCATGGGGGTGAGTGGGGGTAAACCAGGTGTGTTTCTTCTTTGCCCTGTATAGAGTGAAGTTTCTTGCTTGGACAGAGGTCGACCTGACTGGCAACCAAAGACCCCATTTCTAAAAGATAATATTTTTGTATTTATAGTTATTCAAAATGAAACCCAAAAAGAGAAGAGGAATAGAAAGGTAACTTGAGGTGAGGTCATTTAAAAAGTAATAGAAAGGTAACATAAGGTGAGGCCTACCGACAAGGGTCAGCTTGTTCTCTGCAAAAATACATGTTTTATTGCTTTCGGTGAGAGATTAATTAGCATACCGATTAGTGATAAATTTATGGAAAACTGCTTCACTTTATCAAAAGTCATGAAACACTTACCGTTTAAGCTAAAATAGTCTGCTTTTCATTATTCTCTTAGCAACTATTCCAATGATGTAAGTCAGACAACAAATCACGATTTCAGACTTCGCATCATGACACAGCAATTCACACAGCAGAACAACCAGTAAATAAAACATGAAACCGCACCAAAAAAATAATTACATGTTTAATATGATGTATAATTTCATGAATGGAAATGGTATGTCAATGCCATCGGTGTGCTGTTATTTATTTGTTACCCTTTTGCTCTGTATCATTCGTCCTCCTTTCTGTTCATGGGGATTTCTTTGAGGTTATTATTCTTTCCAATAGCTATTATTACTCTTACCTTTAACTATGTTATTCTTATTATGATGGAGGCGCTGTTAGAAATCCTATTATTAATTTTATCATATAATGGAATTGTATTACATATACTTCATAAGGAATCAATCTATGAGGTGGCCACTTAACACTGATATAATCTATGTTAAACCAATTACTATGGATTCTTACACCATCGACATCCACGGACTTTATTCAGTATACCAAACAGGTCAAGCAACATATTGAAATAAAAACGTTTTTAAAAGTAGCTGATACAGTTTAAAGGCTGGTAGTAACATAAACAAGCAAAATGAGATTGTAATCCCTTAGCTGGTGGGTCTTCCCATCCCCTCCATTACTGAGGCCTTTTTTTGGCTATTTGTGTAGTTAGTCCTTAGGACTGCAACTTTTTGTCATGATGGCCAATTTACAAAAGGAATATATTATTATGTCCGCTGGACCCTTCTGTATATGGGAATATCAAGGTACCCAGAGGAGAGACTTTTTAAGAAAAGGACAAAGTGTGCTCTGGCACGGGGCCTCCACTATTCTAGGGTCCCCATGATTAAGCTTTCAGCACAGTCCCAGACAGTGGCACAGTGCAACAAGCATTAGCATAGCCAATAGGTCTCGCCTTTGGGACCTTTTAAGTATTTAGCTGTGCAGCACATTATCCAGCTGCAATTTGGATTCAATCTTTTTCTTATGTGTCTTAGGGCCAGATGTAGCAAAAAGAAAATTTGCGAGTTGCAAATTGCGAGTCCATGCGACTCGCAATTTGCAACTCGCAAATTGGTATGCAGTACGGTGTCTCAGACACCGTCTGCGAGTCGCTATAGGGTCGCAATGACCCACCTCATTAATATTAATGAGGTGGGTCGCAAATTGCGGCCCCATAGCGAGTCTAGGCACTCGCAAACATGGAGGCCTGCTGTCGTCAGCAGACCTCCATGTTCGTGACTGCTTTCTCAATAAAGCAGTTTTTTTTTTTAAGTGTAGCCCGTTTTCCTTAAAGGAAAACGAGCTGCACTTAAAAAAAAAACGAAACCTTTAGTTTCGGTATTTTTTCAGGGCAGGTAGTGGTCCCTTGGACCACTACCTGCCCTGAAAATATAGTATTGGGTCCATTCGCAAAGGGGAAGGGGTCCCATGGGGACCCCTTCCAATTTGCGAGTGGGTTACCATCCACTTGAAGTGGATGGTAACTGCGACACCCTTTGCGACCGCAAATGGTATTGCATGCCACTCCGAATCGCAAATAGGAAGGGAACACCCCTTCCTATTTGCGATTCTGAAATGCATTTCTACATACCAAAGAGGCATTTGCGCCTCGCAAACGGCGATTTTCGCCGTTTGCGACGCGCAAATCCTTTGCTACATCTGGCCCTTAGTTACTTAAAAACAGCATGCTTATCACATGGCTTCACTTTTAAGAAAACGTCTACTGAGGCCCCCCACCCATGTCGAATCCCCACCAGGGCTTTCCAAATTAACAGTGCTTGTCCCTCACCCAAAGAAGTCAGTGGGCCTGGCATGTGTTTTACAGCATCTGCTGCAAAAGGATTAATGGTTGCATGGATTGTAGTGAGCGAAAGCCAAGCACCTGGAAATTAAGGTGTGCACATGGAACAGCTTGTGCAGGTGCAGAGACACAACTTCCACAGATTTCTGTAACTTAAATTTCCCAGGCTGACATTAACATGCACACAATGGACTCGAAAACAAATCTATACATAAAATCATCAAGACGTGCATTTTATTAGACACACCTCTCTAGCAAGTACCTTTCACTAGGGAAGTAACTGTCATTTGTGCAGGCATCAGGAGTCCCTTGCCACGTTCTGTGGGTGGGGTGCAGGGGAGAGAGACAGTTATTATTTTAGGTTACGTCTAGGGGCAAAGAAGTTTTGCCCCCAGTCTACAGCAAATCCTTTATTATCCCTTCCTTCTGAAAGGGATGGACCACAGGCAGTGACGAGCAGAGGGGAGTGCTCTGTGCACTCCCCTCAAAGCGCATGTGTGTTTAGCTGGCCCGAGATGGCATCAGGAATAATGTTTTTCAGTCTGTTGACTTCAGAACGTCCATTGGAGAATGTATATCAACAATGGGGACCATACGTCATTCAGTATTGCATGTATTACTTCTGTCTTTAGTAGTTATTTTAACAGGGTGTTAACTATACGACATTCGCATAATTTAAGGTACTATTCACAAATCACTCCATGGTTTCATGTTTTATGCAGCAATTCAACATATGTTATTGATAAAGTGCTTCAGAATAGAAGCTCGTGATATTCAGA
Organism: Pleurodeles waltl; assembly: GCF_031143425.1. Lineage (NCBI taxonomy): Eukaryota > Metazoa > Chordata > Amphibia > Caudata > Salamandridae > Pleurodeles > Pleurodeles waltl. Next base: position 1,845,169,110 of record NC_090440.1, read on the forward strand.
AGTTATCATTCACAAAGTGCTTTTTTTGTTAAAAGTCCATATTATTCAATAATTGTTATTCATCAAGTGCTTCGGGTTTGCGATCCACATTAATCAATGCTTGTTGTTTGGAAAGGGCTTCCTCTGTGGGCAAATTTCATTCAGTGACTGCCGGCCACAACGCTCCTTACAATATAATGACAAGCATTTGCAATGCAATCGGTCTCGCATTTGCTTGAGTTAGAGCTATTGGCATTGTAAGTGCATAACTGGACTTTTTTTTGCCATATAAATTGATCAGCCCTGCCGCATAATTTAGTCCTCTCTGCCACGTAAATCCAGTGGCACTGCATATAACTAAAGCACTCTAGCATTTCAATACCCTAGGTTTTACATGCTACGGGAAGAAACACTGAAAATGTAAACTAGGAATCTAGACAGGAATGGCATAAGTCACGGTCAATAAGAAAGTTAAATTATAAATTAAGCGATCAAAAGGGATCGGTCACTAGAGAGAAAATAATTAGTAATAGAAAGATGAACACTATTGCCAAGGTGTGCTGGAGTTACGGAAGGATCCTCTAACACTGTTAGTGAGTGAAGTAAATAAACAGATCATACAGGAGCTTCAGATGATTTCAAGCATAATTCCGCAACACAGATAAGCACAATGGGCTGTTCCAATCCTTGAACAACAGCAGTAACCAAATTAAATAAGAACTGTCACTTATTGCCACAGGCTACAAGTAAATTGGACAGAGTTAGCTTGAAATAAAAAAAGTATATCCACTCTAACAAAAGTAGTGCATTAGTTCATTTTATAGCTGATGGCAAGCATGTGGCATAAAAAGCATATCCATATAAAAATGGATAACTAGGTGGACTTTAACAACACAGTCTATTTAATGTATCTAAAACATATACAGTATGCATAACAAACATTTAACCTAGGCAGAGAGCAGTTTCAGAACAGTGTGATCACCCTAAATCCAATTCAGAAAGTATTTTGATGGAAATATAACAAACTTTACCTTGAGGGAGGCAACATTGTACTCATGTCAAAGTTATGCAACAGGCCAGCAGTGTCCAAACCAAATAACGTAGTAATGCAGTTTATTTGTGCTGTTCCAAATGCCTTATGCAATGCATTATTTCACGGAGTGGTGTTTAAAACATTAAGTGAAAGCAATTTCAATTTTTAGCCCAGACAAAGCTCCGGTTCCCATGTTTTCACTAGGACGTTTTCTACCAGAGGAAGTCTTATAATTAGAAACGTAAAAACGCTCCTCAGCGTTTTGATGCAAAAAGAAACCTAGACGTAGATGATTAAGGTTTCGATAGAGCAGCTCCCTTACAGTTAAGCGCAGGGCTGCCAAAAGAAAACGTTTAATAAATTGAATCTCGTACCTGGGGTTTGTTTAATTCAATGGCTATATCCTGTAGATTTACATCGAAATCCAATCTTGGTGAAGAAAAGTCAAATTCAGCTCGAGGATTCATGCGCAGTTTGGCTTTAGCGGAAATTGGGCAGAATACTACAAACAAAAAAAACACGTAATTTTTAAAGTGAAACATGGCTTGCCTTTAAAACCGAATATGCGTCTTTGTTAACTGGAGCAGCAAAGCAGGTATAAGAAACTCCCTCTTACCAGTCAAATTTCATATCTAGTGTATACAATCCTGATTAGGTTTCATAACAACAATACATTTCTTCTCAAAACAGGAAACAATTTTGGAACACTGGCGGCATAACATTTGTTACTTCTTGTCTCCCAACCGGATTTTTCTTTCCAAATTGAAAGAAAAAAACAGCACAATCGGGCTGCTACAGTTCACTCGTAATGAAACCTATCGGCAAATGTGCCATTAACTTTAACTTTAATGGCACTTTTGCCGAAAGGTTTCATTACAAGTGAACTTTAACAGGGTCGATGTTCTGCAAAGCGCTCGACTTCTTCCAAGCGAGATTGTGCTGCAAACAAAAGGTAACAAGCAATTGGAATGCTATAGTCTTGTGTTTGCTCGAGTTAGAGCTCATAGCGTTGTAAATTACTGACTGGACTTTTATTGCCACACAGACTGAAAATAACACAAGCATTTGAACTGCAATGGGTCTCGCGTTCGCCCGGTTCAAAGCAACACCGTGAGCTCCCAGAGACAGACAAAAGGAACAAGCATTTGAAATGCAAGAACAGAAAATGCATGAGGGAGAGTAAGGAATGAAGTAAACAAAGTCACACATGACTGCAGATGAAAATAAGTAATAGACTAGAGCCCTGTAAACAGAAACAGCCTGGAGCCACTGAAACATCCAGCACTCTGGTCAAATGCTATTAGCCTTTGAAAAAAGTAATCCCTAAGCACAGGCTAGATAGGCACAAGTGGAAGGGTACAAGCACTAGGGCCATGCTCCAGGGGAGTGTACAACTGTGGAAATAGTGGGACAAAGAGCAAGGATTGACCACTAGCAAGCAAGGATTTTTAAGGGCACTGGAACAAACCAGTGAAAAAGCAGAGATTTATAAAAATTGAATCTAATAATGATTATTTGATATGTGTGCCAGTGACAGGAATAGATCCAGACCAAGGTCAATGTGAGCCTTGCCAGGGGACTCCCGTTTACCTCGGTCTGATCCATTCCTGTCGCATGATGGACTATAAGGGAGGGACGGAGACCCAATATAATTATGTTGGCATAGGCCAGTGGTTCCCATCCTTTTGACTGCTGTGGACCCCTACTTTATCATTACTGGAATGCGGGGACCCCAACTGAATCATTATTGGAATCTGGGGACCCCCACTGAGTCATTACTAAAAGCTATGGACCTAATCTGTTAATATTATTGAATTTTCTAAGCAGTCCCTGACCCCCTGAGGAGGGTTCGTGGACCCCCAGGGGTCCCCGGACCACAGGTTGGGAACCACTGGCCTAGGCTATCAGGTGGCCAAGTGTGACATAGTGGAACGCTGGAGAGACCTGAGGCCCCTCACTCAAGAATGGCACATTGGCATGGTCAATTGTTGCAGTCTTGAATGAGTGGCATACAAGGGGAGGGGATGCCCTAATAAGCATGACAGGGTGTGAGAACCATGATTAGACTTTATGTAATGAATGCAGCTAGCTACATGGGAGATTAAATGGTTTTATACACCGCAGAGGTGAGGTCCTTCCCCTCGTGTTTTCCTGTCTAGACCTCTTGACTGCTATCATACTACGAACTCCTGCATTTATTATGTTATACTATCCTGAATGTCTCTTCTCAATACAACATGTGTACATGGTGTATTGCCATTTCTGTTTTTCAAAACATCTGGAATAAAATAACACAAAGCATAGGTGCAAGTCATAGTTTTCACAATCACTGTGTGCCTGACTGTAGGAAAGTACCATCTTGCCTGGCATGTTACCCCCATTTTTACTTGTGTGTATGTTTGTTTTTGCCTGTGTCACTGGGATTCTGCTAGCTAGGACCCAGTGCTCACAACTTGTGCCCTGTATGTGTTCCCTGTGTGGTGCCTAACTGTATCACTGAGGCTCTGCTATCCAGAACCTCAGTGTTTATGCTCTCTCTGCTTTTAAAATTGTCACTGCAGGCTAGTGACTAAGTTTACCAATTCTGATTGGCACACTGGAACACCCTTTTAATTCTCGAGTATATGGTAACTAGGTACCCAGGGTATTGGGGTTCCAGGAGATCCCTATGGGCTGCAGCATTTCTTTTGCCACCCATAGGGAGCTCTGACAATTCTTACACAGGCCTGCCAGTACAGCCTGCGTGAAATAACGTCCATGTTATTTCACAGCCATTTACCACTGCACTTAAGTAACTTGTAAGTCACCTATATGTCTAACCCTCACTTAGTGAATGTTAGGTGCAAACTTACTAAGCGTGAAGACACCCTGGCACTAGCCAAGGTGCTCCCAAATTGTTCAGGGCAATTTCCCCAGACTTTGTGAGTGCGGGGACACCATTACACGCGTGAACTACATATAGGTCAATACCTTTACAATGGTAACTCAGAACATGGTCATGTAACATGTCTAAGATCATGGAATTGTCCCCCCAATACCAATCTGATGTTGGGGTGCCAATCCCATGCATCCCTGGGGTTCCAGCATGGACCCCGGGTACTGCCAAATTAGCTTTCTCTGGTTTTCTCTGCAGCTACCGCTGCTGCCAACCCTCAGACAGGTTTCTGCCCCCCTGGACCTGGACAGCCCAGTCCCAGGAAGGCAGAACAAAGCATTTCCTCTGAGAGAGGGTGTTACACCCTCTCCCTTTGGAAATAGTTGTTAAGGGCCTGAGAGAAGTAGCCTCTCCTGGCTTCTGGAAATGCTTTGAAGGGCACAGATGGTGCCCTCCTTGCATAAACCAGTCTACATCGGTTCAGGGATCCCCCAGTCCCTGCTCTGGCACGAAACTGGACAAAGAAAGGGGAGTGACCACTCCCTTGTCCATCACCGCCCCAGGGGTGGTGCCCAGAGCTCCTCCAGTGTGTCCCATCTTGAATGCAGAGGTGTGAGGGCACAATGGAGACCTCTGAGTGACCAGTGCCAGCAGGTGACATCAGAGACCCCTCCTGATAGGCTCTTACCTGGTTAGGTAGCCAATCCACCTCCGAGGGCTATTTAGGATCTCTCTTGTGGGTTTCTCTTCAGATAACGAATCCAAGAGCTCACCTGAGTTCCTCTGCACTTCTCTCTTTGACTTCTGCCAAGGATCGACCGCTGAATGCTCCAGGACACCTGCAAAACGGCAACAAAGTAGCAAGAAGACTACTAGCAACATTGTAGCGCCTAATCCTGCCAGCTTTCTCTACTGTTTCCTGGTGGTGAATGCTCTGAGGGCTGTCTGCCTTTACCCTGCACTGGAAGCCATGAAGAAATCTCCCGTGGGTCGACGGAATCTTCCTCCTGCCAACGCTGGCACCAAACCTCTGCATCACCGGTCCTCTGGGTCCCCTCTCATCCTGACAAGCGTGGTCCCTGGAACACAGGAGCTGGATCCAAGTGACCCCAACAGTCCAGTGGTCCTTCTGTTCAATTTGGTGGAGGTAAGTCCTTGCATCCCCATGCCAGACAGTAATCCTGTGCACTGCGTGATCTGCAGCTGCTGGGGCTTCTGTGCACTTTTGCAAGACTTTCTTCGTGCACAGCACAGCCCAGGTGCCCAGCACTCCGTCCTGCATTGCCCAACCTGCTGAGTTGACCTCCGACTTCGTGGGACCTTCTTTTGTTGTGCTGAGACGACTGCTGTGCTCAGATTTCCTGAATGCCTGTTCAAGTGCTTCTGCGGGTGCTGCCTGCTTCTACGTGGGCTCTCTCTGTTGCTTAGCGCCCCTCTCTGTCTCCTCCTCCAAGGTGCAACCTCCTGGTCCTTCCTGGGCCCTGGCAGCACCCAAAACCTTTAACTGCAACTCTTGCAGCTAGCAAGGTTTGTTTGCGTTCTTTCTGCATGAAAACAACTCTGCATCCTCCAGCATACTGCGGGACATCTTCTGACCAAAGGAGAAGTTCCTGGCATCTTCAGTTGTTGCAGAATCTTTGGCTTCTTCCACCCAGAGGCAGCCCTTTTGCACCTTCATCCGGGGTTTAGTGGGGTCCTGCCCCCCGGACACTTGCATGACTCTTGGACTTGGTCCCCTTCCTTTGCAGGTCCTCAGGTTCAGGAATCCGTCTTCAGTGCTTTGCAGTCAGTTGTAGTCTTTGCAGAATCCCCTATCTCGACTTTACTGTCTTTTTTGGTGTAGTAGGGTAAATTTACTCCTACTTTTCAGGGTCTTGTGGTGTGGTATCTTGGACAACCTTAGTATTTTCTTACACTCCAAGTGACCCTGTCCATTCGTGGTTCTCATTCCACTTTAGGAGTATATGGTTTGTGTTGCCCCTAGGCCTATTTTCTCCTATTGCATTCTATTGTGTTCTACAGTGTTTGCACTACTTTTCTAAGTGTTTTGTTTGTGTGTATATTTTGTGTATTTTACTTACCTCCTAAGGGAGTATATCCTCTGAGGTACTTTTGGCATATTTTCACTAAAAATTTTTTAGTAACTCTTGAGTATGGTGTTTCTTGTGATATAGTGCTATATGATATAAGTGGTATAGTAGGAGTTTTGCATGTCTCCTAGTTCAGCCTAGGCTGCTCTGCTATAGCTACCTCTATCAGCCTAAGCTGCTAGAACACTACTAATCTACTAATAAGGGATAACTGGACCTGGCACAAGGTGTAAGTACCACAAGGTACCCACTATAAGCTAGACCAGCATACTATATTGACCTTGCCCAAAAGAAAGTTAGAAATGCAATTGAGCAAACAAAAGAGCAAAAAAATACTAAAAACGACTTGGAGAAAACACAATTAGCTGATCAATATCAAACGCAAAATTGCAGCGAAAGCACACACATTGATCTGGAATAACACACTCGGCGTCTAATCTTCACACAGCACACACTCAATCTGAGACATCATAGTTGATCTCTGTCTGCCCCTGAGATAGCGCCACAAAATCCCAGCTATTACTTTAACTGAATAGTGGATTTTGTGCTAGAGGTCAATGGATTGATGTGACAAAGGATTGAGGGGAAGTCATCAATGAGCAATGTAATTATCAACAGTAAATCACATATTTAGAATTATGAACCTTAGACAATAACCACACCAGTTTATTAAGAAGTCTTATAAATTTGTTTCCCTAGATTAACAATGCTAGTGTCACGAAAATAACCCTCAAACACAAGTGATAAGCATATAAAATTAATAATGGCTGATTAGAACGTCTTATGTATCTGAGTTTAATCAAAGCAATCAAGCAAATAATCTCCAGTATCACAACACTAATCAGTATTACCAGAATTGGTAATAGCTGTAAAGTATGCATTAGTACAAACAATCAAAGAATGTCAATATGAATTTTTAGCATTTGAAAGTTAATTCCCTCACTAACCACAAATTAGCATCAACATGTTGAACTTCATGTAAAATAATTTAGAAACACAAATTTAGAAAAGCATACTATCTCAGGTTATTGTACAACATCATTTTTTAATATGCAGCATTTAAACTATATATTGCAGCTGGTACTTGCAAAGCAAACGAGACACATATAACAATACAATTTCTTACATTACCCATAGGACAACAACATGTAGTCTAATTCAGCAAAAGGACACCATCAGGTATAACTTCAGAAGATTGAGCCTTTCAAACGCTAAACGCACACTGCTAATTTTTCATCTGAATAACAAACAAATCCTACCCAGCTTGTTATACTAATCTTCAAAAAGCTTATGATTGGTCAGTACATAGGGTAGCTTATGAGTCAACCAATAGTTTCTCTAATTGTTAACCTAAAATGCTGTAACATCGACGTCAGCCAGGACATTTTCACAACAGTAACTTTTCCTCTTCTGTCTCATCTGTAGCCCCATTATTCCATCTCCACAAAACATCTCTTCTCAGGAAGAATCATCTACTTCCATCCTCGAGGAAGAAACCACGTATTAGTGACAATTTAGAGCAATAGAACATTCAACTTATACAAGGACTTATTAAACATGGCCTTGTAAGACATAGCACATCAACTCACTAGGGGTAGCGGTGTACACATCTGTTAAGCTATTTAACACACACTTTTATGTAAGCATTGAACCACAGAAAATAACAGCACTTTTGTTAGAATTTTGCTTAGCTAAAGAACAGAAATTAATTATGGCAACCATTTTCAAACGTCACCTGTTTTTGCATGTTAATTCACTATTCTGTTAATACAATAAAATTATTAATAAAACATATTAGAAAATTCACACTCTCACACCCCCTAACCTCTCCGATGGTACTCCACCATTCCCATCTGTTACTCTGCCCTTGCCTCAGTCCGCAGGCTACAACCTGTATACACAATATCCCCGCAGATGTGGCAGTGGTGTATGTGTCCTGGCCATTTTAGCCCCTCCCTCAGACTCAGTGACCTTATTGCAAATGTATTCCCCATGTCTGACATCCAGCGCATCAGTACAATGCTAATCCCCTCTTTTTAGGTCTAAATGAGAGGACTGTCTGGCTCAGTGCACCTAGTTTCCTATCCATCAGGTACCTATGTGATCTAGCAATGCAGTGATATGACTGGTAGCTTTACAGAGTGATGTGTCTGAAACACTATGCTAAATGGTCAGAAGAAGAGGTTGCACAGTCATTGACATGTGGCCAACTTTAGAAAGTACTGAGAAAACACCATAGTTTATTCATGAAAAAGAGAGATGATTTGCTGTTGGAACCCAATGGACATAGATCCACATCCACGCCAAAGAAGCTTACAACAATATTTCTGTGCAGCATTAATTCAATTAATGGAAAGGACCACGATAAGAATGGTAAAGTATAGAAACTAATAGCACCATTGATGTTCATAGTGGCAAGTGGCAATTTTGAAGTGTGCATTAAAGCAGCATAAGTGATACTGTGTTGAACTAAACATGACAAACTTGCCAATCACTCTTGCAGCTCAGATCTGTTGGAGTGTTCCTTTCACAGGTCAGTTTTCCTCGTCCCCAGATGATGATTCTGTAAGTTGAAGATAAGAGTGTGTCAGTATGGTGGATAGATTACTCTTGCTTCTTTTATACTATACACTGGAGCAAGGAGTGGTCACGCCCTGTATGAATGGGACACGTGAGTAAGCATTGATGTTGTAATGCACATGAATGATTTAACTGTAAATTGCCCCATGTGTGTGGACTTTTAGTCTGTGCTCCATTGGATTCTTGCCCTAGTCTCTTAACATGTGCATGAAGATATGCTCACATAAATGCGTGTGCTTAATTACTTGGCCCATATGGGGCATAGCAAACATGGCTCCCTGGTGCATTTGGACATCTTGACAGCTGCTGCTAGTTTAATTCCTTTACTCGACAAGGGTGGAGTTCTTCATGATGGCTTCAAGTATTCCTATAGAGCTGTTGTCATTGGTGATGTGGTCTACTGCATTTTTGCCACTTGTTGAATTTGCACCATCTGTGTGGTACGTAATGGCTGTGTTGAGTTTTGTGTTAAGGCCCTTTGATGCAGTGATAATATTGTAGATTTTGGGGATGTTTGTGGCTGAGACCTGTTTCAGGTAGGGTCATATTGTCGTTTACTGACATTATAGCTGTTTCTGTATCTTGTCAGACAAAACTCTATCAAAAAATGGCAATATATTTATGTATATGACCTACATAAATGAAGTAGTTCGTTGTAAACAATGTCCACACTGAGGGCATTGTTTACAACGAACTATTTTAGGTGCAAGAGAAGACTGTTAGGTGTGGAACACGTGCGATAACGTCTGAATGGAATACATTCCCACAGAGACTTACACAATTAGGTCTCTAATTAGATAATTTTAGCCCCTAACAATGATCGATATTTTGTATTAGTGTCTGGTTTAGTGCAAAAAGATACCTTCAGATATGAGGTTCAAAAACGATATGAATTTGCAAGACTAATATAGGCTGAACTACCAAAAACAACAAAAGGCAAGGGAACAAAACGTACCAAAACATCCATTGAATTCACACTGGCAGCGGCAGTGGGTAACAATCTTTTTACATAGTTTAAATCGATACAGTTAAATACATGTTGTTTGTTTTACAGTCATGTGTTGCCCTTGAGAGATTTATTCAAACACGATGGTTTCAATCAAGTATAATACGTGCCTTGGAATCAGGATGTAGAAGAAATCACTGGCAGATGTTTGCAGAAAATGTTAATGCAGTTTAGTGAAAGCAAACGTACAAACAGCACAGCTAGGGCTTTCTGTTCACTGCTTGACTGTTGATCCTAACTGCTATGGAAACTGAAACCACGAGCCTTAGTCACGGGGCACCTTTGGTTGTTGAGGCTGAAACCTGATCCTTCTCCAGAACACCAGGGTCCTCGATGTTGATTTCTTTCTGTCACCAGGGCTTTTTACTTCCTTATCCACTGTACTGGCCAGGTTGGAAGACTACTGAAATGAGTTCGGTGGAAAACTGGAGTATGACTGGAATTATAAAGGGACTGTACTAACTCGAACAGCAGACATTTTAGTGCTCTGACTCACCAATTTATTAGCTTAGTGTCATCAGTTTTTTCACCACAACACGTTTATGTTTTATTCATTACGACAACCGGGGTATTCCCAAAAAACGTTAACACATGAGATCATGTAGAAAAAAGAACCCATATGTTAGGCCCTCGTGTCAAACTTTCCAGACAAACCTCAGCTACATAAACCTTAATAAAAGGTACCTGTATTGAAGAAAATATTTTAACTTATGAAGTGTGTGAATGTGTCATAACCAGACACTGCTTGGCAGGGGTTAGGGAATTCTTTTGGAAATTTGGAAAAGTACTGTACATTAAGGGCGAAGGACCAAAACCATGTTCATTACAGTGATCAAATTGGGCCTAGCAGTCCATTGAAAGCAATATTTATATATGACTGTTTAGTGCAGGTTACACGTTTGTGACCGGTCCCAAACAATACGAATGTCTTTCATTTACTCAATGGGCACTTATTTTGTGGGTTGACTGCCCTGCCACGCCATGGTGAGCAGCTCGGCTTTCTATGCATGTTAAGATATCCCGTGAGCTCTAGCTATTTTATTAATCATATGCGCTCATAAAAAAATGGACTGAAGGGTTCAATTTTTCGGACTAAGCTGAACAACTTTTAATGATCATTCTTTGATAACGGCTGTTGATTTCTCTAAAGCTAAACCCATGCTGTGAGTGCTTGACGTTGTATGTTGCATTTAAAGGTGCAGTACGGAGAGCATATATATGCCTCCTATGTGCATTACGACTTCCTGTCTCCCATGTCCGAGCTGGTGGAAGTGAAGGCAATGTAATTGCGAGCACGCAACAGATTTTCATCATTAGTGAATCATGGTTGCAACTACATATTTGCCTACCGTTTCAAGCACCTTTGCACATATTTTACATATCGCCCATCTACATATGTGCAGAAAAATTTCAAATTCAACAAACACATGTGCTTTGTTAGTTTGCTCATACAAAAACGGAACTTTTAATCATAAAATATAAATCATGTAAGAAATTGGGTTATTAGTTACGAAGAATGTGAGTTCTCCACAAGTAAAAGGCCCATAATTGTCTTACTCCCGGAAACCATGTACCCTATTGTACCAAGCGAAACAGAGTAGTCCAAGGCTTACTCAGGAGAGGTGGTGTGAGTTAGCAATCCCAATTTGCTTGGACATAACAACAACACTCAATACATTATTTTTCTGTCACTTTTTATTTTAAAAAGGAAAACTTCATTTATTACACACACACTACTAAAAACAACACATTAAGTTGCAAATATACACATTCAAGGAAATGGAAGTACCTTCAGTGACTCCCTCATATTTCATATCACATTACACTCCAAGTGGGTCCTGAATCTAATAATGACAATACTCCCTCACCTACATCAGATGCAACATCACAGTATACGGGGTGTCAGTATATATAGGGAAGACCTACTGGCTTTGTCAGGGTTTCATCATATTAATAACAATAACCATATTATACTTTGTCCATGTAACACCATTGAAATTGATGGCATAAGCCCGGGATGCTTTTCTTACATTGTGGGCTGCTGCTAGGACAGGGAGGCCACAATTCCCAGACTGCATTGTCAAAGGAAGAGTCAAAGGGGTTGTATAAAGGCCAGCAGCTCTTCCCGCAGCTCTTGATACTTTTCTTGCATCACGGGTCGCTGCTAGGGTGGAAGACCACAACTCCTAGGCTGCCTTGCCCCAGGTGGAGTTGAGGGGGCTATATAAAGGACAAATTATCTTCCCTCAGTGTGGGACTCATTTCTTTACATTGTGGGCTGCTGCTAGGATGGGGAGAACACAACTCTTGGGCTGCCTTACCCCAGGAGGAGTTGAGGGGACTGTATAAAGGATGAGAGCTCCTCCCGCCGTGTGGGACATGCCTGTCTTAGCCCGTTTGAGCCAGGGAGAGGCAGGGCAGGCCACTGCCCTGTCGCCTGGCATTGCCTGATGTCTTAGCCACATAGCTGCTAAATGTGGGACCTGCAAAGTACTGCATGTTCAGTGGAGTGGTAAGGAATTATAGACGAAATGGACAACTTCACTGAGGAGGTGGAGCCAATTCTAAGCAAGGGGAAACAATGGACTGATCGAGGCCCGAAAACTGTAAGAATGTTATAAAAGGGGAGGAAGATTATCTCTCCTAATAATATAAGCAGATCTCCAAAAAACCTTGGACAATAAGAGAGGTGCGAGAGATTGGTAATAATAACAAGGAAACTCAGATTTTTGGTAGAGGGCATGATGAGAAACAAACCTAGGGTAGCTCTTATGAAAATAAAATTATTTACACTGTTATTATCCCTGTTAGTATTCCTTGCTCGAACCACTAAAGCCCCCTTGCTGATTCGGGGACTATGGGCTCTTCCGATAGCGGGACTCGGGAAGATATATTAAATAATACGCAAAAGGAGTGTGAATATTGCAATAAGAGCGTTAAAAATCTTAGAGACCTCAATGTGCAGATGGGGGGGGAAACATGAACTACAAACACACATGACCCAATTTTATGATAAAACTGAGAGGCTAGTTTAAGCTCAAATGTGCGGAAGTAGAGAGGTCTGTAATGGAATAAGATGCATGGATGTGAGAAGCAGGAATAAGGAGGGAGGAGCGATCACACATGGGACTATAGGATTAATCAAGGAACGAAGCAGATTAAGAATGAAATAATCTCACGCAATACTAAATGGGGAAGTATTCATCAGAGTCAGGACCCCATGAACTCCTCAAGTTTGTAGCATAGACTTCCAAAATATTTCCCTTTAGAAAGAGGAAATCAAGAAGGGGAATATAGATGTATCCCTCAAACTCTCAATCATCAGTATGCACTGTGGGGATATTAGAAAGATCAGTGGGAACGGGAAACCAGACCACCAAGTGGGGGGAAAGTATGTGCAACAAGACTGGATCACATGGAAACACTATTAATACATTATACATGGGAGCTACATGGGGGCTAAGGAGGATAAGGATTCACTCAAAAATAAACTAATACATTGGATAAGGAATTATAGACACTGGTATTATCTTATAATATCTGACCTACAAGGGATGAAGTGCTAGTCCTCACAGAACGAGCAGTTTGATTATATAGTCTTAAAGTTGAGTAAGGAGGATTATGCAATTGGGCTACTGAATTTAGATCTGCAAACCTCCTCCCAAAGGGCTCTTCAATACAGTTTAATTTTAGTGCTTGAAATAAAGAGAATCTTACTCATAATATCAGTAAAATATTCACTGCCACCCAGACAGAACCTGCAAATTTATCCAATGAGAGATGCAATGATGACGGTCTTAGTGGGGCTTATTGACTTGGAAAGGGACATGACATTACCCTAGGGAAAAACCTGCCACTGATTATGGATCCATTAACTTTAAAACACCCAGATAGACAACTGAAGATGTTTGGATCACCATGGCAAGAAGAGATAAATCCAATACATACCCCCATAGAGAGTACAGACGATTCAACACAGATCTACTTACTCCTATGAAACAGAGCAGGGTTAAAACCCAAGGTGACTGACCCAGAATGGGGAGCCTTTCTTGATAATTTTCACATTTATGTGCTCTAAGAAACATGGGCTCTACAGGTCAGGTATATAATTTATTGCGTAGAAGTTAGACCTTCAAATGCAGGCTGCACATCAGGAGGTTTACTAATATGGATTAAGACATCCTTAGCATGCAGAGTAAGAAGGCTAAGGGTCTAATATTGAGCCTGGCAGTGGGGCAAGCCAACTGCCTGACTCACAGTGTGGAGACCACCACTGAACTGGCCCGTCTCCCCACCAGACCCATTACAAGGTTTCCACTGTGGAAACACTGCGGCAATATTGACTGAGGCCAATGCCATTGCACAGGCACAATTGGAATGTGCACTGTCAACACAGCCCCTGTACTGCACCCTGTGGCCCCCGGCACAGGCTTCCCACCAGCCTTTCCATGGCAGGGTCCCGCCATGGAAAGGCTGTCAGAAAGCTGAGTTGTAATCAGCCAGGCGGAGCCCAGGATGAGTACAACTCTGACCGCTGTCACCCTGTCAGGAACCATGTTCCTGGAGGGGATGGTGGTGCCTTAGCTGATCCGCCCTCCAGGGTTGTAATGTGGGAGTCGAACCGACAAAGATGCAGTGGTCCAACCGTCACCATGAGGTTGGTGATCCATGGACCGCCAGCCTCATAGTGAGGGCCAAAGTCTCAAATCCACTGATATTTTGGGCCTTGACATTAATTTGAATAGGGAATGAATACAAAAGGGTCATTTGTGTTAAGATTGTTGAACATCTATAACCGTTTTTCTAGTCTGAACCATGAGTCAGAAATTTTACTTGCACTAGGATACTTTTTGAGAATTCAAATATTGTAGGTCCTCTTGTTATAGTGGGGGATTTCAACACAACATTTGAACCATTGTTTTTTATTCAAAACCTGATGCAAGAGGAAGATGAGGAAAGTGGTGTTCCAAGATTGCTGTTTCCCCCCCTAAAGAGAAGCTCCAGTGTAGCATTACAGGTACCTTATGGTCGACATGTGTTTAATGGGTGTATGATTTCAGATAGGGTAGTCAACCATACATTCAGGAGGGCAAACTCCTGAAGCAGGATTGACTATGAATTGCTTATTTTAAATATATGACCCCAACCGCAAGACATAAGGGCATTGATAGATATGATAAATATCACAATGCTCTAGTTCTTGAGGTGAGGAATATTCCATACTTCTTTAATAATTGCTTCCCTCATATGTTGGATCCACCCATCGTATCCTCTAATGATGGTAGGAGGATAAAATGACCCACCATAATATTGGATGAGGACACTCTTGCTTGGATATATTTTGAAGTTACTTCGTCCTTAGGTTTTCCTGGCAAACAGAGTGGGTGGTCATACACACAGTTCACATACTATTTTTACACTATACTATTTTTACCACTATTCGTTAGCCAAAAAAGATTGATGACTGCTGTGAAAATTGGCAAGAGAACCACCAGAGCATAAGGGAGAAACCCATATACAAGAACACAGATCCTTGCTAAAAAGAACTGGGAAAATATTAATTGGAGAGAATTGGTCAGAACAGCTACAGTGAAATATGCTAAGTCATTATGGCATTTGCTCGCTAAAGGGGTACCATTTACTGTAGATGATTATGATTTCCATATCCAACCAAAAACTTGGGAACAATATTTTACTGAATTGTAGTCCATTAAAGAGATAGGTGAAGGAGTCCGTGCCAGAAGAGTCAGTCTGCCTGAAGCCCAGGATTGTGGTAGTGTGCCCCCAGTCACTTTTTCCATGGCAAAAACAATAACTGCCATTGGGCGCATGAAAAGAGAGAAAGCACCAATTTAAGATAAGATACCTGGTGATCTTTATTGCTCTGAGCCGATTGTTTGGGGTTATTTACTGAATGCAATTTCTAATTCCACAGCAAAGGGGTCCAAAATAATCAGAATTCATCAAATGAGCGGGATAAGAGTGATCCAGCCAATCATAGACTCATTGGTCTGGAAGAAAAGCAGCTTTTAGTAGAGCTACAAAATAGATTGATGACAACCAAGTCTTGTCCCACTTCAACCAGGGTTTAGGGCACATACGAGCACTTTATATAAGGTCTTTAATTTTCTATTTAGTATTTGGAATATTGATTATAATTAACGAAGGGCATTTGTATGTAGTGTTTGTCAATTTAGGATCTGCCTTTCATCTGGTTCTCCAGGAGTAATTATGGATGTCACTCAAAGAGATGGGGTGCATTAGGTCTGCACAGTGGGAACTATGCGCAAGTGAGGTAGGGCAGGTAGGCTAAAGTCATGCAACATTTAGATATTAAAAGAGGGGTGTGCCAGATATGTTTTATAGCTCCAACTCTGTTTAAACTCTAGATGAATGGGCTAATAGACTCACTATATGACTGTAGAGGTGACCTCCCTAAACTAGTGGACCAAAGAATCCCTGCCCTGCTTTTCACAGATAATACATTACTAAAATCAAAGTCACCCATGGCATTGCAAGTTCTCAGATGCTTGTGCTAAATCTAGGTTGGAAATTAATGTCACCAAAACTAAATTCATGACTTTCTGGCCAAACAAGACATTCAGAGGGAAAGCAAGGCTTTGAACTAGCAACCCGGAATGCCTAAAATATGTTGATTACTGTCAACACCAGGGCAGTGCGCGCTCTACGGGCGAATGGAATGCAAAAACCCAGCACTCTCAAGACAACGTAATTTATGAATTGTGCTGATATGTGGTTGTTTAACCTTTTGCATTGCAGAGTTCAATCCTGAAGACTTATTTTTAAGGTGCTTATAAATACTGTTCATTTGCAATGTATTGCTGCAGGCTTTCAGAGTGTGTCAGGGTGTGGTCCCTTTCCAGGGCCTTCTAGAAGCTTTCCCTGCAGCATGCCTGGGTGTGGTTGTGGGCTGGGCCAAGACTCTATAAAAGGGAGCCAGCCCAGCTCCACGTACTCACTATTCAGAGGTCCTGGTGCAGAGCAGCAGCAACTTCCTGAGCTCCTGTTCCGGTGGCCTACTTTGATCTTCCAGGCTTCTGCCCTTCATACTACATTGGTGATCCTTAAGCAGGGCTGTAAGACGGAGGTTGGGCTGGGCCCCCGACCCCGTTATCGAGTACACTCAAATTCTTGGTCCTTATTCTTATATGACAAACAATTTCCCCTTGCGCGTGTGAATGTGCGCTTGGACATTTCATGGCATTTGCATGCTGTTACTAGAATCGGCAATACGCGCGATTATTATTCTGTGTTTAATTCATGTTATTCATTGTGTGCTACCATTCCTTAACAGTTTCATGGTGGCATTCGAATCAACAAGACGCGCGATTCTTTCCTCGTGTTTAATTAATGTTATTCATTGTGCACTACCATTCCTTGGCAGTTACATGGTGCCATTCGAATCGGCAAGAAGCGCAATTCGCTTTCTAAAGATTTAACCCTTGATATACATTGTGCGCTACTATTCCTTGGCAGTTACATGGTGGCATTCGAATCGGTAAGGGGCACAATTCTTTCCTCATGTTTAATTAATGTTATTCATTGTGCGCTACCATTCCTTGGCAGTTACATGGTGGCATTTGAATCGGCAAGACGCGCAATTCTCTCCTCATGCTTAATTCATGTTATTCATTGTGCGCTACCATTCCTTTGCAGTTACATGGTGGCATTTGAATCGGCAAGACATGAATTCTTTCATGTTATTCATTGTACTCCACCATCCTAAGGCATTTACTTGGTAGTAATCGAGTTGACAAGTTGCGTGATTTATTCCTTGAATCTACGTTGTGTTATTCATGGTGCAAAATCCTTCTATGGTGTTTACTACTTATGTGAAAATCTGCAATGTGCGCAATTCATGTTCCAACATTTTGAGAGAACAAAAAAGGTCAGAGTTCTAGATGGAATGTTCTGTGTTCCTGATATGTAGTCTTAAAAAAGATTCATATGATGGTTGAGAACTTATTCAGATTGTTTCCTGATTCTCATGCAAAAGAAAGTACTTGAATTTTAAAGTTTCATTTAACCTCTCTTGATTCCCTCACAGGTATTCAGTCATCTTGAAGCCTAGTCATTTTAAGTCTATTCTTAGGTTGTTCATGTTTTCAGAATGACGATGCTTAGAGTCATAGCCTAGTACTGATTTCATGAGATGTAATTTTGATGTTGTGTGTTTTAACCTTTTGCTTCCTACAGGTCTCCTTCCCAACGGTTCCCTTCCTAATCCCCTTTTCCCCACTTGGACTCTCTTAGACTCTGTGACAAATCTAATCAGAGTATTGGAGCTGTCTTGTGGTGGAAGTGTTGGGAACGTGCACAGACACGAGGATCTGGTGACTCTGACAATTACTTAGTTTTGAAGATATCTGGTAATCTATCATGAGATCATAAGTCTTCAAAAGCCAGCTGTCCCTACAGCACATTGAGGCCGCACTGTAAAGAAAATAAATAAATCACATTTTTTTCCAGTCTGAACCACCCTTATAATTTATCATGCTAGGGGGCTTGGTGCGGCTTACAGAAATATGAGGACTTGAACAAAAAAGGGCCTGGAAAAATAGAAAACATGTTTATTTGCTTGATATTGATCCTACCTAAAAGTGTTCCATTACAAGCACAGGAATTAGGCAAATTAGTCCACAAGGGGCATTTTGGTACACTTCTTGGCCAGGAGTTTCAATAATTAAAGAGCGGGACAGCTGTGTTGTGGCTGCTGTTATTTGACACCCATAGACTTATTCACTAGCTGTGGGATGCAGGAGAAACACAAACCCCCTGGAAACCATTACGGCTCCACAAGAGCACTTCCTGTGCTGTGCAAGAGCTAGCATCTTCCTTTTTACTACTGAAAAGTCAGGAGCTACTCCTTTTCTTCTCCCGAGGTGGAAACATCTCTGCCTTCTGCTGTTCCACTACTGTCAATGGCATGGGCAGCAATGTGTGCCTGGCATGCCCAGCCCTGAGACATAAGCAGGGGGGTGGCAACACATCCAATGTACTGGTCCCTACCTTGGGGGATGGGCTCCTCAAGGCAAAATAATACTTGTGTTTGCTCTCAGTGGAAGAAATTTGACTGAGGAGGGGTGCCCATGCACACTCCCTCCCAGGCAGTTCATGATGCACAACCCCATGGGCTCAGGCCCACACCAATGGGTTTGTAAAAGAGAATGGCCTGAGCGCCACTCACTCATGTTTTTCCTGTTTCTCCTTTAAGCAGACAGTGCATTCACCTGGTGTATCTCCAGTCCCATGGGGCCAATGTGGCTGGCCTTTTGCTTGTTTTGCTCCTGATGGTCAGACGTAGCCACCAGGAGCATCTAAAGGGTGCTTTGAATTGGGAGTGTTATTTCTACTGATTCCTGCACCGGACCTGTCCTCTATTGGGCTCTTGGTGCCATTCTCATGCTGGTATGGGCATCTGGTGCAGCACCTCCACAAGCAGCCAGCAAAACACACTTCTGGCTGTACTTCTCATGCTCCAAAGCCTTCTGCCCTTTTGAAAGGCACTCGGGCAGTGAAGTCAAGGACCAGTCCACAGACGTCCTAAAGGATCCAACCAGAATCCCGCAGCAGGTCCTATTCCCCAACTAGTTCTCGGGAGGTCTGAAAGGGCCAGTGGCACTGGTCCAGGTGAGGCCTGTCCTTGTCCTATTGGTTAGCTGGTGTCAAAATCCCAAAGTCCATCCTCCCGTTGTATCAGATAACTTCTCCTTACAGCTTTATTTTGCTGCCATCATGCCCAGGTCAAGGGTCTTTGCATCTGTCTCTTCCTTGTGCAGGGGTTTTTAACTGGGTGTGGAAACTTTAAGGGGGCATGTATGCCTGGCTATTCCTAGGACCCCTCCACCTTGTCGCAACTTTCCTGCAAAGCATCCTAAAACAACTCAAAATGGCAACTTCAAGTTGTGTCTGATAAGGTCACCAATCAACAGGCAAGCCCCTACTGTATTGGGTCCCAAGGTCTGGGCTTTCTCCTTTGTTGGTGTGGACCTGGGCCTGTGCAATTTAACAATCTAATTAACAGATGAAGCTTGTGTCTGCACTCCTTTCCTTTCCCAGGAACTGGGGCAAGCACTGTGTTTGGTCCTTTTATTTGGGGAAGCATTATATCCCTCTTCTGGAGAGAAGAGTAACTGACTTGGCCAAGTAAGTGGGGGGGGGGGGCAAAGACTTGCAATCTGATTTTAAGGTGAGCAACGGAAATAAGATAAATCATGAAGTCCCATAAGATGTGAAGGTGGGTTATTGGGGACTACAAATTCAACATCAATGTGTGTGTTTCACATAAGCTTTATTCGGCCAACAGACCATCAAAGCAATACAATACAATACAATATAATATAATATAATAATATAAACCATAATGTCATAGAAAAATTTAAAAAAAGAATGATCCATGTTTGCCCGTCTTAAAACAATTTAAACTCATTGTAAATAAAAAGTGCGTATCCGCCATGCTGTTGCTAAAAACTTACTTACTGCGTAAATTGTCACATTTGAATTGTGGCTTTTTAAGATCCGCAAAGCTAAAAAACATTTCCTTAAATTCAATTCCCTACAGATTTTATATATCCATTTAATCCTTGGGATTGAATAGGCGGGACAAAAAAACATAAAATGTTCTACTGTTTCGGAAGGAATGCCACATACAGGACAGGTATCAGAGCTTGACTTAGGTCCCCATCTGCTCGTTAAGGCCTTCAGGGGTAATGTTCCAAATCGAAATCTGGCATACAAACTTTTGCCTAACAAATCAGGTATTGTATCTAAGTATGGTTCAAACTCAGGGTACCATTTAAAATCAATAAACGAGTTAGTTAAATGACCATTCGATTTCTGAGAAATGTAATTATTACATATGTGGGACCAGTAAGCTCTCTTCAATACTTTAACATGGGGCTTCACAAGTTGCTGGGGATTCTCCCAGAAGTTCCTCAGTCCTAGCATGCAAAACCAACTAGATACGTGTTTGATCCATGGTATGGACATGGAGTTAGAGGTTTTTAACAATTCTAATAGGGAAGACTTATATATAGCCAGTTCAGGAACTACCCAAAGCCTCACCCAATATAGTAGGGGCCGTAAGATAATCAAATCGGCTATACGTTTAAGCCCTAGATCTAAAAAAAGGGGGGTTAATGGGGTGCTAGTAGGACAAGCACATAGAGCCCGTGCAAAGCTATTCTCAATTTTAGTTATCCTACTGCTATCTGTCATGCCCCAAATCTCTGCACCATAAACAGCAGCACCCTGTGCCTTGGCCACATAGATCTTTACTGCTGGAGACACAACTTTAGCGATCGTATTCCTGTAAAGGCGTAATATGGATGCTGCCCGATGTTGCAAAAGCCCGCCACTCTTACCGACTTGTTCGTCCCAGAGGAGTGAGTCTGTAAGCCTCACACCCAAGTAGTCGATAGAGCTAACCTGGTCCAAAATAGCTCCATCTAACCTGATCGTACACTTCTTACGAGAGCCAGAGCGAAGCACCATCAATTTTGTTTTCTTCGAGTTCAGCTCTAAACCAAAATTCCAGCAGAATGATTTAAATCTATCCACAAGAATTTGCAGCCCCATAGGGGTCTTTGAGATCAATAGAGAGTCATCCGCAAAAAGAAGAATTGGGATTTTCTGATTGCCTAAGCTGGGAGCATCATTCTGGCATGTCATGAGTTCTTGGACCACCTCGTTAATGAATAAAGAAAACAAAAGTGGCGCTAGGACACATCCCTGACGAACACCTCTTTTAATGGGAAACTTGTTAGTCAGTTCGCCTTGGTTACCCCATCTTACTTGAGCGTATGTGCCTTCATGCATACGTGTTAATAAATGAATGATATCAGATGGTGCCCCTCTTTTGTGTAGCACTCCCCAAAGCTTGTCTCTAGGTACCAGGTCAAAGGCAGAGCGCAGGTCTACAAAAGTGACATATAGTGTTTGCTTTGCCAAGACTACATATTTCCAGTGTAGCACGGTCAACCTAAATGCCTGGTCAACCGTGCTAACTCTAGAGCGGAACCCTGCCTGAAGTGGTGATAGGATCTGCTGCTCCGTCACCCAACTCGTCAGTCTAACTAACAATTGTTTTGCAAAACATTTTTGTAGGTTGTCAATTAAACTGACCGGTCTGTAGTTAATTGGAAGATTTACGTTGCCCTTTTTATATATTGGAATAATTTCTGCACCCTTCCACGTCTCAGGGATCTGTCCTCCTTTTGCGATTTTGTTTGACAGCATATTAATATACCAGGTCCAGATGGGTAACTCTGATTTATAAAGGTCACCTGGAATTTTATCAGGGCCTGGGGCTTTACCTGTCTTTAGAGATTTAATGGCGTCTGCAGTTTCTTCTAGAGAAAAGCAAATATAGCTTTCAGAGTTAAATAGATTCCCACTGGACGGAGAAGTGGCAAGGTTAGCATTGGGTGAAATTGGGGGGTATAATCCCACTTTCTCACAATCGACAGTCCCAGTGGAGGCAGTTCCTTCGTACAAGAGAGAGAAATGATCCACCCAGGTACCAGGTTGAATATGGTTCCTTTGTATAAACCTACCCCCTCTCTCGTGCTTAGTCAGCAGTTCCCAAAAAAGCGTATTGTTGTTTGTTTTAGTAGCATCTAGCAAGTCCTGCCAAATAGCATCTTCCCAAGCTTTCTTTGATTGTAGGATTATCTTTTTATATGTGAATCTTGCTTGTTTGATTGCCCCCGTATACCCGGCCAGTATAGCCTTCCTTAACTCAGTCTTAGCCCTCATGCATGCATCATTAAACCAACTGCTGTTAGGTGAACCCCCATATTGCCGGTTTGCCGTGGCTACCTTTTTATAAAAGACACTTTGAAGTTTAACCATCATATCTTCGTGAATATCAAGAAGTGGAATGGCTTCTGGTTCGAAGTCTTCATAGGCTGACAGATTATCTAAGAACACTTGGTAGATCTTACATAGCAAATAGGGGTTTGACATGACTTTTGGCCACCTCACCTTTGTATAAGCATTGTTTAAAATAGGGGGAGGGGCCATTGATGTTTGCATATTCAAGGTTCTACCAAAGATATTCCCAGCAAGGGTGAGCAACAATGGAAAGTGATCACTCTCGCATCTTGAATCTACCCTCATATCTAGCAGCAATGGCCAAAGACGCACATCCACCAGAAAATAATCAATTACGCTGGCCACAGAACCTCGTAGGAATGTCGGTGCCAAGTTTAAATCAGAAGGAGTTCGACCATTACAGGCCCTTAGGCCAAACTTTAAGCATAGTGTAGCAAGCTGAGTTGCTACACGAGAGCGTGGAGGATAACTATCACCATCCAATTGTGCAATACCCCATAATTCGTCCTCATCCGCAGTTAAATCACTAAGAAACGCTGAGGGTTCGAAAGTGCAATTTACATCCCCTGCAATAATTAAATAGGAATTAGTTTGTAGCGTGTCTAAAAAGTCAAAGAGTAAAGTTAAAATGTGTGATTCTGTACCACGTGCAACAGAACGGGCGTAAACATTAATTAAGATTATGTTAAAATTTTGATTAAAAGAAATTTGTAAACCCATCAAGTCGGGACAATCAAATTCTAAAACCTTATAGTCGCATTGGAGCTTTGAGTTTAAAAGGATTAAAAGACCCCCTTTTGCGCGACCAGTTGCTTTCTCTGAAGGCAGTGCAGGGATATTAAATGAAAGAAACCCATCCATGCTTGGTTGGCCCTCGGCCCAAGTTTCTTGAAAGAGACACACATCTTGTGACTTTATATAGGCAACCCAGTCCACATCATCCAATTTCCTAGCAAGGCCCGCAAGATTCCAAGTCATAATGGATAACCCATTAGTTCCCAATGCAGCCCCATGTTTAGGGGATGGAACATCCTTATAGTTCGACTCGATAGCAAGGTACTTCTCTAATTTGTCTAATGAAGGTGCCACTAGATTATCCTGATAGGCGGCTTCCTGGGCAGACAGTCATACATGCCCCGGATGCAGAAAGACGCCTTCTTCCCTAGAGCCTCTCTCATTGGTATTAGCAATTGGGACAAACACAGGAGTCTGTTTTGGGTCAATGTGTGTTTTATGTAGTTTGATACCTCAGTGGACTTTATAGGCCCTAGTAGTGCACAGCTGTACTTTAGGGGAGATTCTGCCTATAATTTATAATATAGTGAAGCACCACAAATTTTCCACAAAGTACTACAAACCTACACTATGAATGCCCCTCATATTATAAGGTGGATGTACCCCAGATAAGTGCCAATCCTTTCAGAGTCCCTTCTGTGACAGTACAACTGTGAGAGATACTGGACTGCACACAATAGTAGTCTCACACTCTCAGCCCACACATGTGCACATGTTTACACATAACCAGACCAATACCTCAGCCTAGCAGAAGTGGCTTTATCTTAAAAAGGCAGACACTGGTGGTTAACATGCTCAGTCCAGTTACTGTGAGTGAGGGTAAGGTAACGTTACTCGCTCACAGTAACTGGATAGTAAAAATCAAAAAACTCTGGTGGACTAAATGGGCAGCATCCGTTTGCTACAGATCCCTAGAGCCCCTGAAAATGTTACACAATAGAGAGAGACTTTGAGTCAGCCTCCTTAGCCATTCCTTGATTGGAGTGTTAGTCATTATCTGTGGCTGCAACTTGTCTGTTAAGTCTAGATCCTCATAAGGCATGATCATAAGGCGGTGGGAATATTGAGCTGGTGAGGGCACACTGTAGGGTAAAATAAGAAAATTGTTATCAGAAGACATCTTGTGTAATTGCTGAAATAAAATGCTTCTGTCAGATCTCTCTAACATTTATCTAACTCAAGGACAGAGCGCGATCTCCTTGCTACCATTCCTGGCCAAGGTCCTAAAGAAAATCATTAACAGATACCTCACTGAATACTTGAATGACCACAACTCTTTGACACCACTCGGTCTGGTATCAACCCCAACCACAGCATGGAAACTGTCCTCATCACTGCCATGGATGGCATCTGCATAACTCTGGAAAAAGGAAACACTGCTATGACCTTCGTCCTCCTAGACCTCTTTGCAGAATTTGATAAAGTCTCTCACCCCATCTCTCATCCTCATCTACAGCCTCCAGGAAATTTGAATCCCAGGACACACACTCCAATGGATCTGCTCCTTTCTGACTGGAAGGACCAAGTCAGTCAGCCACCATATACCTCAGATGACTGCAACCTCATCTGTGGAGTCCTTAGCCCAATCCTCTTCAACGCATGCATGATTCCTCTAACCAGCATTATCTATTTTCACAACATCAATGTTCTCTGCTATCCTAACATGCAACTCATTCCCTCACTCACGAAAAAGACGTCAAGTACCCAGATCAAGTTAAATGCCTGCATGACTGAAATCACAGACCAAAGTCATGTTTGGGTAGAGCACATCACTGTGGGACTCCATTGGGTGGCTTAAAAAGCTACACCAACATCCATTTACATGAAGTACCTCAGGGTCATCATCAACAGCAAACT
Source organism: Pleurodeles waltl (assembly GCF_031143425.1). Taxonomy (NCBI): domain Eukaryota; kingdom Metazoa; phylum Chordata; class Amphibia; order Caudata; family Salamandridae; genus Pleurodeles; species Pleurodeles waltl. The sequence goes on from NC_090440.1 coordinate 1,845,194,180, forward strand.
CAATATGACCGCGCAAGTCACTGCTGTCATCGTCTCAATGGTTCCATACCCTGAAGATGCTGAGGAAGGTTTTCAAATAGCTCCCAATCAGCACCCAGAAAAAAATCATACACGCCCTAGTCACAAGCAAACCGAGTGGAAGTCGCACCCGCAGCTGTGTGAGAACAGAGCTGAGTGGCTGAGCCAAGCGGCAGTGGCGAGTAGCAGTAAAACATGGAAGAGTGGTGCCACACAGGAGAGTGGTGCCGTGCAGAAACTGGTGCTGTGGAGGAGCGGCAGCACAAAAAAATGCTGTACAGCAAGAGCCCTGAAGCATCAGGCTCAAGCTGTCCAGGGACCTGCAAGCTGCTCACCGCTTGCTGCCATCATCATAACATCCAGCAGTACACCTAGGAGCACTCAGGAGCAGAGGGGTCAGTGGCAGTGGTGGTGGTGCTAGCGGGGTGCGTGAGGGGGTTGATTCTCAGGTGAGTCTCGGGTGAGGCACAGGTGCAAGGAGCAGGAGTAAGGCACAGGAGCACGGAGCCCAATCTAGCCCTGCATCCACACCCGGCTTAACACCCAGCTTGATATCTAGCTTGATACCTGATTGTGACGGTAAATTCTGCAGCACGTGCAAGTGCCAAGCTGCTTGGAAGGTGTGGGGGGGTAATTCCTCCTCAATTGGTTGAGACCCCTGGTCGTGGAGGTGGCTCGACTAGGTTGAGTGCAGTTTGTGATCAGGATGTGCTCCCACCCCTCCCATGAGCTAACCTCATAAGGCACACAGACATACAGGTGCTTTGCGTTGGTCTCCAAGGATGAGTTAAGGGAATTTCGAATCCCAGCTCTAGACTTGAGCATCAGTCTAACATCAGCTTAACTTCAAGCAACAGCGGAATCAGCCTTATCATCAGCCTTTTCATCAGCATTGTATCAGGGGAAGAACTTGATAATGCCTAATAATCTATAAAAATTTGCCAAGTGTCTGATGTTCATCTACCTTGGTTGAGTACTCACTGCACTGGCAATTACATTTCTTTCCAGCAGCCGGCACCAACCCTTACTGGAGATCCAGCATTCTCATCTGGAAATACTGGCCTGGCTTACAATCTCAATTTTATAGCACTTCAGTTTGCCCACTTTTGTGCATGACTCCATCTAGAACTTCTTGCGTGACTCCATCCAGAACTGAACTGCTCAGCATTATTTAATTAGTCTAATTTAACTTAATTCCTATGCCTCTAATATGCATTCTGGCAAGACCCCGCATGAAGCATCAGATAAAGAAAATAGTCCAGGCCACCGGAGCTGAGGCACCAGAAGAACTTGCCATTGATATTGTCCCAATACTGTCTTCACAGGACAATGTCCCAACACCGCCAATTCAGGTCAAGGCCAATTCAGCAGTCACAAGGCCTGTCCAAAAGGTACTTTACTGCAACAGTGGAATTTTAAAAAGGCTTGGAACTGCTGTTTTGCACATCCTCTCGAACATCCTCCTGTACAATCAAGTAACTGCTATGGAGGCAGCTACTCTCCTCCAAAAGGTTCATTTACAACTGCACAAGTTCATTCAAATGTTCATGTGACAATGGTTTCACCTACAGCCCTTGAGAGCAGAGCTAGCAACCTAATGGACAAGCTTGTCATACCAATAAAAAACACTGATTGCCGATCCCTGCTTTCTTCCTCCATGCAGGTGACACAGCTGACAAGCCCTCACTCAGGACACCCCTTGGCATGTGCATCAAATCACTGTTCCCTATCAGGAGCTGGTTCCGACCGCGACCACTTCTGTCTAAGCCAAACCAGCCCAGAGTCTTGTCAACTTTCGTTGCAGGTTCCTGACCCCAGCTATATCAAGATGGATCTCTCCTCGACAGTCCAATTCTCCAGGAAATCCACAAAAGCAAAGCACAGCAGACCCCTTCCTCGTTCACTTCCTTGGAGTGGGAAGCAATGATAGCAACATATGGTGATGGGAACTGTTGGACCTGGCCCTTTTGGCAGGTTCATCTCCTGACTTTTTGCCTCTTTCCTCCTATTTTTTCTGAACTCTTGAAGTTGGCTCTTGGACTCTGAGAACTTTATCACTGCTGATCAGTGCTAAAGTGCAGGTGCCCTCCCTTCTAAAGTTGGTATGAATGGCTTCTACTTAATTGGCATATTTAATTTACCAGTAAGTCCCTTGTACAGTGGTATCTCTATACCAAGGGACTTAAATGCTACTACTGGAACTGCAGCGCTGCTTGCACAACCCACTGAAGTAGCCTTTCATACCTATCTCAGGCCTGCCAGTGCAGGGCCAACATGTACAGTCTGCTGCCACAGGGACCTGGCATCTAAATTGACTTGCCAGGCCCAGAACTCCCCTTTTACTACATGTAAGTCACCCCTAAGGTAGGCCCTAGCTAGTCCTATGGGCAGGGTGCTATGTATATAGAAGGCAGGACATGTGCCTAGTAGCGTGGCCTGTCCTGGTAGTGACAAACAGCCTGTTTGGTTTCTCACTGCTGTGAGTGCTGCCTTCTCAAAGGATTGCATTGGAAATGCCTTACCTTATGTCTAGGATGTATTGTCTGATTTATGAGGGGTAGTGTAGGCATATTTGGTATGGTTGTAATGATAGTGAGAAATGCTGCTTACTGATGTAAGTGGATGTTTTATTACTATTACAGAAATACCACTTCTAGAAAGTGTGCATTTCTCTGTGCTTATGACTCTGGTGTTTTGCAGCTTGACTCCAATCCACGGTTGGGCAGAGTGACAGTTGGGCTTTGTGCATACTTTTCAGACAGCCTGTACACAGGGAGGGTGGAGGTTTCACAGAGGTGCACCTGCATTTTGAATAGTCTTCCTGGGCTGAATGAAGGGAGAGGCAGGGCCCTGATGCCTCTGTAAAGGCTGTGCCCTGAACTCACACAAAAGGGTCGTTTACCCCCAGCTGATGTTTGGAGTCTGTGCTAGAGTAGAGAGGGGGCACTCCCAGAACCAGTTGTAACTGGTTGGAACCTCCTCTCCCCTTTTTTGTTAACAAACTGTAAAACTGAGTATAAGTACATGGGAATTTTCCACACAATTTGATGACATCTTGGATTTGGAGACAGAATGCTGCTGGAGGGACTCACCAGGGACCGTTATGGACTGCTACTGCTGTGTTGACCTGTGACCTGCTTAGTCATGTGGAGGAACTGCCAACTGCCTGCATTTACCTTGTGCTGGCCTGCTGCTGGGCCCTGCCGCCCTGTACTTCCTTCGAACTTTGTCCCCAAAGGCAGGGTGCCATGGTCCCGGACCCCTGCAACTGTCTGGCTCAAGCACATGAGGAGCGCTTTCTTTTTAATTGCATAGTGCCTTGAGCAGCACTCCCTCTTTATGAATCTAGAGCCTGAAGGAGGGATTATCTTTTGATTTGCCCCTAGTGCTTTGGGAAGCGTGTTGTTCTGCAGCCAGGAATCACTGCTGCAGCCCAGGCTCATTAAGTCATAAGAATTATTGCTGCGACCCGGTTTTGGCTATAACGCGCCGGAGCCACACTGCCCCTGGAACCCCCGGGGCACCACTGAAGGCAAGGAAAGGAGCTAGCATGCTCCAACTGTGCCCCCGGGGCAGAGCAAGCTCTGAGGAGCACCACCGGGGCAGAAACAGGCAACCATTCTGGTGCATGCCGCCTGACACTGCCCAGATGGGCCGCAGCCTGTTGTTAGATGCTGGGCGAGGAAGGAGGCCTCATCGGAGGCTCCCCACCCCACCGGGCCCCATTTGTTGCTGTGAGGACGGGTGGGGGGAAGGAAGCCTCATCGAAGGCTTGACCTGCCCCCACCTGAGCCCGGATAGAACTTTTAAGACCGTGGGTGGGGAGGAAGCCTCACCAGAGGCCCCCCCAGGCCCAAATAGTTGTTACTGGCTTTGGCCCCCCCTTCTGGAGGCCCAGTTGCCCCAGGAGGGGCCCGTTATAAAAACAGGAGGGGGTGCGTGCTGCACCCTTCCCCAAAAATTATCACTGTTCTGCTCTGCAGGGCACTAGAGGTGCCTATTTTACCTTCACAAATACAGGTACTTTTTTTTTTTTAACGACATATGATTTTTAATGTTCGTGGTATGGACATGGTAGAGTACTATGTTTTCCTGGTTCTTTGATTATGTGCCATATATGTTTGCTGATGCTCCTTTTAATGGCATTCCCTGCTGATACGTTTCACGACTTACCATATGTTTTCTAATGTTTCCGATATGGACATTTATAGTAATTCTATGACAAGTGCATTTATTTATTAATGAGATTTCTAACTACTGCTTATGTTGCAGAATAATAGGTAACCTGTGTGTTATATGTGACTACTGCTGGTTCTGCAGAGTAACTATTGTGTAACGTCTGACAACTGCTTGGGTAGGAAGATATTACTGACATGTTGTGTTTGGTCTAATAATTATGTTGCGTACTATACAGTTTATTTTTATATAACTTTGTGTGTCGTTTGTGGTGGGGATAATGCGTCACGTGAGTTGTGTGTGTTGTGATAATGCTGCCTCTGTGATAGGCCAAGCTACCAAGGGGGTGAGCAGGGGTTATCTTGGATGTGTAACTCCTTTGCCCTGACTAGAGTGGATTGGTTCTGCCTGGCTTAGGTGCATACCCTAGCCAACCAGAAACTCCATTTCTAACATGAACGTTGTACAGAACCACACCAACTCAACCCCACGCTCACCCAAAGCACCGTCCATAGACTCCATGGAAGGAACTGGTAAACATTCTAATATTACAGCAGAGTCAATATTAGTGAAGGTCCAGGGGGGTATATTGAACACCCTCCAGCGGAAGCCCTCAATTACCAGTCCGCAAATATGGACACTCAAAATAACCTACTAAACACACTGGCAGTCTTTACTTCAGGGATCAACTCAAAAATCGCAGATCTTAAAAATTTCATGATCAAAGCCCAGAAATCAGCTTATACCTGGATGCTGATATGCCCCTGCTCCTGTTCCCCCATTTTGGACAAGTTAGTGACTCTTCCAGGAATATTAAGCAACGCTTTAGAGGAAATGAAGCACACCTTGCAGCAGCACTCTGCGGCCAATTCCAAGACCACCAAAGCTACTAGAAGCACTCACTTCTTGTCATCCCGAGCAGAGCCTTCCCCTTCTCAAGACTCCTTTTCAAGACGTGTGTCATGAGCCTTTCAGGCGGACAACTACAGTGTAGCAGCGGGCAGCCATCATTGTGCAACCAACACAGCACACTGAAGCAGTCTCGCAATACACAGTCTTCAGGGCAGCCAGCACTCTCGTTTAGATGCTGACACTAATGGCAGTTTTTCAGGACTAAGAGATACTCTAGTTGCAGTACATCCATCAACAGAACCCTTGGAGAAAAACAGGTGGAAAAGGCGGAAGGATAGGGTGAAGGCCAATGGGAGGAGATCCAATTACTCCTTCTGTAGTAGTAAACAGGTCGATCCAAATCTCCACTCTGATTTAACTCAGATCAACAGGGGGTAGATCTAGAGGGATAGAATAACATATCATTGAGTCCTGCTCTGAGTCAAGCAACTAACAGCCCCACTGAACCCTAGGGATTTACATCAGCGAGTCCTCACAAACAGGTGACAATAGCTATCCAAACAGAGTTATTTGACGTTGCAAGACCGGCTACTCAGTCAAGTACAGCTTCCTTAACAAATCAGTCTTTTAACCAACATAGAGCACTATCTACTGGTTCTCCTAAAGCTTGCATAGGTGCTCAACTTATTGTAACCACTGACTTTGCAAGAAAGACACGCACAGTCAAAGCGCCCCAAGATCTTCCCCATCAAAGGCCATCAGCTCGGGACCTGAGGCCCCTAGAAGCCACCTGTGAGCAGTACCAGTATGTCAAGGGTCCACTCACTCTCAACCAGCTACTGACAGCATGATGCCTCAAGCTTTGGACGTCCCTGTATTGCAATCACCAGCACTCTCCCATGGCAGTAGAAGCACCCGTGCAACTTTTAATGTATCCTAAGTATAAGTGAAGGTGTGCATATGATATGCTCATCAAGGCAATATTCATCGATTGCTGAGCCAGATACCTAACACTCCAAACTTAACCATCGCTGATGGGTGTCAGTGGAATTTCTACCACTTTGCTCAACCCCAAAAAATGAAACTACTAAAGTGACTTGGATCTCCGGTGAAGTTGCCAACCAGGTTCTGGGGGGGCAGGTTTTTTAGAAAGTGGGACATTCAAGTTACCCTTCACAATTGAACCGGCATATCCTCACCTACTTCTGGCGAGGCCAGGCAACGGAGGAATTGAGCTCCCGAAGTTAGTTTCTGGTGGTAACTTAAAAAGCACACAAAGCAAGCCACCCTTGCCTTCTGCTCTATAAGGTGCCCAGCTAACGTTGCAACCACTGGAGGCTCCATCTCATGGCAAATAATGGACCTGGCTCCCAGAGACTCTGCTTTCAACAGCAAAGCAAATATGAAAAAGCAGACCCGTTCTTGGTCACTCAGAGTCTAAAGTAGAACTTAATATGTGCTCCTGGAACATCAATTGTTTACTTGATAAGCTAGAGGACAGAGACACATTGAACTTCTTAACCTCCTTTCAAATAATCATGTTGCAAAAGACCTGGACTGAAATAGTGCTGGTGATCCCACGATACATGAATCATTCTGTGCCAGCAAAACAAAAAGCCTGCTATGGTTGTATGAGTGAAGGTTTAACCATCTATATCCATTCTGCTATACAGGGGAGCCATCATATGCACCTGCAGAAATTGACAAAGTGTTGTACTTTCTATGACCCAGGACTGTCTAAAAATTAATGTAGCACGTATGAACATCTGTATACCCCCCAAAAAAGTTTGCAAATTGGAGGCCATAGCATATCTGGTCAGAGAAATAACGAGTATGCAGGACAGCCCCCTGGCTTCAAGCTTGTCCTGTCAGGGGATTTTAATACAAATCTATTGGGAACAGAACACTTTGAAGAGGCTATTGTGGCTCAGAACATCTTCTGGCAGGTTCCTGATCAAATCACATGCGGAGCCTTCAAGGCAGACAAATTGAAGAAATTGCTTATATACAACCTGGAATCCATGGACCTTTGAGCTACCAATGATGCTTCACAATAGATCAGCTGCCTTCCTTACCTTTCTATAATCAGAAGGCATGCACATTATTCAATTTCACAATGCTTTTGTCCTCCCGGTTCCATCAAGTTTCAAAGTTCCAGATTGTAGCTAGAGGCAAAAACAACCATTTATTGCAAGAACTGTTCTTCACTTACATAATAGATCATCATGATCCAACAAACGCACAGCAGAGTATCACATTTACAGGGAGAATGGCAAAAAGCTTAAATGTCATTAGACACCATCTCCAAGCTATCAGAAAAAGCCAAACGAATGTGGAAAAAAATATCAGGCTATGCAGCCTCTGCACAAATAGCATGGGACTAGGACAAGTTTGCTAAAGAGTTTGTGGCTTCTTGCCCTCATCAATTAAGAGCACCAAGATATAACAACCTAAAGGAGCCAACACCAAATCAGGGAATCAGGACAATTAAATGCAATATAAACAGCGCTTTACGTTTATTTCAAAGAAATCCTTGAAATGTAGCCCTGAAGATGCTTGTGTCCAAATCTAGGTCTGCCTACAAGAAACATCTGTGAGAATGTCAAAAGGATGAGGCACCCAGTCTAGCAACCACGCTTTTGAATGTGTTTAAGACAAATAGGCATGCACAATTCTGGAAGCGTGTGAATAGCTTGAAAAGTATAATGTAGCCTAATTCTACAATAAAAAGTTCACCTGGAATCAACACCTCTCCCAGCACTTTGGACCTCAAAATCAAGAGTTAACCTGGGGTGAGGAGGCGACTAATCTGGTATCCAGGACCATCCAGCGGGTATTACGAAAACATAGTCGTCTGCAAGTCCCATCAGAAGCAGTTAAGCGGCGAATAATTAAAAGCCAGAGGGAGGGAGCCCCATGTCCCAGTGGTGTCCCTGTCATGCTTTTAAAAGAAGATCATACCTTTCGGGCAACACATTTGTCAACACTTTATAGCAGTAAAATTGCCACTAATACCATCCTGCATTCATGGAGAGGTTCAATAATCCCCCCCAATCATTAAAGGGGACTCAGCTCATGATTTAGCAAACTTCTGGCTCATAGTTCTTTCAGACGTGGAGTCCAAGTTCTTCGTGGGGTGTCTTTTGGAAGAACTAGAAGCCTGGACTGCTGACAAGGACTTAGGTGGTCATTACAAACATGGCGGATTGGCCAACCCACCGCATAGTAAATACGTAGAGGGCCACCATCGGCAGCCCTCAATCACCGCCAGGCTTCCACCGTCAGGCAGCCAGCCGGTGAGTGGAAACACCATCCGACAGGGTAGCTGCGCTACCCTTCAGATAATGTTTCCTGATCCACCAGCCTTTCCCTGGCAGTGCCCCGCCACACTGAGCCATTGACGGTCAATGTCCCAGCCTGGCCTTTCTGTGAGCCAGCAGGTGGAAACAATGTTTTCGCCTGCGGGCCCACAGAAAGGTTCTTTGTTTGGCCGGTGGGGATCCGGGATTGCTGGCGGTCAGTGTTTTGACCGCAAGCATGAACACCTTAATGTTGTTTAATCAAACAGGTTTCTCCAAAGGGGTACGCACAACTGTTAACCTTATGGTGGTATAACTACTATTTGATCAAAGCAGGCATGCCAAATTACCCCTTTACCTTTCAGAAGCATATTGTGGGCCAAGCTTGCAAAGTGGAACATCCCGGACCATCTGCTAGGATTGACAATTCTTCTCCACACTTACAGCTGGGTGAGCATCAAGTTGGGAGATGGCGCTCACCTCTCCAGAGAAATACCATCTTCTCAGGGCTTGCGACAGGAATGCATGCTAGCTCCTCTTATTTTTAATCCCTTTTTGGCTAGACTTAAAAACCAGCCTAGACTAAGTTAATTCTCATCCCCCGAAACTGGGGAAAACGGCCCTGCCATGCTTAATGTATGCTGATGATCTTATTCTTCTTAGCCGCACTAGAATTGGGTTACCGAGACTTTTGAATTCCACTGCTGCGTACTCCAAAGAGAAAGATCTCACCATTAATGTGGGTAAATTTCAAACAATGTCCTTCAGAGCATCTTCGCGACACCCATACCAGTGGGACCTGGGTGACAGCAAAATGGAGGTGGTGCGGAAATATAAATATTTGGGAATTCTCCTAGATAGCAATGGATCCTATAAACCTCACAGGGAGGCACTAAGGCGGAAATCCCTTTCTCTCACGTCCGCATTCAAATGTATTAAAACCACTATAGGCAGTTCGACTTATCTACCTCTGCTAAAAGTTATCCAGGACAAACTAGCGCCACTTTAACATATGGCAGTAAAGTTCTGAGAGAAATAGATGGGGCCCACTGGGATAAAATGGTCACCATATTCTTCTAGGCTGTCTTTTGTTTACCAAATTACACATCACCCACCCAGGTGTGCCTTGAGTTTGGTCTGGTGAGGGAGTCACTACAGAGAAATGTGGCATATGGTAAACTGTGTTAGAAACTCAAAGTGGCAAGTCCTACAATCCTAAGCTCCCTCCCCTGGGTGGAAATTAATGAGCAGCCCAACTCTCTTGCCCAGTTTTCCCAGTTTTACCGGCAGTCGTCTCTGGCTTCACTAGATCTAATTGACCAATGGTAACATCTTAGGTTGTACAACCAAGCCAAGCACCTAATTAACAAAAGTGTTAAGATCTATTCACTGCTCGTGGGTAAGGAGGTCCTGGTCAAGAGGAAGCATGTTTAGCTCATTCTGTTGTCATATAGAAGACTTGCCCCACATCCATACCTGTGAATAGCTGTCAAACCATGAAACAAAGCAGCCTTCATGAAAGATCAGATGGGAAGTTTACCAACATATACACACTTTCCTACATGGAAACAAAGAGATATAACAGCGCTTTGCGGTCTAGCTCCAGAAACTTTGATTGACCATATATGCATCTGCAATGGCAGTATGACCGATAGGAGAGTTAGCCTTTGGCTAGCCTGACTTCAAAGGGGGCTGCACAGGTGTAGACCTGCTATTATGGCTGGGTTTAATGAGGAGGATATACAATTTAGCTGCAGATTGTTGAAGTGTTTATACAGGCTTGGAGGTAAGCTCCTAAACCTCCAAGGATATAAATCATTGAACTGTTCTCTGGAGATCTTAATTAAGTACATTACTGGACCTTCTAGTTAAGGCGTATGCTCTCTTTTTTTGAGTTTTGAGCTTTTTATTGAAGAATTGTTTTGCAAGAATAGTTTATGTTGCACGTTTTTACATTTTAGTGTTGCTTTTACAATCACTTGCAAAGTATGCAACACCTTATGGGTTTCTGAAGATGAATGGAGATAAATATGATGCTAGGATGATGTTTTCATTGTGCTAGAAAAGATAATGAGGAAGTAATTCTCATGATTATTAGATATATTAGCAATTTGACAGTTTCTTAAAAGACAGGTATATAGATGATGAGTGAGGGAAGATGAGGTTCTAAAGAAAGGTTTTTTTTTTATAGAAAATGTACTAATTTAGTATTATTTGACACTTAGACCCTCTAACTCAATTGGCCTATTGATGTATGAATTGTGAAATGAATGATGCCATGTAGAAGCCAGCAGGCTGTAAACTGTATTTGTGTTAGGTACTTTAGTATATACGCACCTTCCTCTATCTATCATTTCAGGTTTATAAATTACTTGAGTGGAGGATGTATAAGGAAAATAGGGTTGATAAACAAATATGTAAGGTGGACAATAAGATGGTACAGAATTGCATGCATGCAAAAGAAGTTATTGTTTGATGAAAACTTTGCGCTTCTATTACAGCTACTGAGACATTTTAGTATCTAAGCATTTCAACATTTTAGTTTTTGCAATGACTAGTTACAAGCAAACTGGACTATGAGAACAAACTCTATATCGGGATAAACAAATACCTCATCATAATGCTGCAGACCTTTCAGAACTCAGAGGCCAGAATCATACTCAACCTCCCATGCTGCACTCACATCACACACACTTGAGGAGCTCCTCTGCCTCCCCATTCACAAAGAGCACAATTCAAACTTGTCGCCCACACTGTCAAGGCACTATAACACTGGTCCATCATACCTCAACAATCACATCTGTTTTTAAAAACCTTCCAGACAACTTCGCTCATCCAAACTCCTGCTTGCACAAATCCCACACATACGGAAAACCAGATCCGATGGTCACGTTTTCTCTTACATTGCTCTTACACATATGAGCCGCCTCCTCACTTCTTAAATTTCACAAGAAGCTTAAGACCTGACCTTTTGAGTAGTCCCACTAGGCCCTAGTTAAGGCTGTACTCACAACTGCTTAGCATCAAGATACCCTCCTTGGTGATGGTACACTCTACATATCTGCATAACACACTGGAAATAAATCAGCTGCCCTGATTAGCAGAGGCAGTATAAGCTTCTGTTGCAGTTAGCAGGCAAACTATCTGAATCCCAGAATCCACAGTGTAAGCTTCCCCTACAGAAAGAACAGGAGAATCACAATTATATAACACAAGGTTCTCTCATGGAGAAAGAAAGTACAGTATAGGCATCTGCTGTGCCTGATTCTCTCTCCAGGAAGAGGTAAAATACATGCAGTGGGCAGTTCCCTAATGCATATAGCTTGCACAGTGATGGCTTCCCTGAGGCATACAACAGGAGCAGTATCCACAGTACAAGCTTCCCTCGTTCATAGGAACCAGAGTATAAGTTCCCCTCTGCTTACACATGGCATCTGTAAAGGAAGGGCACTAGTTATTCAGTCTGCCTGCGTACAGCACTGGAAACCAAAAGACAAGCTTCACTCACAAGAAGCAGATCCAACCAGACATCAATAATGCAGCACTTCATTCCACGGAGAGTTGCTATAATGCAGGCACCCACAATTCAAACCTGGTGCAGAAGCAAGTAGAACATATATAACATAATCTAACCATGCATTTGTGCAAGCTGCGCTTATTTAGAAGAGGTCGAAGATGCTGCTACCGAGGAATTGCATCTACAGTGCAAGCTTTTGTCACACATAGCAGGCAAAATGCCAGCTTCATCCGTTTAAGCTTTTGCCACAAAAATGAACTTTACAATCATGTGTACCACAAGCTTTAATATCACTCAGAGCAGATAGAGTAGAAGCATCAAAGTGCTCGCTTCCCTCACTGTAGGAGGCTGGCCTGGCTAGTAGTGGGTACCAGAGGTACTTACACCTTGTGCCAGGTCCAGTTATCCCTTATTAGTGTAGAAGAGGTGTTTCTAGCAACTTAGGCTGATGGAAGGTAGCTATGGCAAAGCAGCTTAGGCTGAACTAGGAGACATGTAAAGCTCCTACTATACCACTGGTGTCATATGCACAATATCATAAGAAAACACAATACACAGATATAATAAAAATAAAGGTACTTTATTTTTATGACAGTATGCCAAAAGTATCTCAGTGAGTACCCTCAGTATGAGGATAAGATATATGTACACAAACCATATACTCCAAAAGTGGAATGCGAACCACGAATGGACCCCAAACCTATGTGAGCTTGTAGAGGGTCGCTGGGACTGTAAGAAAACAGTGAGGGTTAGGAAAATAGCCCACCCCAAGACTCTGAAAGGTAGGTGTAAAGTGCACCTACTACCCCCAGAGAGCACAGAAGTCGTGATAGGGGGATTCTGCAGGAAGAAAAAACACCAGCAATGCAACAACAGTGGATTTCCGGACCTGAGTACCTGTAAGACAAGGGGACCAAGTCCAAGAGTCACGACAGTGTCGAGAGTGGGCAGGAGCCCAGGAAATGCCAGCTGAGGGTGCAAGGAAGCTGCCACCTGTTGGAAGAAGCTTGGTGTTCTGCAAGAACGAAGAGGACTAGGAACTTCCTCTTTGGAGGATGGATGTCCCACGTTGTGAAGAAGCTTGCAGAGGTGTTCCCTCGCAGAAAGACTGCATAAAAGCCTTGCTAGCTGCAAGGGTCGCAGTAAGGGTTTTTGGATGCTGCCGTGGCCCAGGAGGGACCAGGATGTCGCCACTTGGATGAGGAGACAGAGGGGGCACCCAGCAAGTCAGGGAGTCCTCACAGAAGCAGGCAGCACCCGCAGAAGTACCTGAACAGTCACTTAGAATAAAAGTGAACCGGAGTACACCCGAAGTCACAAAAGGGAGTCCCACGACAACGGAGGACAACTCAGAAGGTTGTGCACTGCAGGTTAGAGTGTCGGGGACCCAGGCTTGGCTGAGCATGAAGGAAATCCTGGAAGAGTGCACAGGAGCCGGAGCAGCTGCAAATCATGCTGTACCCAGCAATGCAGTCTAGCGTGGGGAGGCAAGGACTTGCCTCCGCCAAACTTGGACTGAAGAGTGACTGGACTGTGGGAGTCACTTGGACAGAGTTGCTGAGTTCCAGGGACCATGCTCGTTGTGCTGAGAGGGGACCCAGAGGACCGGTGATGCAGTCTTTTGTTGCCTGCGGTTGTAGGGGGAAGATTTCGTCGACCGACACGAGATTTCTTCAGAGCTCCTGGTGCAGAGGGGGGGCAGGCTACCCCCAGAGCATGCACCACCTGGGAACAGTCGAGAAAGCTGGCAGGATGAAGCGATACAAGGTTGCTAGTAGTCATCTTGCTACTTTGTTGCGGTTTTGCAGGCGACCTGAGCAGTCAGCGGTCGATCCTTTGGCAGAAGGTGAAGAGGGAGATGCAGAGGAACTCTGGTGAGCTCTTGCATTCGTTATCTGGTGAGATCCCCAAAGCAGAGACCCTAAATAGCCAGAAAAGGAGGTTTGACTACCTAGGAAGGAGGATTGGCTACCAAGAGAGGTAAGAACCTATCAGATGGAGCCTCTGACATCACCTGCTGGCACTGGCCACTCAGAGCAGTCCAGTGTGCCACAAACACCTCTGTTTCCAAGATGGCAGAGGTCTGGGACACACTGGAGGAGCTCTGGGCACCTCCCCTGGGAGGTGCAGCTCAGGGGAGTGGTCAATCCCCTTTCCTTTGTCCAGTTTCGCGCCAGAGCAGGGTTGGGGGATCCCTGAACCGGTGTAGACTGGCTTATGCAGAGATGGGCACCATCTGTGCCCATCAAAGCATTTCCAGAGACTGGGGGAGGCTGCTCCTCCCCAGCCTTCACACCTATTTCCAAAGGGAGAAGGTGTTACACCCTCTCTCAGAGGAAGTCCTTTGTTCTGCCTTCCTGGGCCAGGGCTGCCTGGACCCCAGGAGGGCAGAAACCTGTCTGAGGGGTTGGCAGCAGCAGCAGCTGCGGTGGAGACCCCGGAAAGGCAGTTTGGCAGTACCCAGGTTCTGTGGTAGAGACCCGGGGGATCATGGAATTGTCACCCCAATGCCAGGATGGCATTGGGGTGACAATTCCATGATCTTAGACATGTTACATGGCCATGTTCGGAGTTACCATTGTGACGCTATACATAGGTAGTGACCTATGTATAGTGCACGCGTGTAATGGTGTGCCCGCACTCACAAAGTCCGGGGAATTTGCCCTGAACGATGTGGGGGCACCTTGGCTAGTGCCAGGGTGCCCACACACTAAGTAACTTTGCACCCAACCTTCACCAGGTGAAGGTTAGACATATAGGTGACTAATAAGTTACTTAAGTGCAGTGGTAAATGGCTGTGAAATAACGTGGACATTTTTTCACTCAGGCTGCACTGGCAGGCCTGTGTAAGAATTGTCAGAGCTCCCTATGGGTAGCAAAAGAAAAGCTGCAGCCCATAGGGATCTCTTGGAACCCCAATACCCTGGGTACCTCAGTACCATATACTAGGGAATTATATGGGTGTACCAGTATGCCAATGTGAATTGGTAAATTTAGTCACTAGCCTGTTAGTGACAAAATTGGAAAGCAGAGAGAGCATAACCACTGAGGTTCTGGTTAGCAGAGCCTCAGTGAGACAGTTAGGCATCACACAGGGAACACATACAGGGCACATGCCTGGCAGGGTCCCAGTGACACATAGACTAAAACAACATATATATAGTGAAATATTGGGGTAACATGCCAGGCAAGATGGTACTTTTCTACACTCACTCACAGACGAGGCCCTAAAAAGTTATTAACAGTGCACTTTTCCCTCACACACCAATTACAGAACATTTCTCACTCATAGCAAATACAGCACAAAATTTGGAAATACAAGTGTTCAACTTTTACTCACACAGAACAAGTATGGGATGCTTTCCCCAGAGAAAAGCATCTGCAGTGCAGACCTCTCTGACACTAAGAACAGATACCATAGGTAAAGCAGCCACAGTAAATGATTTCCACAAAGAATTGGGCATACTAAGGCAAGCTTTCAATTTTCAGACCAATGAGTTCTAGTGAAGGTGGTGTAATTTTCCCAAACAAACTTAACTGGCTCAGTACAGTCATTTGCACTGTAAGCTTCCCTCTAACAACCAAGCAAATCTGCACAGCTAGGCAGATGTACATGTTTCCATTACAGAAAATGGGAATGGCACTAGTTACAAAAGGGTAAGTGACCACAACTGCATGCTGACTGCTGAACGTCTTCACTTTCTCACTTCTGTGTGTGCTGTAGAATGCAACACACACAGAAGTGGGAAAGCGTCATTTTGAAATGATTGTTTATGTGCAGGAAGGCACACCTTCATGCTCATAAACAATCATTTCACTCTTTCACAGAATACAACAAGCATAGAAAAAGCAAAAAACGAGGAAGAACAAAAGTATTCCTCCTAGTTGCGCCTGCTAACGCCACCCCTGGGGTGGCGTTAGATTTTAGCGCTGCCTCAGGTTTACGAAACAGCATCAAAATGCAGTGAGTGTTGCTGTGGCATGCCCACAGCAACACCCATTGCACGCCCCTCTGAAGCAGAAAACTGCATCGGAGGGACCCATATTTACAAGGAGGCATAACAGCACAAAAAGTCCTTGTAAATATGGAGCAGGGGTTAGTGCCACTGCAGCATCAAGTGACGCTCCAGTGGCGCTAGGGGCTCTTAAATATGCCCCTTTATTTTTTGTACAAAGCACATTGAATTTAATCCTCTTTTACACCTGAAGCAAATGAAGTGCTTTCAGGCAGGCTCAATGTGGTTTCTTCACCACAAATTGGCACATTCGAATAGCGTGGCTTTGAAGTCTTTGTATAGAGGACACTGCAGTAACGAAAGCTCTCGTCAACTCAGCTCGAGAATGAAACATTTCAGAAGCAAGGTGAACTGCAGAATGACGTCTCTTTTATAATGTTTTATGTGCACATTCATTTTTCATGAAGTATTGTCTCAAAAACAAGGTCTGAAATGCTGATTAATGCAATTTTTTAAAGAAACATTTTATTGACTTTTCTTCTTCATTTACATCGGGGCACTCAGGCCCATCATAGTCAAAGCGAACAACAGTAGACATTGCAGTATTGGCAGTCAGCCTTAATACACTGCATAGCTCAGGAACAGGCAATAGCATTGGCAGCACATTTGGGCCGTGTTTCTTCCACTTCCCACAACCTTGGTGAATTGTGCCTCTTTGTTCTTATGTCTATTTGGACACCCACTTAATTGTCAATTGTCCATGGCTTATCTGGGACCTCATTCCAGATGGATCCACCGCCTCACTATGTATCTTGGTCTTTCCAATCCCATGCAGAAATCCATACCTCAGGTCCAGCCTTCGACCGTGGCGGGGGGGAAGGTCAAGAGATCCAACCACAAGAGTGACTTTTCATATAATGTTCTTCCACGGTCGTTGGTGATGGGTGGGAGAATCACATTAGTATCCCTCAGGATTGTCCAGCCTAATACCTCCTCTAACTGTCTCAGGACTCATTCTCAGAAACATGCAAGGGCAGAGAGGTGCCACAACATGTGTATTAAATCCCCTTGTGCAGTCCTACACCGCAAGCAAGCACCACAAGCACCATTGGTCAGAAAGCCCATCCTGTGGAGTTGTGCCCTAGTGTAATAAGTGCAATGGAGCAGTTTTAATTGAAAGTGCCTAAATTGTGAGGCAATGGCTGTCTCTTTAGGTGCATCCAGTGTCTCCAATCATCATCTTCGAGATCTCCAAGGTCCGCCTCCCAGTCCCTGCATACCATCTCCATAGGATCCGGCATGTTCCTTAGGAGAATTCTGTATGCCTGTGATAATGTGTATTATGTCATATTTCTAAATAGGAGCTTAGCCTCCAGTGATGAGAATTCTCATATCTCCAGGATCGCCCCAAGCATGGGTGTCAATGCGTGTCGAAGCTGTGTTGTATAGCTATTTTAGCAATGCTTTAGACATGTTATTTTAGCAAACTAGGCCTGCCATTGAGCACTTTAGTCCAGTTACATTTTATTCAACATTGCTTTGTGTTTTTAGCATTAGCCACCTTTGTGGTGTTGTTTTATTTTCTCTATTTGGTTGTTCTTTCACTTAGGAAAGCATTATGTTTTTGACATAGCATCCATTTCACTTTGTGCTTTCCTCAAGGCTGCAGTCAGATAGGGTTGCCGGCAAAAGTGGTACACTGTGTCTCCGACATTCAGAGAAACATACATATCCTTACGTGGGGACCTTTTCCTAGAACATAAACTGTTTCATTATAAAAACACTTCTCTGTTCCGTACACGTTAGAGGAGATTCCAGCCAGATGACCACAACTGCATGCTGACTGCTGAACATCTTCACTACATCTGCTTGCTTAGACTGCCGAATCTCTGGCCTATATGGGGACTGTGTCTTTTTTGACAGGAGGATTCTTTGCTGAGGTATGAGGGATGATGTCTTCCCAGTGGGGAAACCTGAAGGGAGGATAGGGCTTATCACACTGTGCTCTAACATAGCTTAGGTAGGAAATATATTCATATTATTCATAGTGACAGTATGGTGGGACTGTTTTTGTGTTCCCCTCTTCTTGTCACAATTTTGTTTCTAGTGTGTTATCATCCTAGTTATTGCAATGCATGCCATTTTATCTAAGATGCAGTTATTTCAATAAACCTTATTGGAGTATACTCTGCTTCTGTTTATCTTTGCTTGTGTGATACTAATGTAACTGAGAGAAACGGGTTGAGATCTGATCGACCATGATTCCTCTTAGGAGTCCTCTCTGTCATGCGCCTGGTTGCCACAATCATCCCTCGGGTGGAGATGAGGCACTGCTAGTTGGCCTGAAAACCCGGATTGGGCCGACAGGTGTCACATGGTGTGGGATTGTACTCAGTACCCCACAATTCAGGTGATTCCGCCGCCCAAATCCAGTAGTTTCATTAGGATAATGAGAACCTACATGACAGCTGTAGGTATCTAAAAAACTGTGGGCCTTATTTATACTTTTTGGTGCAAAACTGCACTGAGGCAGTTTTGCCCCAAAAAGTTTTGCACCGGCTTGCACCATTTTTTAGCACCAGCTGGGCACCATATTTATGGAATGGTGCAAGCCGGTGCAAAGGGTAGGCTAGCTTGAAAAAAAATAACATTAGGCAGTTTTGAGTCAAAATAAATGATTCTGACCAGATTAGCATCATTTTTTGACGCTAAGGGGCATATTTATACTCTGTTTGCACTGAATTAGCGTCATTTTTTTTTAACTCAAATTCAGTGCAAAACTAACTCCATATTTATACTTTGGTGCTAGACCCGTCTAGCACCAAATTTATGGAGTTAAAGTCATTTTTTGGAAGTGGAAACCTACCTTGCCTTAATGAGATGCAAGGTAGGCGTTCCCGTGCAAAAAAATGACTCTATGGCCTTAACACCATATTTATACTCCCATGTAAAAATGGTGCAAGGGAGGGAGGAGCAGTCAAAAAATGGGGCAAAGCTTACTTTGCCCCATTTTTTAAGACCTGGGTCATGGCAGGTGTTAGGGGACCTGTGGCCCTATTTCCATGGTGGAACACCATGGAATAAGCCCAGAGGTGCCCTCCCTAGGCCCTAGGGCACCCCCACCCACACTAGAGGGACTGCGAGGATGGGGGACCCCATCCCAGGTAAGTACAGGTAAGTGCATTTTATTTTTGAAAGTGCCATAGGGGGCCCTGAAATGGGCCCCCATACATGGCACCGGGTGCAATGGCCATGCCCAGGGGACCCCTGTCCTCTGAGCTGGCCACTGGGGTGGTGGGCATGACTTCTGCCTTTTCTAAGACAGGAGTCATGTGGCATGGTAGGTTTAGCACCATAAAATGACGCTAATCTGGTTAGAGTCATTTTTTTTTACTCTAACCTGCCTAAAGCCATTTTTTGGTGCTAAACCCTCTTCTACTATACTGCCAGCCCCACCGACTAAAGTCATTTTTTCAAACTCTAGCCTACCCTTTGCACCGGCTTGCACCATTCCATAAATATGGTGCCCGGCTGGTGCACAGAAATGGTGCAAGCCGGTGCTAAACTTTTTGGTGCAAAACTGAGTTAGTGCAGTTTTGCAACAAAAAGTATAAATAAGGGCCAATATTTTGTAAGTTTGCGCCACTTTTGTGTCATAAAATGACGTTAATGCGGTGCAAAAAAAGTTTAAATCAGGGCCTTGGTGCTAGATGGGTCTAGCACCAAAGTATAAATATGGAGTTAGTTTTGCACCGAATTAGAGTTAAAAAAAATTACACTAATTCGGTGCAAACAGAGTATAAATATGCCGCAGAGTATAAATATGCCCTTAAATATGGCGTTAAGGCCATAGAGTCATTTTTTGCACGGGAACGCCTACCTTGCATCTCATTAAGGCAAAGTAGGTCTCCACTTTCAAAAAATGACTTTAACTCCATAAATTTGGTGCTAGAGGGGTCTAGCACCAAAGTATAAATATGGAGTTAGTTTTGCACCGAATTAGAGTAAAGAAAAATGACACTAATTCGGTGCAAACAGAGTATAAATATGCCCCTGTGTGTGGTGGGGGCATATTCCTTCTGTAAGTCATGAAAGGGTTTCAGTGTCCCTTTGTGCGAGAAATCCCCCAGGGTGGAGATACCCACAAGATCCACAGCCCGCAACCCGCTTTAGATAATTCCCCTGCCAGAGAGGCATTTCTCATGTCAATCTATCTTTTAAGTCTGCAGCCTTTTTAGCCTCCACCCATGTTTCCAGCACCACTTGTATTACTGGATGTAATCTCCTATGTGGAGTTCCCCCATACAGCACGTGTTGCAAGCCCCGTATCCCAATGACGGCTCACTGATGGGCATAAGCCGGGTCCGCGAACCCCCCAAACCACCAATCATTGATGACAATAAGATGTGACACCCAATAATATCTAACATGGCTATATCTCCCACAACATTAGTTGGCAACACTTGTCCAAGGAGATGAGTGAGGCCCTCCTCCCCCAGAGCAAAGCACACAATTAGGTATTGACTTTTTGGGAAAAGGATTTATCAATGCGAAACGGATGGTCCTATAAATGGTACAAAAAGTGTAGTAATGCCACTGAGCGTCCCAGTAAGGACAGTGGGAGAGCCCTCCCGTGCAGGATGTCCCTAGGAAGTGTCTCTAGCTGCGATGCCAAGTTCCTCTCCAGGTAACTATGTGCGTTCCTAGTGAGAAACAACCCAAGTATTTAATCTCTTCGGGTTGAATCGATAGGCTGGACGCCCGTGTCATTTTGGTTGGACGTGAGGTTATAGGATGGATTATTAAATTCTGTGAGGTTGTTACGGTGCTGCAAGTACTCGCCGAATACCTCTAGGATTTGTAATGCCCATGGTCTGGATATGTCAGGTTCTCCCAGTTATAGGAGTACATCATCTGCATATAACAATATTCTGTCACTTACTGCATCTTCACACTGAAAGCCCCTGCGCAATGGGTCCACTCTCACCCAGGCGGCCAGTGGGTCTGTCATGACTGCAAATAGGGGGGAATAGGGGACAACCCTGTGGGGTGCCCCTCTCCAGTGGAAACCAATTTGAGACCTGCCCCACATACTTATCCTGGCTCTGAGATTGCTATAAAGAAGTCTCACATAACTGCAAAACCTGAATCTCCATCCAATCTACTTAAGAAAGGTGAACATATATGTCCAGTCAACTGAATCCCAGGCTTTTTGAAAGTTTATGGATAACAAAGCCCTGTATTCCCCTACTGATTCACTTAGGGTGATAGCATTGTGTGCATGCCATAATGTGTGGCCCAATTCAGCACCAACCCAGATTGGTCTAGATGTACCAGATGAGCAATGACCATTTGTCCAACCCTCTTTCTTGGAATGGTTAACCCCTTTTTCTGCCTGATGGCAGTGAGTTTGACTGTGTTCACTGGGATCCTGCTAACCAGGACCCCAGTGAATATGCTCTCTCCCAAAACTCTGTATTTCATCCTACAATTGGCACACTATAATTCTCTAGTATAAGATATCTAGGTACCCAAGGCATTTGGGTTCCATAGGATCCCTATGGTCTGCAGCATATATTTTGCCACCCATAGGGAGCCCAAGTAAAGGGTTCTGCAGGACTGCCATTGCAGCTAGCTTGAAAAGGTGAAGGCACCCTTTCACTGCCACTTTTCACTGCACCAGGTCACTGTAACTTCTATGACAGGCCTTCTAGCCCAGAGGGCAGTGTGCAAAGTCCCTGTGTGTGAGGGCACCCCTGCACTAGCAGAGGTGACCCCACGAACTCCAGGCCCATTTTCTCAGACTTTGTGAGTGAAGGGATGTCATTTTACATGTGTACTGTACATAGGTCAATATCTATGTCCAGCTACATAATGGTAACTCTGAACATAGGCATGTTTGGTATCAAACATGTTGGAATCATACCCCAATGGTCTTGCAAGCATTGGTTGTAGGATTCCATGCACTCTGAGGGCTCCTTAGAGGACCCCCAGTAATGCCATTACAGCCTTCTGAGGTTGTCCAGGCAGCTCAAGCTGCTACCACCTCACAGACAGGTTTCTGCCCTCCTGTTGCTTGAGCAGCTCAAGCACAGGAAGGTAGAACAAAGGATTTCTTTTGGGAGATGGGTGTTACACCCTCTCCTTTTGGAAAAAGGTGTTACAGGCTTAGGAGGGGTGGCCTCCCAAGCCTCTGCTAATGCTTTAAAGGGCACATTTGGTTCCCTCCTTGCATACACCAGTCTACACCGGTTCAAGGACCCCCAGTCCCTGCTCTGGCATGAAACTGGACAAAGGAAAGGGGAGTGACCACTCCCCTGTACTCCTGAAAATCCATGGGTTTTGCCATCTTGGATTCAAGGTTGAGCGGGAACTCTGGGAGCATCTGAGTGGCCAGTGCAGGCAGGTGACGTCAGAGTTCCTTCCTGATAGGTGGTCACCCAGCTAGATGATCAATCCCCCATTCAGGGTTATTTAGGGTCTCTCTTTTGGGTGGTTCCTCAGATTCGGTTTGCAAGACTCCAGTGGGATTCCTCTGCAACCCCCACTTTGACTTCTGCCCGAAGAAACTGCATCTGGATGCCCCAGGACCCGTCAAGCTGCAACAAAGAAGCAAGACTCTCCCTGTAACATTGTATCCATGGCTCCTTTCAACAACTGCAACATTTCCCTGGTCATGCATGTTCTGAGGACAGCCCATCCTCAGCCTGCACAAGAAAGAAGAAGAAATCTCCCTTGGAGTGAAGGAGTCAATACCCTGCATCAGCAGGTACCAACTGCACCAACAGCTGGCTGCATGGATCCCCTTTCTGGCCGAGCTGCATGGATCCTGCAATATGGGTGGTGGACTGAAGTGGTACCAAAGGTCCTCTCTTCCAGCTGTCCAACTTGGGTGGAGGTAAGCCCTTGCCTTCCCATGTAGGAGAGAACCCCCATGCAGCTCATCATTTGCAGCTGCCAAGGCTTGTTGACATCCTCTCCAAGGGATCTTAGGGCACCTTGAAGCTCCAGCCCCAAGCACTCCATCCTGCGATGCACAGTTCCTGAGTGGTTCTCCTGCAGCGTGGGACTCCTTTCAGTAGTGCTGTGTGGGCTCCTTCTTCGACTTCTGTGTCCCCATCCTGTGGTTGCTACCTGTGCTTCTCTGGGCTTTCTGTGCTGCTGAGGACTTCCTCTGACTCCCCCTCCTGGGTAGATTCCACCAGGTCTGTCCTGCTCCCTGACAGCACCACTTTCCTCCAACTGTGAGTTTTGCATGTACCAAGGCTTATTGGTGAAATCCGAAGATGCAAACCAGGCTGCAATCCCCCTTCCAGTGTGGGACATCATCTGCTTCCTCTATGAACTCAACCTCATCTTGTAGGGTGCAGTGCTGACTCTCCTTCATCACCGTCGACTCATCTCTTGCACCTTCAGTCTGGTGGGTAGGGGCTCCTGCCTTTCCTGGACTCTGTTGAGCTTGTTGGACTTGGTCCCCTTTTTCCACAGGTCCTCTTGTCCAGGAATCCACTGTTGGTGTCTTGCAGTCTCTTCTGGGTTTTTCATTCTTCTTCTTCTCTTCTAAGTTGGTGTTCTGGGGAATTTACAGTGATCTACCCCTGCTTTCCTGGTCACTGGGGGTGTTGTGGTACTTACCTTTGGGCTTTACAAGTACTCCCAGCTCCCCTCTACACACTCTACTTACCTAGGTGGGGGGCCAACTCTTGTATTCCATTTGTTTAGTATATGGTCTGTGCTCCCCTAGAACCATTATTCTCTATTGTGATTTCACTATATTGCACTTTTTTCTAACTGTTTTTATTCCTATTTCTGCATACTAGTGTATATAACTTGTGTATTACTTACCTACTAAAGGAATATAGCCTCTTTGGTATTTTTGGTATTTGTGTCACCAAAATAAAGTATCTATATTTTTTAAACAATTAGTGTTTTCTTTCATGTGTGTAAGTACTGTGTGACTACAGTGGTATTGCATGAGCTTTGCATGTCTGTTAGATAAGCCCTGGCTGCTCATCCACAACTACCTCTAGAGAGCCTGGCTTCTAGACACTGCCTACACTACACTATTAAGGGATACCTAGACCTGGTATAAGGTGTAAGTACCATAGTTACCCACCACACACCAGGCCAGCCTCCTACACCATTCCCAAGTGATTGGCCAGCGTCTTCACCCACACCTTTGCCTTGGTATTCAATAGCAAGATAGGTCAGAATTATTTGCAGTGTAGGCTGGCAGTTCCTGGTTTAAGCAGCACTACTGTATCTGCCATCCGAAGGTCCGAGGTAGTCTTCCCTTTCCCAGCACCTCTTGGAACATTTCAAGCATAGTCTGGCTTGCCTGCTGCCAGACCGAGTGCCAATACTCGGGTGGTAATCCATTCTGCCCGGTCACTTTCACAGGGTTTCGTTAAAAAAGCCCATTGCGAGTGGAGGTGGGGTGTAGACACTTATTATTGATATGGGCTGGCCTGGTGACTTGACACTGGACACCAAGCTTGATCCCCGGACTTCTCCTTCTTGTCAGCAAAGGAAATTGTCAATTTTTACATGTTTCAGGAAGAGCACAGTTCCTCTCTCCTAATGAAATGCATTTCTTAATCCATTATCCAATAGGCATTGACAAAGTCATTAGTGTTTGTCTGCAATACGAGGTGCAGATTTAAAGGCTTTTCAATGTGTTTTTCCCAGATGGCCTCGTGCGTCCACACACGGTGGCCAATTCGAAATGCTTCCTCTTCAACTATATAAAAATCACTTGAAGCTGCAAGCTGGTAAAAGATGCAAACTCTTTAGTTCTGAGCCATGGTTTCAAAGAAGAGACCTGAACGTTTCTTCAATAATTGTTTTTATTAAGAAATGTGTAGTTCCGTTTGTGTAGAAATCCATGCACAGGCCTAAGATCGGACGTTCAATTGTAGCGTAATATTAAGCAGCTGTTACAAAGGGTGACTTGCCCTCACGTTTAGACCTAAAGACTGCAAAACAGATGACCTTCAACATCAAGAAATATTAGTGAAGTGATACTCACTTCATTGTACTTCCGTAATCCAATAAAAACACCTTTAGATATCCTTAAGTCTAAATATTTGGACTTTATCACTTGGTTTCTGAGCATTCTTTCTGAAGAGTGACTGCAAAGAACTGACTGAGTTCAGTCTGCAGAACATACAGTTTAACAGATGGTCTGCCGACCACCAGGATTTAATGTGATCAATCACACAAGCAAGCAGGACGGGATGGGGGCATCTTACTGCTTATATTACTAACTTCCCTGTTTTATATAGCACAAACACTAGCCTGAAAACCTAAACTACCAAATATCAACTTATTAGTAGCCTTTCACCATTTGCTCCGCAGATCAGACTGCTGGAATGTTAGTCACTTCCAGGAGCTAAACCTTGTCTTGGTCTGGTGAAGTTAGAGAAACCGAAAATCCACAGTTTAAGGCATTCAAATCTCATATTAGAGACATCTCCAGCTTCATTACTCAAGCACAGCAATAAAGACAGCATATACAAAGTGTTTTAACTTCTACTTATAAGTCGTTGGAAAGAAATTCAACTCCATAAGCTACAATGAGATCACACTTAAATATCTCCCATTGATGAGGCACACTGCCCACCACAGTAGTGTTAAATATGGGCAGGTTTGTTTTATGCAGGCAGTGTTAGCCTCAGCCATTTTCTTGAAACCAACGGAGGTTGTGGGCAAAATAGATTATCCACCATCAGTCCGTGCTGACCATTTTTTGATTAACATCTAACACCTGTCTGCCAAAAAATGTGAAAGCCAGAAACAGGTACTCCCCTGCCTGAGAAAGAAATAGAGAGCAAGCCTGCACCCACTTTAGAGATTCATGTATATCCTTTGTGAACAAACAGTCACTCACCTTGTTAGCAAAGAGTACTTTTAAGACCACCTCTCAAGATGCGGAAAACATGATATCCTAGTCCAATGTAGGGAGCTATCTGCCAAATTCATAAAATAAATGATTTTCATCAGAGCTCCGAGCAAAAGATTTGCAATCTTAGAAGGACCATATTTGGAGGAAGGGCTATGATCAACAGCTTGAATGAGAATTCACAAGCACCTTAAAAGGAGAGAAGACCATTCCGAAGGCAGAGAAAAGATCCTTCAGTAGAGAACAGTTACAAACTGGTTCTAATATACCAGGGAACCTATTGAAAACCATTATTGGAGTTTATATTCCCGCCCGTTTTTAAAGAAAAGATCCCAATCCATGATACTGTTTTTGTTCCCATCTTTGGACGTATTGCCCTACAGTGTTCTCCAGGACTCATCTCTGTCCCCTTTCATATTTCGCCATTACATTCATGCATGTAGAGAGTTAATTCACTCCTTTGGCTCGGATGCGCTTTAATACACAGGTGACACTTGAAAGAGCATAGTAGGCTGTACCACTACGCCTCTTAAACATGAATACGAAAGGATGGTCACTTTTCGATGGTCACAATTTGGTGGTCACATTTCTGTATATAGTCAAGAGATGTTTTCCTTTAAATGGCTGCATTGCAATACACATGAACAAAGTGCACAGTTGAATATAATGTTTTATGGAATCTGCATATAATCATTGTTTGAAATTATTTTATTTTATAATGTTTTAAAAGTAATACTCTGCATAATCATTTCGTATTTCAGCTATAAGCAACCAAATTAATTCAACTTGAAGTATATTTGTCTTTTCTTTAGCTTGGCTGGAGAGAAGGCCACAATAATGTTTTTTGCTTATCTTTCAATGAGAGGCTTTTTTGCATGTTTTTCTACGAGATGCAGGTGCCAGGATCCGGGGTTATACTAATGAAGAGTCCATTGTGTTCAAGAGTTAAGAAGATTTGCAAGGGGCGCCATTATCATAAGGGAGTCATTTGGACTGGGGGCGATAATTATTGTGAAGTTCCTGACAATGTAAGGTGGGTGCAAGGTCAGAGTGGAGAGTTCCTGAAGTAAACCTACCAATTAAAAATAATTTGTTGATCCGTTTTTCAGTGAAGACGCTTTTGAAATGAGAAAAGCTCCGAAGAACAGGGACTTAAAAGTGTGGTCTATCCCAGTGAAAGATCTAGATTCCCCTTGTCCTTAGCAGAGAGCGGACCGTACTGGAATTTTCCTTATACTTAGGTCCTCTATGGCTTCATGCCACTGCACCTCTCTTGCCAGAAACTTCTACAGAAGATTCTGCTTACTGATTCTTTACTCAGAAATATTGAGTATTAGAATGGTTAAACATAGATTAAATGGTCAGGAAGGAGAACTTGAATTCAGAATTTAAGCATCATTCTTTATTTTTGTTTTTCTGCATTATCACTATTGAGATAGTTGTCTTTTATATGCTTGTGAAATATAAAATAGTACAGCACTTCTCTCCTTTGGTGATTGTGCATTTCTTTGCATTGGTTTTGAGACTCATTTATGTAAGTTTGACTTTGAGTCTGTAATAAAGCCCTTTGTAACTTAAGATGGTCTTTGAGACTTAATGGGTGGCTCCCTGGGTTACACTCTATTTGCTCTGAATAAAGTTGTTGCAGGTTAAACTCTTCCCTCTGAACTGAGAAGAAAACATTCATCGGACTCCAGATTTATAGATAGGGCTCAGTGCTCCATCACACTCAACTGCTCCTATAAATCAGATGACAACTAATGCTGATAAGACTGAGGTGCTGGTCACAGGAGGGGAATGTATGCTTCTGGCTATTGTTTTCTGTTCACAGCAACAAGGGACACATCCTATTTCGATCCCCTCAGTAAAAAATCGAAGTGTTGTTCAACCAGCAACTATCATTAATTGTCCAACTGTGGAAGGTGTGGTCAACAGGATAGTTTCCTCATAATAAAATGTATCCTTCCTCACAGCAGAGTGGATTGGCCAAGTAGTTGGCAGTTGAATCATCTCTCATGCGGACTATTGTAATGCCACTTATATGAGCATGAACAACAGCTCTATTGCAAAGTCACTGTGTTTAGAAAACATTACAGTGAGAATAGTGATAGAACTAAGGAAATATGATCACATCTCATACACCAGAGCCAACCTAAGCTGGTTGTCAAAAGTAAAGCATATTATGCTCAAAACAGCTTGTTTTGTCCAAAAGGTTTATGATAAAAGTGTCTTCCTTTTCTTCTCTTTGATAGTTAGCTCCTACGATCCAGTGATGCCCTCTGGCTCAAGTGCTGCTCAGCTGCTTAATGTACTTCAGACTAAAAAGGCATTTACAGTAAAAAAGGACCTTGAGTTCTCTGGGCCCCAGGTTCTGCAATGGATTGCCTCTGGATATTTGTGCTATCTGTACCTTTGTTGCATTTAAGAAGGCACTGTGCTCATATTGCTGGGATCAACCATAGATGTTGAGTCTCCCTTTGGAATAGTTAAATGTTTGTAGTGTCTTCTCTTGTTATGCTGGATTTTAGTTGCATAAGCCTCTTCCTTCCTTGATGTTACTAGTGCAAGATCCTTCAGTGTAAATGTGAATAATAATAATAAAAACACAATAATAATAATACTCATTATGCATGTACAGACTGTGAGGCCTACACGGATGCATTGCATTTCAGAACAGGTAGAGATAGCAGTGTAATTTACTGACTGTGGCAATTATCAAGATGTCCTAGGAGTGGTGCTAACCCAGCACTGTGGAGTCAGTATAATCATTGCAGTAAATTCTGAACATCAGTTCCCCCAGTGGACGGGTACTTCTGGATGAGTAGCACAGCAAATGCACCAGTGATGCTGTAAGGCTGCATGACAGTGAGGTTGAATGTACAATATCATGTTGCTATGCGCTGCCTTGCGTTAGTTTATATTTACTAAACCACGCAAAGCTACATAAATTGACTTTGAATGGCGTAGTAAATGCCAAAATGGATTTTGCACTGAGGCTGTGCCACAAAATTGATGCAAACTTGATGAAAAATCTTCTTAAATATCGACCCTTGGATAATCACCAAATGGCATTGACAAATCTCTGTACTCAGGAAATCTCCAAATTGTTTTGTCACATCTTACAAGCAACATTACAGGCTCTGGGCCATACTTGATGCATCCAAAGCATACCACACACATAGTATGTGGTGTCTACTTTCATTCACCAAGCTTTAGGAAGAAGGAATTACATTGTACACTAGCAAGATTAAATAATAAAAATCATAATTAAAAACAAGATATACAATATGTATAAAGCACAATTTATAACCTTTCCCAATACAAATTATTGTTGTAAAATAATCAAACATCTGGCAAAAAGGTGAACTAGTAAACAATTCTCCATATGGGATGTTTTCGACTTCCCCTGAAAGTGTGCTGTGTGACATGGATTTGTAAAGAACAGTGATTCCCAACCTGTGGTCCACGAAGTCTCCTCAGGGGGTAATGACTCAGTTGGGGGAGGGGGTGTCCCCAGATTCCAATAATGATTCAGTGGGGCTCCCCTGGATCCAGTAAAGTGGGGGTCCACCATAGTCAAACAGTTGGGTACCACTGGTATAGATGACACAATGTATGTGGTACAATATTGCATTTCCCTGCTACACGCCATATTCAGGTCCTAGATCCTCACGGGAATTGCACCTGGATGAAAGTAGTTTGTCATGTGCAACTTTTAATTCCACACATATTGATAGCTGGTTCCTATGCCTTAAAAACAGTGTGTGAAAAATATATCAGCAAAATAATCTCTGCTCTGGTTGCCCAGAGAGGGTGAAATCTAAGGTGATATATTTTGATTCTCTGTTACTTTGCACCAGGAAGAACCCATCTCTTGTGCTGGCAGTGACTCCGAAGGAAGTCCTTGCCACACCATAGCATCCACCAAACATTCACCTCCAGGAGTGCTGCACTATGCCAAATGATAAAGATCCTCAGAACATCCACAGAACATGACTTCAAAACCCCAAAGCTCTAATAAGAGAGCATGATGACTGAAATGCCAGTGGATCATTCTTAGCATAGACAGATTGTGGGCCTATCTACGGCCGCAAAAGCCCAGCTAAATCAAGGAGGGCCATCATATTCTGCATATGATCCATGATATATGGCACGATTTTGAATTTTGGTGCATTTTGACTTTTTTTGTGGATGATTTTAGCAGTAATTAGTTCCTGATTAGTAATAACATTTTAATAATATATTTCAGAACTGTTCATTTCCTAGCATCCGTTCTATGGCATCAATCACTGAAAATGAGAAAAAGAAGGCAGAGGTCCATGTACTTGTGTGCCCCTCTTGAAATGAACGGACCCAGACTCCATGTAGGGTTAAATTTACATATTCAAAAAGCGTTACTTGATGTCAAGCTTTCATTCCTGACTCACAATGTGTCAGAAGGCGATCTGTTGCCATTAATTGGTGCAATATTGAAAGTTATTGCACATTAATGCACGCAGTAATAGACTGTGGAAGAGGCAATTAAAACTCCGGGAACTGTGATAGCGGTTAACAAAGAAAGAGTCTGTTCTCACATGATAGTTAGTGAGCAGCCTATGAAGCCACGTGGGGAACATCCAGAACAACAAGTCCGGAACAATGCTGTGGCTTACAGCGCGAGCGTCACCACGCTTGCCGGAACAACGACCCCATTTTTCTCTGCCTTAACCATGCATGTGCTGAACAAAGCACATGCATGTTTAAGGCAGAGAAAAAGGGAGGATGCATCAGGAGAGGACGCGGTCAGGTAAGTGGGACTGGGGCAGGATTGGGGGTAGTTTTTAGGGGTGGGAGAGGGTAGAGTTTTTTTTTAAGGGGCAGGGTGGAGGGTCTGGATAGTTATGTTTTTAGGGCGGGTGGTGGAGGGTTGGGGTCATCATGTTTTTTATGGTGGGGGCCGGGGTAGTTATGTTTTTAGGGCAGTGGTGGGAGGTCGGGTAGTTATTTTTTTAGGGCGGGTGGGGGGTCGGGGTAGTTATGTTTTGTGGGTGGGTGGGGGTGTCAGAATACTTATCTTTTTAGGGTGGGTGGTGGGGGGGTTGGGGTACTTATGTTTTTAGGATGGGTGGAGTAGTTATCTTTTTAGGGTGGGTGGGGTAAAGGTAGTTATGTTTTTAGGGCAGATGGGGATGGGTCGAATTAGTAATGTTTTTAGGGATTATAGTGTGGAGTCGGGATACTTGTGTTTTTATGGTAGACGGGGTGGTGGTTTTTAGGGTGGGTGGAAGATGGGGTAGTTATGTTTTTAGGATGGTGGGGGGCAGGATAGTAGTGTTTTTAGGGTAGGTGGGAGGGCAGGGTTCTTGCGGGGTTTTAGGGCAGGTGCGGGTGAGGTAGTTATGTTTTTAGGGCATATGGGGGCATGGTAGTTATGTTTTTAGGGCGGGTGAGGAGGGCTTGGGATAGTACTTTCTTTAGGGTGGGTGGGAAGGGGTTTGGGATACTTATGTTTTTAGGGCAGGTGGGGGGTCAAGATAGTTATATGTTTAGCGCATGTTGGGGGGTGGGGTAGTTATGTTCTTAGGGTGGGTGGGGACGGGTTAGTAGTGTTTTTAGGACAAGTGGTGGTTCTCAGGCTACCTGTGTTTTTAGGGCATGTAGATTTGTTTTTAGGGCAAGTGGAGTTGTAGGGGTAGTTATGCTTTTAGGGCAGGTGGGGGGTGGGGTAGATATGTTTTTGGGTGGGTGGGGGTGTCGGGGTAGATATGTTTTTAGGGCGGTGTGGGGGTCAGGTAGTTATGTTTTTATGGTGGGTGGAGGGGGTGGCATGCTAGAACCACGCATGCCATTCCCACACATGCTTTTACTGGGCATACTTTTACAACGAAAAATCATTGCAAAGGCATGCATGGTAAAGGTATACGTGGAAACAACGCAGTAATTGTTCCGGCCTCGTTGTTCATGCATGGTTTGCTCATGCATTGTTCCTTCATACAACCAAGCCACGCAAGGCAGGCGATCACAGTAGTGAAAACAAAGAAGAGAACAAAACAATCGTTCTGTTCAGTATGTTGATAAAACAAATTTTCCCCTATATCTCTGCTGAATGACGTAAACCCAACAGCAAACCCAACAGCCCCCATGGCCCCAGGTAACACACTGCAGTGCACATCTCCCACAGCTCAAGAGGTTTTGGGAAATCTTCAATGGTCTCTTGATTTCTGGCTACAGTACCGGTAATTTTAATAGAGTGTCATTACTGTGCTGACTCACGCAAGATCTTTCCAACACGGTTCGGTTTAATCTTATGTATGGATACTTGCATGTTGATTTGCGAGTAGCCTGAGAAATAGTTCTACTGTTTGAGGCTTGAGGACGTGAAATTGAGCTGCAAGATGGCTTTGTTAGATGATGCCCAGTTATGCAAGTTATGTGCTCCTGGGATACTGTCTGCGGTATAATGCAAGGTCCTAGAGTCTGCATTCTAGTTGCAGCATGAGGGAACAAATACCAAGTTTGTTCTCTAAAATATATTTTCTTTCACATCAGAACATTCCCTCCAAAAATCTTGGGTTTGCCTCTGAAATAGCAGCCTTTACTACTGAGATGCTGAAACATTCCATCACCGTTGGAAACTCAGATTTCCTGAATTCATGCGTGATTAGCTTATCCAGCCGTGATATCTGTTGCATTATGGTGTTTTTATTCCTGAGTTTAAAACGCAGTGAGAGGACCACAGCTACCAACAGCAAAGAAAATAAAACGGATTGTGAAACATGGACTCGTGAGATTCGAGAGCTTAGGCTCTGTGAGAGTATGACTTCCTTCACTTTCAACTGCATATCCTGTTCGCATCTCCTGGACCGGTGCTCTTATAGTTTCTCTATATGGCTCAACACTAGGATGTGACATGACACGTTATATTCTTGTGAAAGTGTCAGATTGCATACAAATTCGCCGAAATTATGTTTTTATAACGACATGTGGTTTGCTGGGTTTTTGTTTGAATTCTTTACGTAAGTGAGCACCACGTGTAAAAAAGATCTTGCCCCTCTGTACTACAGGAACACAACTGATGCTAGGAGGGAGGGAAGGACATGAACACAGCAGCAACACTTGTGCGTTCACTAATACTGAAGCACTTCTGCACTGCACGAGCACTACAATTTTCACTTCATCATGTCATGCACAAGCACTGATAATTTGTGCACTGCAGGAGCATGACATTTAATCATGCAGTGCACAACGCTTAAGACTTTTGTACTACCAGTGCATGTTAAACCCTTATTCTATACGGCACTACAAGTAAGAGTCCTACCTCGTGCCCCGCATTGAATCCCTGCCCCGCTAGAGCTCCTTGAATATTAAATTCCATTACAAGTGTAAACGTAAAGTACGGTGAACAATGCGCCTTGCCTGTTCATGCTGAATAAATAAGAAGTTGTTTTCAACAAACTTTTGTTCGCATACACGGCAACAGACTATCATCGTATGCTCTTCCCTGCATACTATCACTTCCCCTCATTTGCTCGAGGATTCCCCTGTTTTCTTCTCCATTTCACCTCTACCATCTGCTATGTTCTGGATACGCGGACACAGCACTCATGTGGGCGGGGGGGAGGGGGGGGGGGGGGGGAAGGGGGAGTCAAATCTGAAAGAAGGCGTTTTCTTTATCACGATTGCCTGGCATTTACAAGGGCCTGCTCAGGCAGAGCTATCCTTCGCACGGATGATTCTCTCATCGGCACTGCTCTTTCCCCGCGCAGGATGTTGCTGCTGGCCAGATCTTGTCGGGGCCACTAGACCACTGACCTCCGCATATCATTTTATGCTTTCTCTATGACATTAGACCATCTCCTCCACCGCTTTCCAAATGCAATATATCTCCGACCTCTTCTATAGTCTCATTTAGTTTTTTCATTCTTACTGGCCAGCATGGTGTGTGTTGCTGGGTGGGACTGGTGCAGGTCTCTGGGTCTCATAAGCCTACCTTCGATGCTTCTATGACTTGTTGTAGTGTTAGCGCGTCAGTCCTTATTTGGACTTTTATTGTTATTATATAAGGGGACGCGTTAGAGGCTTCAATAGACCTTTTGACTATGCTTAGGGTGATTCCACCATAAGTCCTTAATCAATGCAAATACAACATCATAATTAATAAACTTAGACAAATATATCTCGGAACTCAATAATCTTCACGCACTATGACCTATTTGGCAATGAATAACCACACCTTTTAGTAAAAGTTAAAACGTATATTTCCCTAGATTAACCATGCTAATATCACATATAATAGTCTCAAAACCAAGTGATAAACATACATAAACAACATTGGTTGAACAAATCTTCTAAAGAATCTAAATTTAGCTAAAGCATTGGCTATGAAACATTCTAAAATCACGGTACAAATTAATAACAAGAATAACTTGTATAAATGAACAACATCAGCTCTTTTAGTAATATTTTATTAGCATTTCGGGTGTCTCCCTAGCTAACCTTCTGATTCGAATAGCATGTTTGGGCTTCATGCAAAACAATTTTAGTCAGAAGTTAATTTGGAAAAACATCTAACTATGGCTCTAGCAAAATTGCGGTTGGTACATAGAAATAAATAACAAATCTATAACCAAGACATTTTGTTATACCTCTCCTCAAATGGATCAGCAAGCTGCAATTCTTTTCATCAGTTGGATATCCGTCTGGTCATCTTCAGCAAAAGGGCAATGAAAGGGAATGGCTCAGACACAGGGGACTCTAAGCAAATCTGAACCATTAAAGAAGCAATCTCTAAGGGATCAGCATCCACCATTAACAATTAAGCTATAAAGTTAAAGTTAGAAATAAAGTAATCAGGAACCATTCAGCTCCTCAAAACAGAACCTCTACGGGGAAAATTAGATTAGAAAAGGCCTCCATCCTCTCTCTGCAGTCGGGCTAAGTTAAAATCACTTAAAGAACTTCCCATATTGTAATTGGTCAGAACAATCATACGTTTCAGTCAATCCAATAGAAAGTAAACCCTAAATCTAAGATATAACTAAACTACCTTTCACACGTCTATGATTGGCTCCTCTTCTCCTGTTTCCATAGTCCAGCTCGTCAGGTACCATTCTTGTATCCATTTGTACTCCAGTCAGTGCATCCATGGTTGGTTCCTGGGAACATCGCTGTATCACGCATCAAGTTAACAATGTAACAAATGCTAATACAAAACATTCTGGCAAGCAGTTCTCATGAGAAACTTAAAGACATCTGCTAGGTGTTTGGTCAACCCAGTGTGAACAATAAATGTATTAAATCTTCTGGACATACATTTCCATGATTTTATTCAGACATGGCAGTTTAATATGAGGCTGTCCAAACTAGGCTCAACACCTCGCTAACTTAAGGCCTACAAGTAATAAGCAAATACAGCTCATCAAATCATTAATATAACATACTACTACAAATTTCTCTACACATATACTTTGAATAATGATTAATATGCATTATCTAAAAGCTATACATATTGTATTGCAGCCACTCAAGTGGGCACATTTTCCAAGTGGCACATTATTTTCTCTATTAGTCTAATTTCTATGCAAATTCTTAATTCATATTATATAAAATCAGTAATAATAAATTCAGCATTCACAGGAGCGAGAGCAGGCAGGGATAAGTGCAGGGCCAGGAGAAGGCAGCACATGCTGCTGGGAGGAAACTAGGTAAAACTTTTGCTGGCCTTGCCCTGTGTGTTGCAGCTGCGTGGCTTTTTAGGCTCCTCGCCTTTGCCACTAGCAGTGCTAGCAATAGTCTGCAAGGCACCAATGTTTTTCCTTAAGCATGAATGCATGCAAAACCTCAGCCTCATAGGATGGCCTTTAATAAGCCTCCCTACATTGTCCTGGGAGATGACAACTGCTTGGCTCACTTGCTAGTACAGAAAAAGTCTAATTTGAGGCCCTCAGTTGTAGAAGGCCAGATAAAAATGTGGAATAGCATGCCCTGCTGGCCCTTTATTCACTACAGCCTTAAAGCCCTCTACCAGAAACATGAAGGCTGCTGTTACGGTCACCCATTATATGTATTTTAGAATATGTGCACATTTGATTTACTTTAATAAATGTGTCTTCTGAGATACTGTTTAGAAGTAGAAGACATAAGACCAGAGTTATGAACTGCTGTTCTTTCATCAATGTGTTAACTTTGTGTTATGAAAAAAGCAAGTTATTCAGTCTCAATCCAGCATACTAAGCAAGTGTAGTTTAATGGAGCACCGTGCATCACCATGTTCAGTGTTTCTCACAGACCGTCTCATTAACACGCATTAGCCAGAACTAGTCTCTGCATTCCACTAAGCGATTCTTATGCCATATTGTTAAGTACTGAGATTTCAAACATCAAAACTATTGTGACAATCATATCAACTGCTTATTGGGAAGATAATGTAAGTACAGATTTACTATCCCTACCACCATGTCTACATACCTAGGAGAAATACATATAATGAAAGGACATACGTGTAGAGTTTAGTATAGTAAACCTATACTTACCTTCATTATATTTTGGTCAACATTCAGCCACAGCATCTTTGTAGTTCAGTATTTGAAACTTGATATTCAAATGGGAAACCTTTGGGACAACTCTGAATGCAGGAAATAATGCTTACACTCAGCAGACCATCTGCTTTGAGTTTCACAATGTGAAGGTATTTCAATCTGTTTCCCTTTAAGAGACAAAGACCAATAGAGTAACTTTGTGAAAGGTCCACTATGGAACAGTGCAGGAGTTATATATATACAGAGGAATTTGCCCAACAAAGCTGGTGGAATTTGCCCATCATTTACAGCTTTCTCTTCTTTCAACAGTCAGTAGCCAGACTCACGAAGTCCTTCTTTAAAGAGTTATAAATCTACTCTGCTATGCTTCCTTTGAAGTTTGAAGTATGCACTGACCTCCTGGGGTCCACCAACATCCCTAAGCACAGTCTGTAAAATCTATAGCAGCTAAACATTTCACGGGCATAACTACTAGCCAAACCTTACGGATCTTCCACTGGATGGAAACTCCACCAGAATAAGTATGTACTCGTATTTACACAGCAAGAACCTAGCTCTAAAGCAATAAAGAGCTGTACATTATGTGATTGGCCTGGTGACGATCTGCAAGATCATATACTTCAAGTAGGGATTGCACTAACAGATTGAGGCACAAGAAGACACAATGTTGAGTCTACCCCCAAGACTGGGACTAGAACCTGGACCTCCAGATTCCAAAGGCAGCAGCTGGAGCTGCTAAGACTTATCTCCTCCTGACAAGAGGGCAATGCCCATGTACACATTTTGCTTTCTACATTTTTCTTTAGGTGAAATATACTTTATTCTTAGGAATCCCTTTCACCTAAACAATTTAGGAGTTGTCCTTACCCATTGCAAGCTAGAAACAGAGTAGAAACGGATCCAACACTTTATTTACAGGTTGGTTTACTGTAGATTTAAAGGGGGACTGACCATAAAAATTGGTGCTGAATAACTACAAACATCAAAGTACAGAGGCTATTTAGATATTCTGCAAGGCCTCAGGTTTGCCCTACCTTTCATGTTTTTAAAACACACATTGATGATGCTGGGACATCTACTAGACTGACATGGGACTTTATATATATATATATATATATATATATGTATATATATATATATATATATATATAGATATAGATTTATATGTTAGAAATGGGGTCTTCAGTTGGCAGTCAAGTTACCCTCTGTTCGAGCAAGGACCCTCACTCTAGTCAGGGTAAAGGAGAATCATCCTCAGTTAACCCCCGCTCGCCTCCTTGGAAGCTTGGCACGAGCACGCATGCCTAACTTCAGAACCAATGTGTAAAGAATTTGTACCAATACACACAATAACTCAGTGGAAACACTACGAAATGACACAACAAAGGTTTATAAAAATAGGTCATATTTAACTAAATGAAACAAGACCAAAACTACAAAATTCTGACATACACAAGTCACGTTATGAATTTTTAAAGATTAAACTAAAAAATAGCGCAAAGAAACACAAAATGCTTTGATGAGTTGATAACACGGCGTTGTGATGGAGTCGTTCCCAACAATCCAACACCAATGGTGCTGTGTAAGGAGCCATGCAGACCTCCAGGTACAGTACCTTAGTAAACTGTGAGAACAAGTCGGTGCACAAAGTTGGGCATAGCGGTGCCTCTGGATCTGAGGTGGCATCAGTTCCGGTGCTGCGGGGCAAAGGTGTCACAAAAAGGTGGTGGGTCCTTGCTGCGGAGCAGTGGAGGTGAGGTGGCAATGGTGTGGAGCGTTGAATCCACACACTTTGGTCGGAGTTGGTTGCAGGCGGCGTCACCGGATTCGGCAGCGGAGTCAGTCCGGAGTGGTCCTATTTCGTTTTTCTTGGATTTTCACCTTTCAATGGCCCAGGGACTGGATACGGCACCACTTGTCAGGGTTGGAGTCTCAGTAGAGAGTCCAGGTGCTGGTAGGGGAATCTTTGATGGCCATGAGACTTCAGAACAGGGGGAAAGCTCAGTCTAAGCCCTTGGAGATTCTTGTCAAGCAGGAATATACCACAAAGTCCAGTCTTTGTCCCCTTTCACAGTCAGAAGCAGTAACTGAAGGATAGCTCCATAAAGCACAGTCACAGGCTGGGCAGCACTTCTACTCAGGTCTTCAGCTCTTCAGCTCTTCTCCTTGGCAGAGGTTCCTCTTGATTCCAGAAGTGATCTGATTTTCAGAGGTTTTGGGGGCTCTTCTTATACCCATTTTGCCGTTGAAGTAGGCCTACACATCAGATTTAAAGGTAGCTCCCATGTTAACCTATGAGAGGGACAGGCCTTGCAACAGTGAAAAACAAATTTCACTGTCAGGACGTATAAAACACATTACTATATGTCCTACCTTAACCATACACTGCACCCTGCCCTTGAGGCTACCTAGGGCCTACCTTAAGGGTGCCTTACATGTAAGGTGTAGGCCTGGCAAGTGGGTACACTTGCCAAGTCCAATTTACAGTTAAAAATGCCTGGAGAGACTCCTACCCTGCCAAGTTCCTGGGACCCTGAAAGGAGAAGCTGGCAGCCCAAGAGTGAGAAATCCACGCACAGAACGCAATGCGGGGTAGACATCCACGCGACTCCGATCTGCAGCTGAAAAATCAACGTGCCACCAGCTTCGTGGCTGAAAATTGACGCTCGCCTGCAACGTGACCCAAAGATCGACACCCGGGCTGGAGAAATGATGCACAGCATCGCTGACTGAGGCTGGTGAGATCGCGACCCACGCTGCGTGGCTTTCAGATCATCGTGCGGCTGGATTTCCGATGCAAACACCGCTGGGCGTGTAAAAATTACGCAAGGCCTGCTCGGACCCGAGAGTGCTGACAAGACAGACGCATCGCTGTCCTGCACAGAGCAGAAACAACGCACGCCAACCCGACTTAAGGAGAAACAATGCAAGGTCTCGCTCGGGAGTGATACTGATGCAACCCGAACCCTTTTTGACACACACTCGCCCGTGAAGGATTATTTTTGATGCACCCAAGGTACATTTTCACTCTAACAGCGTTAGTATTGTGTTTAAAATTACATGAAGACTCTTGTGACTTGTGTATTGTGGATTTTTGTCATTTTGGTCTTGTTTTGTTTAGATAAACATCTTCTATTTTTCTAAACCTGTGTTGTGTCATTTTGTAGTGTTTTCATTGAGTTACTGTGTGTGTTGGTACAAATACTTTACACCTAGCACTCTGAAGTTAAGCCTACAACTCATGCCAAGCTACCAAGGGGGTAAGCAGGGGTTAGCTGAGTGTGATTCTCTTTTACCCTGACTAGAGTGAGGGTCCTTGTTTGGACGAGGGTAACCTGACTGCCAACCAAAGACCCCATATCTAACATTGGTGATCAGCAGATGGGATTGGACTTGTATTTGTACCTGACATACAGTTATTAAGTGTACACTACTGTTTTAAGTTCAGACCACTACGTGACCACATACTACGGGTCTTTTGATTTTTGCTTTACTCTTTGGGACTTCTTTTTGTTCTATTTCTCACTGATCCCTTGATTGACATTTTTTAAATTTCATTGGGAACTTGTTTTAATGCATTTGGAACTTTGCACATGTTTTTGACTCTTCATCGTTTCTCAATCAGGAGATGCATCAGCTAGAGCTGCTTTTGACATAGAGAAATTGGAGAGCTACACAGTGGCTCAGTTGAAGCAGCTCTGTAAGGATTTGGCCTGCCCCATTAAGAGCTCATCCAAGAAGGAGGAGCTGCAAAAGGCTCTCAGGGCCTGGGTGGCAGCCAAAGAAGCTGAGGGACACACAGAGAAGGAAGAGGAGGATGATGATGAGGAGGAGGAGGTGCAATCCATCCATAATGGTATAGTGGGTGGGCCTGTTATGTCCAAGGGGAGAGTCTCCAGGGCAGGTAGCAGTGTGTCCTCCAAAGGTCTGTATCCTAAAGAGTTACAGAACAGGCAGGCAGAGAGAGAGCATCAATTGGAGCTGGAGAAGCTCAAGCTCAAGATGGAGAGGGAAAAGGAGGACAGGAGGATGGCCATTGAGGAAAGGAATATACTACTGGCTTAAGAACTTAGCTTAAAGGAGTTAGATCAGAGGATCCAGTCTAGTAGAGATGGTGGCAGCAACAGCACAGTGCAGCCTGAAAGAAGGGTACACATCCCAAAAGACCTAGTAAATGATTACAAGAGGGAGGATGACATATACTTGTGGTTCAAGGGGTGTGAGTCAGCTCTCCACATGAATCTGGTCCTTGAAGCTCATTGGGGGGGTGAGTCTGTGGAAGCACTTTGAGGTAGAGGGGAGGGATACACTGACAGCCTTAGGGGATGCTCAAAATCTCACCTACACTATCATGAAGGATGCCCTACTCACAAGGTATGGTCTCACCCCTGAGCAGTATAAGGATAAGTTTAGGCCCTATAAGAAGAAGGAATCCCAAACATGGTTGGAATGTGTTGATTCTTATTGCAGGTCAATGGTTGGTTAGGTGAAGGGCAGTAATGCAACTACATATGAGGGGCTTTACAATCTGATTGCTTGGGAGCACTTGTACAGTTTATGTTTTCCAGAGCTGCGCCAGCACCTGATTGACAGCAAGCTGACTGATCCCAGGAAGCTTGCGCAGGAAGCGGACCACTGGGAGAGCACCAGGGTCCAAAAGTGGTATGGGGGAGACCACGCCAAGGGTAGGCAGGGTCCCTCTTAGAAGAAAGGGGGGGCTAAGTATAAACAAGGGGAGTTCTCTAAAGGGCCCCAAACTGATTCCCAGGGTAAGGATTCCCAACCCCCCAGTGAGGAGAAGCCTTGGTTCTCCAAAGGGAAGCCAGTGGCAGGGGAACCCCCACATAAGTGTAATGCATGTGACCAGGTGGATCATGCGAGGGGGGGCCCAAATGCCCCAAGAATACACCGATACCCACTGGTGCGCCGTAACAGGGTTTGGCTAGTGTAGCGCTTCGGGAAGAGTTGGTTCCAGGTAGGTGGGAGCCAGCTGAGATAACCGTTGTCTGACTAGGGGATTGTGAGATAGTCCAGAGAACCCTCGTGCCTGAGAACACTAAGAAGTACAGGCAGTGGGTGACCATCAATGGACAGAGGGTGGAGGCTCTGAGAGACACAAGAGCCAGCGTGAGTACAGTGAGGAGTCAGCTGGTGTCTGAAGAGCAGATTGATCCCCAGGTACTTCAGCAAGTAGTTGCAGTGAACAACTCAGAGCACCTGTGCAGAGTGGCACAGGTTCCCTTTGAATGGGGGTTCTGAGGTTCCTTGAAGGTAGCTGTGAGTCCAACCATGACTGTTGATTGTTTGCTGGGCAATGACCTGGAGGATTCCCCATGGAAGGAGGTGGAACACAGGTCTAACTTGGTGATGTTGGATGGGTATGCGTATTCACCCGGTCAATGGTAGCCAGTCAGGGTGGTCAAGAGCCCCTGGAGCCTGAAACAGTGGCTCAGGGGACCGCCAAGAAGAGGAAGGGCAGGGGATGTGGGAAACCGGCCCCAGAAGTTCTCACAGTCTAGGAGGAGGCAGAGCCTGAGGGTGACGCCCCGGAGCCTACAGGGGAACAGATTGCTGAATTGGGTGAGGTCCCAGCTGAAAATTAGCGCTTGCCTGCAACGTGACCCAAAGATTGATGCCGGGGGCTGGAGAAATGACGCACAGCATCGCTGACGGAGGCTGGTGAGATCGCAACCCGCGCAGCGTGGTTTTTGGATCATTGTGCGGCTGGATTTCCGACGCTAATGCCGCTGGGCGTTTAAAAATGATGCAAGGCCTGTCCGTACCTGAGAGTGCTGACCAGATCGACGCATCGCTCTCCTGCGGAGAGAAGAAAAGACGCACTCCAACCCGACTAAAGGAGAAACAACTCAAGGTCTCACTCTTGAGTGATATTGACGCATCGCAAACCCTTTTTGATGCACACTAGCCCATGCAGGGTTATTTTTGATGCGCCCAAGGTACATTTTCACACTAATAGCGTTAGAGTTGTGTTTAAAATTACATGAAGACTCTTTTTGCATTTTCAGAGATAACTTGAATTCTGTAATGTCGATTTTTGTTGTTTTGGTCTTGTTTTGTTTCGATAAATATCTTCTATTTTTCTAAACCTGTGTTGTGTCATTTTGTAGTGCTTTCATTAAGTTACTGTGTGTGTTGGTACAAATACTTTACACCTAGCACTCTGAAGTTAAGCCTACTGCTCATGCCAAGCTACCAAGGGGGTAAGCAGGGATTAGCTGAGGGTGGTTCTCTTTTACCCTGACTAGAGTGAGGGTCCTTGCTTGGACAGGGGGTAACCTGACTGCCAACCAAACACCACATTTCTAACAAAGTATATAATGGAATCTGCAGCTAGTATAATGCAAAGTATTGCATGTTCACAGTGAAAGATGTATAAGAGCTGCCTCAAGCATATATAAATGTTTTTCTTAATGAACTGTTTTGCCTGCAGTAACGTGTTAATATCAATCTAAATAATATTAAGTACAGATAATTGGTGAATGAGTTGATATGTACAAACAATGATATGATTAGACTTTTGTATAATTATTCAAAGACGAATTGAAAATGGAGACTTGAAAATGCATCAGCATAAAGGGATCTCCAACTCAAAATGACAGCCATTTTCGTATTAAAGTCCACTGCCATGAAACGTCTTGAGACCATAATCTTTGTAAAACATATCCACCCACATGTTCCACTGTTTGCATTTATTGATAAACAGTTTGTTTGTAGCTCAAAGTAGAAGGTAACAAAAAGCTTTACAAATGTTAGAACAAAGAGGCACAGAATTCCGATTTAAATATTATAAATTGTACATTAGGAAATCAAGTAATGCAAAGGTTTGTCAAGAAACCACCTACAGTAACCCAGTCGATCTGTTTATGTTGTAATCATATACTATATACGTGTCTTGTTTAGCTGTGTAATGCCTTAGCTGCTGGGCCTTAGATTCCCACCCCCTGACCCCGCTCCCTTAAGGCACTTAGGGCTCTGTAATGTTTTTTCCCAAATAAGGTATCCATGCTATATTTGCATCCCTTGTTCCCAACATCCTGGGTATTCTAAAGGTACCCAGGGTTTGTGAATTCCTCTGGTGAGGACTGAGGCAAAATACAGCAAAATTCAGATTTTTTTTAGAAAAATAGGTAACAGGTGTCCCAGATGAAAGTGTTTATTCCCTCTAAGAACGGCATCCACAAACGGTTTGCTGTACTTAAGACACCAATTTCCCAGCTTTCAGGAATTTGCAGAGCTGAATCAAAAATCCTAATTTTGTACCACAGTTTTAGCATTCTTCAAAGAGGTAGCCCATTTTTCCTATTTTTGTGCTCTCAACCTACTTACAGTTTGTGGCAGAAACCAGTGTGAAACCCATGGGTGACCCAGAAAAGCTACAGATTTCTGAAACATGGACAACATTCCAAATTCAGCAAGTGGTCATATGTGTGTAGATCCCTCAAGGTTTTCCCAAGGAAAATAACTGTTGAAATAAGGAAATATTGAAAATGAGTAGGAAAAAATATGTAACTTTTTGTCACAATGGCTGATTTAAAAAAAAACAATATACCATTATGGCTGGTAGACCCTTGAGGTTATGAGGATATATACATAGAGCATGTAGGATTTTCAAGAAACCACGGTAGTCAGAGCCAAGTAGTGAGGATAGACCAATTCATATAGCAAAATAGGGGTAGCAAGGAAACCTGTGTATTTTTTAAATGAACACAAGATACGGAGACCATCTCTGAGTGTGTGTGGTACCATACTAGCGAATGATTTAGAGGCTATTTTTCAAAATGTCATCTTTCTTACACACTGGCTTACATTTGAAAGGCACAAATGCAGCAAAATCTAATTGGTGATAACAAATGTTCTACTTTTCTGTGTCTTTCGATACAAAATAGTACCTCACTTGTGAGCCTGTGACAGGAAACAGCCCAAAATCCAAGATGGACATTTCAGATTTTTCAACCAAAAACTGTCCCCTTTTTAGGGTTAAGCGAGCAAAGCGCTCTGTCCCTGGTGTAATCTCTCTGTGGGCTTTTAACCATGCCAATGTCACGCCCATCAATTTGGTTGCTTCCTGGGCATACGTCATGCCTTTTATGGTGTGTAGACAACCTCGTGCACCCTGGCCGTCTACTGAAAACATATGAGACTCCATGTATTTGGTATGGTTTCTGGACTACTTTTTCTCTTTATTTCACAGGCAACAGGATCTTCCTGGGCAGTAATTGAGCGCTTTGAATGATATTTGCACTTTTGGCGGTTACATGGAGAACTGCACTTTTGCCGGTTACATGGAGAATTACACTTTTGCCGATACGTTTCACTGCAAGCAAAATTTTGTTTCCCTTTGTGTGTCTGCTTTGTGCTTATGCCGTCCATCGGCTCGATTATGTGAAACTGTTTTACTGTTCATTTTCATTTTATGTGGCAAGAAAAGTCCGTTTAGGAGTTTACTACGTTATTAGTTTTAACTTGAGCAAATATGAGACCCACTGCATTGCAAATGCTTGTTTTTCAATGTGGGTAGCTTTAGATTTTGGACCCTAGCTCAGCCGGCACCTATGGAAACCTAGCCAACCTATATATTTTTAAAACTACACAGCTAGGGGTATCTGGAGTTGGCTGACTTACATGGGTTTCACCAGGTTGTTTTACCAGGTTGTCTTACCCAGGATACCATGCAAGCTTCAAACTTTGAAAAAAAAACACGTTTTCCTCACATTTCTGTGA
This sequence comes from Pleurodeles waltl, assembly GCF_031143425.1. Lineage (NCBI taxonomy): Eukaryota > Metazoa > Chordata > Amphibia > Caudata > Salamandridae > Pleurodeles > Pleurodeles waltl. Next base: position 1,845,239,158 of record NC_090440.1, read on the forward strand.
TGGAAAGTTCTGGAATCTGGGGAGCCACAAACGTCCATCTACCTGGCATTTCCCCAAGTCTCCCAATAAAAATAGTCCCTCATTTCTGTGGTTAGGTCTAGTACCCATAACAGAAAATTATCAAACCAAGGTTAATGGTAGTCCAATGGCTAGGTCTCCCGTTGATCTTGGTTTGTTCCATTCCTGTAGTGAGCACTAGGCCCAGCCACACAAGTGGGACAGCATTTATATCGGCACAGGTTGGGTAATGCAGAGTGGAAGGAATTTTGTGGATTCCTGTGGATTGCAGAACTTTCCATCACAGAAATGGAAGGCACGTGTGATTTCAGTCACAGTTTGAGGTTTGTAGCATATTGTGCATAAGAAAACCTTGTGGGATCCACACAAGGCACACTATCCTTGACTCCCTTGGTTATCTAGTTTTAAAAAATGTCTGTGGTTTATATGTTTGCATAGGTGATGCCACAGCATGGCCCCAAATACTGCAGGGCCTTTTGTGTCATACTCTCTTTGGCCATCACCACAACTGGGTACCACACTTATCAGGAGACACATGGGAACTCAAGCTAGAAGGAAACCTGTGGATCAATGCAGATTCCATGTCTTTCCGTCACAGAAATGTGACGAAAATGTATGTTTTTTTAAAAAAGTTTGATGCTTGCAAGAGCTTCTGGGTACTATTACCCAATGAGAGCCACACAAGTCATGCAACACTGTCAAGTTTTAAAAAATGTGCAGGTTTACCTAGGTGCTGGCTTAGCTAGGGTCCAAAATCCACCCAAAATGAGAAAAAAATAGTTCTTAGATGAGCCATCTTACTGCCACAGATATAAATCTGGTAATGCTTTTTAAAATTAATCCATCACTTACACTGGTTGGTTTTAGCGCCTCCAGAAATGATGGGTTCAAAGTGCAAATACTTATCAAAGGGTCTGAATACTGAAACCAAGACTTCTGAAGGTGAGCCATAAAACCACATTGAGGCACCAACTACTTTATGGTGGCTTTATGGCCATTAATGCATCACACACAAGACTTACATACCACCAGCCATGGACCCAAGCCAACAGATGAGCAAATCAACATAACATTGCCATGCACGGGCCCATCACATTCATTCGCCACAGGTCGGAATCAGCTTGACTACATTTGACCACCTGTCAAGTAACCGCCTCCTTCTTTCTGAACATTACCAAACACTTGCCTAGTGAACTTTTACTAATGGCTCCTATGACAGCTACATAAGGTTCAAGAAGACATATCATACATGTGTCTTTTGTGCACTCACTGTGGAAAACACAACTCCTTTCAGTTTGTGGATGTAAGTCGTGTGTTCAAGTATACTTCTGAGGCATCATTCCTCAAACTGAGTGACCATAAGTTAAGCATGCTGGGGAATACTGGCAAAGTTCTCTAAAGAGAATGTCATAAACTATGAAAAGCAGTAGCTTTTGACACATAGGGTAGTCTGTGAGAACATAGCATATGTCCCATCCACAGTTATGCACAGGGCTGTGACTGTAATGCACTTACCTTTAAAAAACTGAACATCTACTAAGTTCTGATGGAGGATGGTCATGGCAAGAAGATCAAGCATTTACCCATACGTCCCACAGTAATTCAGTATTGGGTGAGTGTGGCACCAATGGGTTTGAATACGTAGGTGAAGATGAAGCAATGGCATGTGTATTTGTACTGCCTTTTCTATCTGGCTTCTACCTATGCAATATCACTGTCAAAGCACACCTACCATAAGCTTTTCCTATCCATTCATGTCTCTATCCTTATCAGTGTCCTAACTAATCCTATATACTTGCCAAGTGAACCTATACTAATGCCTTCCATCCCTAGCTACTTAAAGCTCAAGAAAATGTTTATTTTATGCGCCATCAGTGCACTTATTGTGCTATGTCTAAATCCTTCTAATCTGTAACTGCAAGCTGGGTGTATACAAGCATGCCTTCAAAGGCCTCATTCCTTGAACTGAATGAGCATATCTAATGTTGAAACTAAGGGCAACCATGCTAGGGAATACTACCTAAATTCCCTAAATTAATAAGACACACAAATGTCTTGTGGGACTCAATCACTAACACTTCTATTTTTGCGTTGAATGTGTAAAACCTCAATTAGTAAATTGTATCATAACCAATGTTATTGAACAAGGGTACAGGACACAGTGGCCCACATTACGACCCTGACGGTGGTTGATAAAGTGGCGTTAATACTGGCAAAAGGCTGGCGGTAAGTACCACCAAATTATGACTATGGAGGTGATATCTCCCATAGACAGCCAATGTACCACGCCAACCGGAAACAACAGCCACCACAGCAGTAGCCGCCAACAGCCAGGCGGAAGTCAAAGTTCCGCCCACCATATTTTGACCCTGCAATCCGCCACCTTTTCCAGGGCGGTACCAACGCCAACAAAAGCCTGGCAGAAACAGAGCACAGAAGTGAAAGAGCTGACCATTGGAGACACAGGGAAGTACCACGCGGCCATTGAACCCGAACTGCAAGTTTTCCAGATGATCTTCTACGTTATGCTCCACCTGGAACACCAACGCTGATGAAGACGACAACGGTGAGTAGAGCCGCCTAGCACGCAAGGGAGGGTGGGAGGAAAACGAGAGTGACACACACACCCGACACACACACACCATACACACAACCAGCTGCACTACAAAACAATTTGACCCCGCAAATCGCCAGAATATTGCAAGGAAAACAGGAATTGATGAAAGTGATCATAATCAGATCAACATCAAAATTAATAATCTGATTTGGCAATGAAACAGATATGTACATATGTGCAAAAAAGGGACACTGCCCAGTCCAAAGTTCTAAGGGCCTATATGGCCACAGGGCACACTCGAAGGCCCAACTCGAATCCTGAGCACATCCGGATAGAACACTTCAGGTGCATCAGTTTGCAAATAGGCAGGGACCTCAGGGGAAAGGGGGGCACCTCAGCCGGATGTGGGAAGAAGACCACTTGTTCTGGAGGGGGCAACATGCCAATTGCTTTGTCCTGGGGAGTGCAAGGTCACAGTCTCTCAAGTGGGTGGCTTGCCCACTTTCAAGTGGGTGTCTTGCCCACTCATTCTGGAGGGGGCAATATTCCCATTGCTTTGTCCTGGGGAGTGCAAGGCCACAGTCTCTCAAGTGGATGTCTTGCCCACTGGTTCTGGAGGGGGCAACATGCCCATTGCTTTGTCCTGGGGAGTGCAAGGCCACAGTCCCTCAAGTGGGTGTCTTGCCCACTGGTTCTGGAGGGGGCAACATGCCTATTGTTTTGTCCTGGGGAGTGCAAGGCCACAGTCTCTCAAGTGGGTGTCTTGCCCACTGGTTCCGGAGGAGGCAGCCTGCACAGTAGTCCCTGGCGGGTGGACTACATGGCGCCTGCCGGCAGTGATGGCTGCATGGTGGTGGTTGGGGAGGCTCCTGGGCAGCCCCTGCACTCACTGATGGCTGCATTGTAGTGGTGGTTGGGGGAGGCTCCTGGGCAGCCCCTGCACTCACTGATGGCAGCATGGTGGTGGTGGTTACGGGAGGCTCCTGGACAGGCCCTGCACGCACTGATGGCTGCACATCCACGGCTGGCGGTGTGGGCCCCGTGACAGCTGCTGGTGGTGGCGGTGTTTACCTGACAGCTTTCACTGGGGTAGAGTGCCTCTTGTCCTCCTGTTCATGGGTCGGGGATCCCTTACACTTCCTGGGAGGGGTGGATGGGCTCTTCCCCTCTCTGATGACAAAATAAGAAAGGGGGAGAGAAACAAAGGATACACTGGTTCAATGACTGCACCAACCGTTGGAATACAGAGCACCCTCACACACAGGGAACAGGCCTACACACTATGCATTGCACTACCAGTGAAATGGCTAGTCACCAAGACATGAAGAGGAGCACACACCGCCAACTGCAGCACACCTGGGACCCAATCAGCCCTGCCTAGAAGTGAACACTAACAAGCTAGGTTACCTGTATTTGCCATGCAACCATTAGCCTTCAGAGGACCCACGCTGCAATGTCTGGCCTGGCCTTATGGGCACCCACTAACACACAACCACCACCCGGATACCACCCCACCAGCCATAAGTTGTAATGATAGCCACTGTACTCACCCCCTTGTGGCTGCTGTGATGCCCTCAAGTGCCCATCCAGCCCAGGCTAGGTCCGACAGTGGATGCTCCACCTGCCATAGACCCCCAGGGTCCGTACCTCCTTGGCGATGGCATGCCATGATCCATTCTTTTGATGGGCGCTGACCTGCAGAGGTAATACATAAATGAGTACTCCAAGAAATGAACAGTCCAGCCTCTCACACACACAGCCCACCATACCCGATCCCATCAAGTTTGAAAAACACATGGGCCAGCTCACAACCAGTACACTGCCAAGAGGAAATCCACCCACCCCACCACCCCTACATGATGCCTTCACACACAATCCATGCATTCATGCCACATGCATAGTTCCCACAGTGTACTCACCTGTTGGTCTGGAGGCCCATACAGCTGTCCGTACATCTGGAGGCCAATGCAGCTGTCCGTACTTGGGTATTACCCCATGCACCAGCCACTCCAACTCCTCCAAAGTGAAGGTTGGGGCCCTTTCCCTGGTCACACGGGCCATGGTAGAGACCAGACACAGGTCGCAGTGTAGGTCCTCTCCTGTGGAAGGTCAGGAAAGAAGTGAGGAATGTGAAATAAAATGGCAGTCATGTCCGCGGTGGTGTATACCGTCTCTGCCGGCGTAGATCCCTATTCGCCACTGTAACCCATAAGGCCCAATATTAACCAATGAGGAATTGCACAGCGGTTCACGAACGCCTACCACCACGGCGCACAACTTCGGCAGAATTACCTCACTTCCACCTGTCCCTCCACACAGGACAGGTGGTCGCCATTTCAGGGGGGTGAACAGGCTTATCGATAATTGCTGTGTCACAGGATTAAAAGCACATACTTGAAAATTCCACTGTCCCAAAACCTGATTGCACGATATGGACTGCTGTTGTGGTATAGTTGTTCAAATTGTGACAGCCTGCTCACTCTTGTGTCCCTTAGATACCTACTGCTGCGGATGAATAGGAGAGGTAGACATACCCCCGTGTATAGACCCCTGGTGGACGTGGCTACACTGGAGAACAGGCACATAATACTCACCTATAGACTGGACAGGGCCACAATCACAGAGCTGTGTGCCTAGATGGAGCCTGACCTGATCTCAGCTATCCGTCATCTGACTGGGATTCCCCCCTATTGTGTGAGTTCTATCAGTTCTCCAATTCCTGGAAAATGGTGCTTTCCAAGTGACAGTGGGCTTGCCAGCAGGAATGTCACAGCCAATGTTCTCAATAGTGCTGGCAAGAGTCTTGTCTGCCCTGATAAATCACATGTGCAGCTACATTGCTTTCCCCAGGTGGAAGATTTGGCCACTGTGAAGACCGGGTTTCATGCAATGGGACATATCCACAATATAGTTGGGGCGATTGATTGAACACATATTGCGTTTGTCCCCCCCCGGCAAAATGAACAGGTGTACAGGAATCGTAAGAGTTTCCACTCCATGAATGTGCAGATGGTGTACCTGGCTGACAAGTATATCTCCCACGTTAATGCCAGGTATCTTGGGTCTGTGTATGATGCCTTTGTCCTAAGGAATAACAGCATTGCAATTGTGATGTCCCAACTACAGAGGCACAAGGTGTGGCTAATAGGTGAGCCTTGGTCACCACACAGTGTATGTTGGTGTATGCCCATGCTGTTGACCAAATAGGATAATGTGTGGGTAAATGTTGTCCCTCAATATTTGCAAGTGACTCTGGTTACCCAAACCTATCGTGGCTGCTGACCTCTGTGAGGAATGCCAGGACAAGGGCAGAAGAACGTTATAATGAGGCACATGGGCGAACCAGAAGGATAATTGAGTGAACCTTCGGCCTCTCAAAGGCCAGGTTCAGGTGCCTCCATCTGACAAGTGGATCCCTGTGCTACTCAGCCAAGAAGGTCTGCCGGATAGTAGTGGCATGCTGCATGTTGTACAACCTGGCACTCAGACACCATGTACCTTTTCTGCAGGAGTAGGAGACTGGAGATGCCCCTGTGGTGGCAGTGGACCCTGAGGAGAGTGAGTATGAGGATGTGGACAACAGAACATTAGTGATCAGTCAGTACTTCCAATGGCACGCAGGTGAGACAGTGCAACTTCACATTTCTATGACTATTGTTGAATTCTGTGTGGCATTGGCATGCTTTCATTACCCACTTGTTTCACCAACGTACTGTTACCTATGGATGTTTATTTTACAGATGTTGGTGATATGACAACAATGACCTGATGTGATCACAACAGCCAGCAACAGGTCATTAATTCTATCCTTTCACTATGTACAGTTCATTTGCTATGGTTGTAGCTTTTTCAATCAATACAAATTTGCAACACATGAAATACTAGTAGTCGGGTTTTATCGAAGGGTGTTTATTGTAGTGCTAAACAATTGAGGGGAAAGTGCAATGGAATGGGGTGATGATAGAGAAAAATCCAGGGTATTGTTTCAGTCTGTTTGTAGCACAGGTGCAGTGTCCAAGGGGGACATAGGAAGGGGAGCAATGGCAGTTCAAGGTGGACAAGGTGACTGAGTGGGACACAAGGGGGACAATCAGGAGAGTCTCATTTCCCAGTGGTGGTCTTGACAAGTGTCTCTGGCTTCTGTTTTGTTTGCAGGAAATGTTTGCGGGTGGTTCACCTTCTGTAGGGGGAGGGATGCTGGTAGCCTGTGGGTTCTGTGGCGGGACCTCCTGGCCACTAGAGGAAGCGGAAGTGGAGGGCTGTTCAGTTGATTGGTGAGTGGTAGGGGCCCGCTGGTGTGCTGTTGCCTCCCTCCTGATGTTGGCCATGTCTGCCAGCATCCTTGCTATGGAGATCAGGATGGTGTTGTTGGCCTGCAAGTCCTCCCTGATCTCCTGATACTGTCCCTCCTGCAGCCGCCTGTTCTCTTGCACGTTGTCTACAATCTGGCCCATCATGTCCTGGGAATGTTGGTAGGCTCCCAGGATCTCGGAGAGTGCCTCCAGGAGAGTCATTTCCCTGGGCCTGTCCTCTCCTTGGTGCACAGCAGTCCTCCCAGTGTCCCTGTTGGCCTGTTCCTCTGCCCCCTGAACCATGTGCCCACTGCCACTGACCCCAGGTCCCTGATTGTCTTGTGGGCGAGGTGTGGCCTGGGTTCTCTGTACAGGTGGGCACACTGCTGATTGACATGTCCTGGGCACAGAGGCGTGGGTACACTGGGTGGGTGCTGTGGTGTTGGTTCCTGATGAGGAAGGCTCTTTGGTGGTCTGTGAGTGGCATTGGGTGACCGACGGGCCAGTGGTCCCTCATGGGCCAGGTAGGTCATCCAGATGTCCAGAGTAACTGTCATCACTGGGGGCCTCTTCTCCTGGGGGACTGGATAGCGGTGGCACCTCCTCTCCACTGACATTGGCTGGGGTACCTGTGGGGATGTAAATGATGTATTATGCTTCAAGTGTATGACATTTGTACTTCCGTAGCTTCCCCTCTATGGTTGGTGTTACCCTGCCAGCTTTTGCTTGTGTATGGTGATGTATTGTGGGATTGTTAGTTTCCCTATGCTGTGCAAGGTTTAGTGATGGGTGTCCATACAGGGCTGGGAGGGGTGCCCATGCGTTGGTATAGCATGCAGGCCTTGGCATTGGGATTAGTGAGATGTGTTGGTGGAGTGCGTGGGCTGTAGTGGAGTGATGGGAGTGAGGGTTTAAGATGGCATGCAGGTATGGGGGGTGTTGATTAGTAAATGTTGACTTACCAGTGTCCAGTCCTCTGGCTACTCCAGTGAGTCCCTCAGTATGCAGTATTGCCAGTACTTGCTCCTCCTATGCTGTGAGCTGTGGGGGAGAAGGTAGGGTTCCACCGCCAGTCCTCTGGGTGGCGAGCTGATGTCTTGCTTCTATGGAACATACTTTCCCCTGTAGGTCGTTTCACCTCTTCCTGATGTCGTCCCTTGTTCTTAGGTGCTGTCCCATGGCGTTGACCCTGTCCATGATTCTCCGCCATAGCTCCATCTTTCTTGCTATAGATATTTGCTGTACCTGTGGTCCAAAGAGCTGTGTCTCTACGCTGACAATTTCCTCCACCATGACCCTTAACTCCTCCTCAGTGAAACGGGGGTGCCTTTGTGGTGCATGGGTGTTGTGTGATGTGTGTTGGTGAGGGTATGTTGGGTAATGTGGTTGGGTGTGTGGTGTGGAGTGCGTGGGGGATGTATGGGCGTAAGTGGTGTGTGTGTGTAGTTGTCTCTGTGCTCTTCTTATCAGTCTCCTGGTGGCAATTGGTGTTCGTAAGGGGTTGTGGGTAATGTGGGTGTGTGTTTTATAGTGGTGCAGGTGTGGTGTGTGTATGAGTATCAGGTGTGTGTATTTGATATTGTCCAATGTAGTGTTGTTTTGTATGTGGGTGTCCATTCTGAGCGCGGCAGTATGTACCGCCAATGGTTTACTGCCGTTCAACGTCAGCTGTGGTGATTCATCGTTCATAATGTGGTGGACGTTGTTTTGTTGGCGTAATAGTATGGGTTTTGGGACCGCCACTTTACTACTGACCTTTGGTCTGACGGATTTGTGTATGCGGGTGTATTCTGTCGGATTGGTGTGTGTGTGTCATAATATGGTGAACGGATATTCGCCAGTGTGGTGGTAAGCGCGATTTACCGCCAATGTCATAATGAGGGTCAGTATATTGTACGATGATTGTTTTCACATCTTATACTAAAGATGTGAAAAAAATCATCATAAAATATAATGTGTCCTGTACCACTTTTTAATAATATTGGTTATGATACAAGTTACTAATTGAGTTTGCACACTTTCAAAGCAAGTAGAAATGTTGGTGAATAAGTCCCACTGGACATTTGTTTGACTTATTACACTTAGGGCCTCATTATGACCCTGGCGGTACAGAACCGCCAGGGCCAACGGGGGCGGGAGCACCGCCGACAGGCCGGCGATGCTCCCTTGGGCATTCCGACCGCGGCGGTAACGCCGCGGTCGGACCGGGACAACTGGCGGTCTCCCGCCAGTTTCCCGCTGCCCAAATGAATCCTCCAAGGCGGCGCAGCATGCTGCACCGCCTTGGGGATTCTGACACCCCCTACCGCCATCCTGTTCCTGGCGGTTCGCCTGCCAGGAACAGGATGGCGGTAGGGGGTGTCGCGGGGCCCCTGGGGGCCCCTGCAGTGCCCATGCCAATGGCATGGGCACTGCAGGGGCCCCCGTAAGAGGGCCCCGCTAGTATTTCACTGTCTGCATAGCAGACAGTGAAATACGTGACGGGTGCAATAGCACCCGTCGCACCTTCCCACTCCGCCGGCTCGATTACGAGCCGGCTTCATCGTGGGAAGGTTGTTTTCCCCTGGGCTGGCGGGCGGCCTTTTGGCAGCCGCCCGCCAGCCCAGGGGAAAACTTGGAATACCCTCCGCGGTCTCTGGACCGCGGAGCGGTATTTTGGAGGGGGGAAGTCTGGCGGGCGGCCTCCGCCGCCCGCCAGACTTAGAATGAGGGCCTTACTCTGGTTCTCGTGGGCAATCAGGGTAGTCCTTGTGTAGTATACATAAGGTCCCTAAATAACAATTAAAAATCTAGTCAAGCCTTTAAAATATGGCCACACAGGATACTCTGTGACAATGTGGCGTATGTTCTGTCTACCATTATGTGCAGTGTGGGGGCTATAATGCACTTGTCAATATGTCAACAGAACACCTACCACATTCTGACAGTGGAAAGGTGTTAAGCAGGGCATGATTTCCTGAAGTAGACAGACTAACATTCTATGGTTGTTTGCCTAGCACCATAGTGACCCATGGAAAGTAGTTATAAATGCATAGCCATTGAAAGTTTACCTGATGGCACCTCCACCTCAGTCAATTTCCCAGTACTTCACTTTTGTACGATACAACATAAAAAAGTAGGAAAACACAGGTTGGGCTGAGGTGGGCACTGGGGACAGTAAACATGACTCTCCTGTCTCTTTCTATGCTTAGTGATGACTTTAAAATGGCAACACGGTCCAGCCTTTTTAGGTTTTTTTAGGAATGCGGTCATAAAAGTGTTGCTGCTGCAGCCTTGCCATATCTTCCAGAACAGTGGAGGCTACTTCTTCTGCAGCAGTAAGACTTTCAATGATGGACAACAGAAAGTCCAGGAAAGACATGAGTCTTCCTGTTGCTGTCTGACGAAAAAACAACATATGCATTGTATGTTGCCATCTCGATCAGGTGGGTAAACAGTTTCTTCTACAAAGTGCACATTTTATGACTGGCATTGTATTGCTGAAGAACCTGGTCGTTCCTATGCACTCCCCATGTACTTGTTGTAATCAAGTATACAGGTGGGTTTACAAACTTCAGCCATCTGACCCTAAACCATGACTGGGGAAGAGCTCTTATCCTGAAGTGTGGTGACCACATTCGATTCAGGCCTATCTAAGAACTTGACTGCGAGCAGTTTGTTGGAATGCAATGAGGTGCTCTGAGAGTTCTGGAGCTTCTTACAAGCTCCTCTGGGAATCGTTTGTGGTGACAACAAACTGTACCACAGGTCACAGTGCCAGTTTTGCACAGCCCACTGAACAGCACCACTCCTGCACAGAAATAGTCCACATAAAGGTTATAACCTTTGTGAAGGAGTAGCTGGACAATCTCCCATACAATCTTTCATGTGACTCCAAGCCTGGGAGGGCAACCTACAGGGTTTAGAGTGGAGTCCTTCCCTTTGTGCACTCTCAGGCTGTACACATAGCCAGTAGATCTCTGACACAGCATGTACAGCTTGAGGCCATAGTGAGCTATTTTGCTCCCAAAATACTGCATGAACAGCAGCTGGTCTTTGTACAGGATCAAGGACTCATCGATGGCTATATTCTTCCAGGAGTATGAATCTCTGGAAACCTGGTAGACAACTGTTCTATGACAGGCCACATTTTTAACAAACTGTCATGGTCTGAATGGTCACGGGGCAATGCAGCAGAACTGTCCGTGAAATGTAGCATGCACTGCAATAGCAAAAAAAGATCTCTGCTCATATATGGTGCGAAGATGGGGATTACCCACATCATGTGAGAAGACCAGTAGGACTGAAAGGATGGTTTCTACACTAACCCCATTTGGAGCATAAGGCCACAAAACTATTTTGAACTCCTCCAGCGCAGTGGGAGGCTACTGGTGTGCCCTTGAGTGGCTCAATGCTCCTTCTGAAATTATTTTGCCATGCAAATTGTTTGCTCAAGGAATTCAACACCCAAAAAGAGATGGATGTAGTCAATTGGCAAAAAGTTGGCCATTTTGACTTTACATCCAGAGTGGCAAGTGAAAGGCAGAATTTGGAGCTGATATAAATTGAGGTATGCCAAGAGAGCACTCTGTCTGAGCTTTCCGCTACACATGCCTGCTTTCCAGATTGGTCTAACCTGCTATAGACTGTGCTTGCAAAGGGACAGCACAACTGCCATAATCCTGTCCCTCAGAATAGCTGAAAAATTTGTGGTCGGATTGGACTCTGCCAACTGAAATATCACTTCCAGATTCTGTTCCATTTTCCTCTCCCTCAGATTCTGTCTCAGTATCTGCTGTATTTGTCTCCGATTGTGCCTCAGAGCAGTCTTCCATGACCCAAGATAGGGCTGGGGCAGCACTCATCCACGGAGATCCATCTCTGCTACTGGCTAAAACCATTCTTCTAAAACACTATATTACGTAGAAGGCACATTTGTTGTTTTAAATAAATTTGGTGTATGAAAGATGCGTGTAACAGTAACTAAAGACGAAGTCACCTTAACTTATCTTCTTTCCTGCAGGTCCTCCAAAAACACAAAAAATGAAAAAAAAAAAGACAAACTATTCCTTCGCTTTGCTGCATGTCCAATACCACAGCATACGATTATCAGGGAATAAGCACATCTTTATTACTGGGGAACCTGCTGGGCCATTGCCAGTATCAAAGTTATTTCCCCGAAGGTACTATTGTATTTTGTATGTTTGTGCCGCTTTTGCGTCAACCAATTACAGTATTGCAGTACAAAAAATGTATAAATCAGGGCCTAAGTTTCCTGTAGACAGAGTGTTTTTTATTTTGCTAATAACTTTAGCGCCGTTTGATGAATCTTCACAAATCTTTTTTTATTTAAATTGTCCTTCTTAGCCTAGTTATGCTTGGAAAGTATCAGGGAGATTACTCAAGCAGGGGCCAAGAAAAAGGTGGGGTTCCAAAACCCTTTTTCCCCATTCTGTCTCTATTGGGATTTTGCATTCTTTAGGCACGGCTATCATCGGAATTGCTGAACAGAATTACATTAAATTTGGCAGAAAGCTAGATCTTAGTCCACAGAGTGTGTGTTTTGTGGTTTGGTGCAAATCCATTCAGCAGATTCAGAGTTTTTCAAGGTTAAAAAATATAGGGGGTGATTCTAATTCTGGCGGGCGGCCTCATAATACCGCTCCGCGGTCAGAAGACCGCGGAGGGTATTATGAGTTTTTCCCTGGGCTGGCGGGCGGTCTCCAAAAGACCGCCCGCCAGCCCAGGGAAAAACTCCCTTCCCACGAGGATGTCGGCTCGTAATCGAGCCGGCGGAGTGGGAAGGTGCGACGGGTGCAGTAGCACCCGTCGCGTATTTCAGTGTCTGCAAGGCAGACACTGAAATACCTTGCGGGCCCTCTTACGGGGGCCCCTGCCGTGCCCATGCCATTGGCATGGGCACGGCAGGGGCCCCCAGGGGCCCCGCGACCCCCCCTACCGCCATCCTGTTCATGGCGGCTTTCCCGCCATGAACAGGATGGCGGTAGGGGGGGTCAGAATCCTCATGGCTGCGGAGCGCGCTCCGCAGCCATGGAGGATTCAAACGAGCAGCGGAAAGTCGGCGGGAGACCGCTGACTTTCCGCTTCTGACCGCGGCTGAACCGCCGCGGTCAGAATGCTCGTTGGAGCACCGCCAGCCTGTTGGCGGTGCTCCCGTGGTCGGTGGCCGCCAGGGTCAGAATGACCCCCATAGATATATAGGAACGTGGATCCTCTGCAGATGCACCCGTGGGTGGATCCATGGTTCCAGGGAAAAAGCAAGACCCTCAGTGGCTGGCTGCAACTTGATAGAAAAGTTTCAGTCGGCATTTGTTTTTTCACATTGGCTGGGGGGTGGGAAGAAATGTGAAAAAACACATAAGGGGTCAGGATAAAGGATCCCTCAGGGACATAAAATTGCCCAATTGTTTTTTGTCCAATCCACTGATTCACTGATGGGCTCAGTGCAGCTGCCCTGTGTAAATTTGTGGTGGATCCGCAGACCAAGAGAAAAAAAACAACAAAAAAAACACTTGCTGCCCCCAAGCCCATGAAGTGCATGGCCATACACTGTGCGCAGCTTGGGTTTGATTGCATGCAGGAGGAATGGCCGCCGGTCCTGGCCATGGGCCCTGCCCATGGGTGGCACTGGTTATGTTAACGTGTGTGCCTGCAAAAAAAAAAAAAAAACATAGAAATTTAGTGAAAAAAACAAAGGATACAGCGATGGTATATGTATGTTTAGAATTTACTTGCCCAAAAAATAGAAATGCAGCTGTTATAGAGATGGTTAACTCAACTAACTATAACTCACGTGATAAGGTAACTATAACACGCACCCTCACAATGCACAGCTAATTAACCCACATATTATATCATTAATGACACCTTCTATGGCATCATTGATATTATCACTGCAACATTCGTCAGAAAATTATCAATGAAAAAACTGTGCATGGCGGGGGCACGAGTATATATATAATCAGCAGGGCATGACTCGGGCGAGTAACCCATCCACAAACACAAAAACTCCGCTCTCCACAAATTGGGAGATACACACTCCGGTATGGCAATATAAGAAAAAATGTAACTAAAGAAACAGTTGACCTTTACTGGATAAAATTTCTTTCTATACTGAGTGCTTGTCTCCCAATTTATGAAGAGTGGAATATATATAAATATATATATATATGCATCACTCTATTCCTGAAAGGGTATTGTTTTGACTTATACTTGGTGTTCCCTTGTCTATGGACAAAACTAAACCAATCTGAAGAGCTACAATAATAGCAACCCTATGCTTAAAGACTTTGCTGAATAATTGCCAAAAGACTTTGGCCCTCATTATGACATTGGCAGTAAGTGCCGCTTACCGCCATGCTGATTGCCGCCAACATACCGCGACTGCGGCAGTATACCGATACGCGTATTATGACCCACACATGGACATCTGCCACTATACAGACACACACACAAGTCCGCCAGCCCAAAGGTCAGTGATAAAATGGCGGTAACAAAACCCACACAGTTACGCCAACAGAAATACACCCACAGCATCATCACAAACAAATCACTGCGGCGGACATTCAACCACGGTAAACCCTTGGTGGTACATACCGCCGCGCTCATAATACACACACACTAACAAAACACCACCACATTGGACAATTCAAACTACACACACCTGGCATACATACACACACCACACTCACACCCCCACCAATATAAAACACACACCCACACTACCCGCAACCCTTTACGACCCAAAGAACTTGACAATTGAGAGAGAGACAATCCAGGAGCACCCACTGAATCAAAGCCACAACACACCATCACCCATACACCATCCACGCTCCTCACAGCACACACCCCAACACATCACCCCACACACACCACTCACACTACATCCATGGTACTACAAAGATACCCCAGATTCTCAGAGGAGGAGCTGAGGGCCATGGTAGAGGAAATCATCCAGGTAGAGCCACAGCTATTCAGATCATAAGTGTAGCAGACATCCATTGCTAGGAAGATGGAGCTATGGTGGAGAGTCGTGGACAGGGTCAACACCGTGGGACAGCACCCTGCACAAGGGATGACATCAGGAAGAGGTGGAACGACCTATGGGTGAAGGTGCATTCCGTGGTTGCAAGACAACAGATAGCTGTACAGAGGACTGGCGGTGGACCCCCACCTCCTCCCCCACAACTAACAATATGGGAGGAGCAAGTCTTGGCAATCATGCATCTAGAGGGCCTGGCAGGAGTAGCAGGAGGACTGGACTCTGGTAAGTCAAATCTTTACTACTTTATCCCTCCCTACCTGCATACCATCACAAACTCCTACCCTCACCCCCATCACTTCACCACCTCACATATACCCCACCATCACAACTCACCCATCCCAATACCAAGCCCTCCATGCTACACCAATGCATGGACCCCCATCACAAACCTGCATGGACACCCATCACCACATCATGCACACTAGTGACAATCACTTAGCCAACCAAATCACAAATCACACAAGCCAAAGCTGCCTTGCTAATAACAACCATAGCAAGATGTTACACGCAGACACAATAACACTACATTTACATCCCCACAGGACCCCCACTCAATGTCACCGGAGAGGAGGTGCCAGCCACATCCAGTCTCCCCCCAGAAGAGGCCCAGAGTGATGGCAGCAGCTCTGCACGCCTGGATCAGGATGACCAACCTGGCCCATCAGGGACCTGTGGAAAGTCAGTGACCCAGCCACATTCACAAACCACCACAGAGCCTCCCCCATCAGGAAACACCACCACAGCACCAACCCAGCGGGCCCATCCCTCTGTACCCAGGACATGTCAATCAGCAGTATGTCCACTACTACAGGGACCCCAGGCAACCCCACAAACACAGGACGATCAGGGACCTGGGGTCAGTGGCAGTGGGCACACGGTTCAGGGGACAGAGGCACAGGGAAACAGGGAAGCTGGGAGGACTGCTGTGCAACAGGGGGAGGAGAGGCCCAGGGAACCGACTTTCCAGGAGGCATTCACAAACATTCTGGGAGCATTCAACCATTTCCAGGAGGCGATGGGCCAGATACTGGCCAAGCTGCAGGAGACCCAGCGGCTGCAGAAGGGACAGTACCTGGGGATCAGGGAGGACCTGAGAGACATCCAAACCACCCTGGTCACCATTGCAGGGGTGCTGGCAGACATGGCCAACACCATGAGGGAGGCAGTGGCACACCAACGGGCCCCTGACACTAGCCACACTGAAGAACAGCCCTCCACCTCCGCCGATGCTAGTGGACAGGAGACCCCGTCACAGGAACAACAGGCCACCAGCACCCCTTACCCTCCAGAAGGAGAACCACCATGCAAAAGGTCCCTGCGATCCAGGCAGAAGCCAGAGAACATTGCCAAGACCCCCGCCAGGAAATAAGACTCCCTTGAATGTCACCCTTGTGTCCCACTCTGTCACCCTGTCCACCTTGAACTGACATTGCTCCACTTCCTATGATCCCTTGGACAATGCATCTGTGATACCAATAGACTGGACTCTATCCTGGACATTTCTCCACCATCAACCCAGCCCATTGCAATACCCCCTACACTTATTATCGCAGAAATAAACACCCTTGGAACTAATACAAGTATGGAGTCTGTCAATTGATTGAAATATGTATTAGTTTAACAAGCTGTAAACATTGCAATTCAAATGTACAGTTATATTTACATAGGTATGACCCGTAGTGGGCAGCAGGAGCCAGAGTGGGGCACAGATATCTGAAAATAGAGATGCCAAAGGGTACAGTAAGTGGCCATAGAAATAGGGAAATCAGGCTGCCATGTACAATATCCAAAACAAAACTGCAATGGAAGGTGAAGTTAAAGTGCCTTACCTGTGTGTCACTGGAAGTACTGTTGAATTATAGTATTTCTGCTGTCCACATCCTCTTCCTCCTCTTTGTCACTGTCCACAGGTTCCACTGCTGCCACACAACCATCTCCAGGCTCATCGTCCTGCAGAAACGGCACCTGGAGTCTCAAGGCCAAGTTGTGCAACATGTTCTTGGGTGAGTAGAACAGGGATCCACCTGTCAGATGGAGGCGCCGGAATCTGGCCTCAGGAGGCCAAAGGTGCGCTCAATGATCCTCCTTTTTCGCCCATGTGCCTCATTGTAACATTCCTCTGCCCTTGTCCTGGCATTCCTCACTGGGGTCAGTAACCATGAGAGGTTGGGGTAACCAGAGTCGCCTGTAAATATCGAGGGATACCAGTTAGCCACACACTCACCCTTAGGGCCAACCCCACACCCATGTACTCCAGAGGCACAGGCAGTGGCTAATAGGTGAGCCTATGGTCCCCACCCAGTTGTGCTTATCCTCCATTGTCGCCAGGTCCACCAGGGTTCTGTACACAGGGTAATGTCTCCATCTCCTATTCATCCTCAGCGGTTGAACTCTAGGGTGAAAAACAGTGAGCAGAAGGTCATATTTAAACATATACTCAGATTAAAATGCTATTTATGTTTTACAGAAAAAGTATGTGAACTTGTAAGTCAGTTCATGTGCCCATGTATGGTGTGACGCAGTTAGGTGCCATGGCCTGTGTCCGCCTGACCTGTGAGGAGGGACAAGTGGAAATGTGGTAATTCCGCTGGTGTTGTGCACCGTTGCGGGTGGCGGTCGACGACTGCCGTGCAACACTGCATTGGTTATCACTGGGGCCTATGGGTTCCAGTACCCACCGCAGTGGAAGTGACCACCATTTTCTATCTTTTCACTCACTTGCTACCTGACCTTCAACAGGAGAGGATCTACACTGCAAGTGCTGCCGTGACCTGTACCTGGAAGCGACCATGGCTCGAGTGTCTGGGGAAAGGGCCCCTGCCTTCACTTCGGAAGAGTTGGTGAGACTGGTGGATGGGGTCCTACCCCAGTAACGTTTACTTTATGGTCCTCCAGACCAACAGGTGAGTACACTGTGAGCATGATGCGTGGGGCATGAATGTATGGAGTGCTGTGTGTGTAAGCCTCGTGTGGGGGGGGGGCTGAGGGGTCCTGGGCAGAGTGCTGCATGTATGGTGGTCAATGTATGTGCGTTAGGGGATGGGAGGGATATGTTGGGCCATGAGTATGACGGTGTGAATAATACCTTTTCTGCTGTATTTTTTTCTGCAGATCAGCGCCCATCAGACAAAGGGTATTTGGCTTGTCATCGCCAAGGAGGTGCGGACCCTAGGGTTCTTTGACAAGTGGAGCACCCACTGCCGCAAACGGTGGAAGGACCTGCGCTGCTGGGCAAGGAAGCCGACGGAAGCCCAGCTGGGGCTAGCCTCCCAACGAGGAAGGGGTGCCCGTCATAACCTGAACACCCTGATGTTCCGCATTCTGGCAGTGGTCTATCCAGAGGAAGATGGATGCTTGAAGGCATGACAGCAGCCACAAGGGGGTGAGTAGAGATTCAGATTCATGACTTTGCGCGCATTAAGGTGTTACCTGGGTGGGGGATGTGGGCTGTGGGTGCCCCTAGGCCAGGGCGAACATGGCAAGATAGGTTCCATGTTGGCCAAGCACAGATGCACTCCAACCCCAATAAAGTTAGTGGGTATCTACTACTGGCCAGGGTCCTGTGGGCTTCAGGTATGCAGCTAACAGAGTTACGCATTGTACCCCATGGGCTGGTGACTAGCATTGTAACTGGTAGTGCATGGCCAAGTGCATAGCGCTGTTCCCTGTGAGTTGTATACGCCAACAGTGTTGTTGTTGCTGGCATTGACCAAGTGTATCCTCTGTCTCTTCCCCCCACTTTTTTGCTTTGTCAACCTGTCCTTATGTGCATCAGCGTCATCTGACGGAGGAGCAGAGGCACCAGCGATGGAGGGAGCTGCATTCCACATGGGACTGGAGGCCGAATCCACCGACGGTGAGGGCACCAGTGGGACGGAGGGCGAGGGGAGCACCACGACGGAGACAGGAGGGGACAGTACCAACAGCGACTCCTCCTCCGATAGAAGGTCCCTGGCAGTGGCGGACACCTCTGTGCCCACCCCAACTACAGGTACAGCCGCCACACTCTGTACCAGCACCGCCCTCCCAGCAGCCGCTCAGCGTGTTTCCCGTGCCCACTCACCCCGGAGAGTGGGCATCTCCTTCACCCCAGGCACCTCAGGCCCTGCCCTCAGTGAGGAGGCTATTGACCTCCTGAGCTCCCTCTCTGTTGGGCAGTCAACCGTAGTGAATGCCATCCAGGGTCTAGAAGGGCATTTGCAACAAACAAATGCATACCTGGAGGGCATTCACTCTGGTGTGGCGGCCCAAGAGAGAGCATTCCAGGCTCTGGCCAACTTACTAATGGCAGACATTGTCCCTGTCTCCAGCCTCCCCCCTCCAACTTCCTCTGCCTAGTACCAATCCCCACAACCCCAGCCTATCCCAAGCATACCTTCAGACCTGCATTCACCCAAATCAACACACAGAAGTGGCTCAGGCAAACACAAGCACCACACTTCATCCCACAGGCACTCACACAAGCACCATCCAGATGCAGACAAACCAACATCCACTGCCTCCACTGTGTCCTCCTCCTCCTCCTCATTCACCTCCCTCCCAGTAGCGTTTCCACTCACACCTGCATGCATTACATCCTCATCTACTACCTCCATCACCAGCACACCGATCACTACACGCCCCTCACTGGCAGTCACCACTCCCACATCCATGCAGACGTCCCCTGTGTCCTCACCCACTGTGTCTGTGACCCCTCCTCCCAAAGTACACAAGCGCAAGCACTCAGACACCCAACAACATCCAGCCCATGCACCTGCACCCAAACACAGTAGACAGATACCTCCTACAACCATTCCCTCTTCCTCTGCTCCCAAACCTTCAACCTTTTCCTGCCCCAGTGTCCCTAAGAAGCTTTTCCTCGCCACCCTTGACCTATTCCCTCCCCCGTCCTTCGCTTCGGGCCAGGGTGGCTAGAACCTATCCCAGCACCTCAGCCACCCATTCCATGGCCATTGTGGTTTCTGCAGCTACTGCAGGTGTGAGAGGCTCCAAGGAGGCACCCATCAGCACAGCCAGTGTGCCAAGGGCAAGAAGGGGCCACCACCTAGCAAGGTCAAGATGGGGACACAAGCCAGCAGGGGGAAGGAGGCACCACCAGCAAGCAAGGGGAAGGAGGCACCACCAGCCAGCAAGGGCAGGAAAGAAACACCAGCTGGCAGAAGCAAGGAGGCACCGCCATCTGCCAAGGGCAGGAAGGGGCACACAACACCAGCCATGGCACTGTAGCAACCTGAGGATGCAGGGGAAGGGCTGGAGTCTCCCCCCACCACTGACAGCACCGCCACCTGCACCGTGGCCAGGACCGCCACCTGCACCGCCGCCAGAACTATGACCAGCACCATCAGCAGCACCACTGCCAGCAGCAGCAGCCCTAGTGGGCAGCCGTCCGAGGCTGCAGGAGAAGGGCTGGAGCCTCCCCACACCACTGACAGCACCTGCACCGCGGTCAGCACCACCACCTGCACTGCTGCTTGCACCGCCGCCTGCACCGCCAGCAGCACCACTGCCAGCAGCAGCAGCCCCAGTGGGCAGCCGTCCGGGGCTGCAGGGGAAGGGCTGGAGCCCCCCCACACTGACAGCACCACCACCTGCACCACAACTGCCATCCACTGAGCAGCCATCACTGCCGGCGAACAGTGTACAGTCATGACTACATGGGCTGCAGTGCATCCTGGCCCCTGCAACACCTGTAAATGTGACACCCAGGTGAGAGACTGTGACCTTGCACCATCCAGGATTAAGCACACTGGGCACACAGCCTCCTCCAGAACCAGTGGAAGAAGGCATCCACTCACCCCCTCATTGTCAGGATGGAGCACACTGGGCACAAAGCTCCCTCCATAACCAGTGGAAGAAGGCATCTACTCACCCCCTCCTTGGCAGGATGAAGCACACTGGACACAAAGCCTCCTCCATAACCAGTGTAAGAAGGCATCCACTCACCCCCTCCTTGGCAGGATGAAGGACACTGGGCACAAAGCCCCCTCCAGAATGAGTGTAAGAAGGCATCCAATCCAGAGACTGTGGCCTTGCACTCCCCAGGACCAAGCAGTGGACAACCCACCCACTAGAAAGACTGTGGCTTTACACTCCCCAGGACTAAGCAGTGGGCAACCCACCCACTAGAGATACTGTGGCCTTGCACTCCCCAGGACCAAGCAGTGGGCAACCCACCCACTAAAGAGACTGTGGCTTTCCACTCCCCAGGACCAAGCAGTGGGGATGTACCATCTTCCAGCTCAGGTCCCCCCCATTCCCCGTCCCCCTGAGGTGCCTGTGTTTTTTCGACCTGATGCCCCTGCAGTGTTCTCTCCGTATTGAGGTAGGAGTCAAGTGTGGCCTTGGCCTATGTGTTATGGCCCTGTGGGCCACAGACAATTTGGAGTGGGCATTATCCCTCCTTTTGTATATATTGTACATACTGTTGATTTAACTTAAGGTCGTATTTATCTAAAATTGTACAATTACACTAAGTTTAAATAAATTCCTTTTGTCCTTGTTATTCCTGAGGATTACGGGGTGTATACATAATGTTGTTGCATCTGTTTGTGTGTATGGTGTTGGGGGTGAGGGTGGGGGTGGGTGTGTTGCGTGTGCGTGTCACTCTCTTTTTCCTCCCCCCTCCTTGTGTGCTAGGTGCAGTACTCACCATGGTCGTCTTCGCCGATGTTCGTGTTCCTGGTGTATGAGGAGGTACAGCAGCATTGGAAAAATGTGCAGCTCGGGCTCCATGGCATCGTGGTTCTTCCTTGAGTGTCAAGAGCTGAGTCGTTTCCCTTAAGTGTACTGTTTCACCGTGCTTTTGATGGCGTTAGCACCGCCCCGGAAAAGCTGGCAGATTGGCCTGTTGTAATAGTGTGGTCGGTACATTGTCTTCCGCCTGGCTGTTGGCGGTTACCGCTGCGGTGCTTGTTGCTACTGCCGTGGCAGTCGGAGTGTTAAAGTGGCTGTCTGTGTTGGCGGTTTCCACCATGGTCATAATTCCATTTTTTTTACTCCTGGTCTGTTGGCGGTATTACCGCTGCTTTATCACCGACTGCCAGGGTTGTAATGAGGGCCTTTGTCACTTTCTAGCTCGGAGTGAATAGAACGGTGCTAATCCTATGCTTAAACACTTTGCTAGAAAAGTATGCATTTGAGGTGAGCACATTTAGGGTGTTGTTGGTGTTGTAGGATGCTCTAACAAGAGCTGCTTTTCATCTAAACTTGGGAGCTACTACTCACAGTTCTCTCTTTTCTTTTGCATATATCTATATAAGCTTCGAGTCGTCGTACCCTTCCCACACCAAAGCATCAAAGGTGCCAGTCTTCTGACGCGCGCCACCGCGTCTTGTATACAACACTTTCCTCTTATAACTCTCACAATTATGGGGAGATTTATTGTTAATGCAGTAATTTGTGTTTTAGAAATTATGTTCAAGTTTATTGTGTTTTGTCAATATCTATTACGATCACATGATATTTAAGTGTAGCCAAGATGGCGATTTTCAGGTTGACGAAGGCAGTAACGCCAAAACGCGTTCCTGTGTGTGAATAAAGCATAAACTCTTAATGCTCATGGAGTGCCGTCTTTCCGTGTTATAAGAGGAAAGTGTTTTATATATATATATATATATATATATATATATTTTTTTTTACTTAAAAAAAACAAACGTTACATGGACTTCATAGTTAGGCTCACATGCTAAAAAGAAAATGAAATTCACCTGTTATAATTTGAGTTATCTCAAGTAACTATAACTCATGCCCTAAGGTAGCTATAACTGGCACCCCCTCCATGCACAGTTTTTTGGTCAAACATTTTACAGCAAATATTACATTGATTTTATCAATTATGTTATCGAAGATATCATGAGTGCCGTAATTTGTGGGGTAATTAGCAGTGCATCGCGAGGGCGTGAGTTGCAGTTACCTTCTAATTTCTATGATTTTGCACGTTTAAAATGTGAGTCTAACTATAACGTTCCTGAAACCTTTGCTTTTCAAGTGAATTTCTGTGGGTAAGAAACGGGGTCTTTGGATGGCAGCACTCAGCTCACCCTCTTGGTAGCTTGGCACGAGCAGGCAGGCTTAACTTCAGAAGCAATGTGTAAAGTATTTGTACCAACACAGAAATTCAGTGAAAACACTACAAAATGACACAACATAGGTTTCGGAGAATAGGTAATATTTATCTAAACAAAACAAGACCAAAACGACAAAAATCTAACATACACAAGTCAAGATATGAATTTTAATAAGAATAAGACTCTTACATCCTTATAAAACAGTGAGAACACAGTTAGCGCACAAAAGTACCTGGGTAGCGTCAAAATAAAGCCGCACGGACGAGTGTGCATCGGAAAAGGCCAGCGATGCGTCCATTTCTCACTCCCAAGCGAGACTGTGCGTCGTTCTTCCTTCGGTCGGGTCGGTGTGCGGCGTTTCTTCTCTCTCGCAAGCGAGGAATATGTCGATACCGACGGGTGCGGGCAGGCTTCAAGTCGATTTTCCACGCACAGCGATGTTGCATTGAAATCCGGTCACACGGTGTCAAGGAACTACACTGCGTGAGGGCTTGCATCAT
Source organism: Pleurodeles waltl (assembly GCF_031143425.1). NCBI lineage: Eukaryota > Metazoa > Chordata > Amphibia > Caudata > Salamandridae > Pleurodeles > Pleurodeles waltl. The sequence continues at coordinate 1,845,262,635 of NC_090440.1, forward strand.
TAACATCAGCCATCACGTCATTTCTCCAGCCACGTTGCGTCTATCTCCCAGCTGTGATGCAGGTGGAACATCAGTTTTAGCTGCAAAGCTGGTGACTCATCGTTTATCGTTTGTCAAAAGTTTCCCCGCACGGCGGTCTTTGCCTTGATTTTCAGTTCTTAGCTGTCAGCTTCACCTCCCAATGACCCAGGGACTGGATAGGGCACCACTTGGCAGGGCAGTAGTCTCAGCAGAGAGTCCAGGTGCTGGCAGGGGAAGTCTTTGATGGGTCTGAGACTTCAACAACAGGAGGCAAGCTCAGTTCAAGCTCTTGGAGATTCTTCTAAAGCAGGAATGCACAACAAGGTCCAGTGCGTGTCCCCTTTCACAGGCAGAAGCAGCAACTGCAGGATAGCCCAACAAAGCACAGTCACAGGCAAGTGCAGTACTTCTCCTCAGGTCTTCAGCTCTTCTCCTTGGCAGAGGTTCCTCTTGATTCCAAAAGTGGTCTAATTTTCAGGGGTTGTGGGTGCTCTTCTTATACCCCTTTCTGCCTTTGAAGTAGGCCTACTTCAAAGAGAAGTCTCTGCTGTTTGTAAGATCCTGCCTTGCCCAGGCCAGGCTCCAGACACACACCAGGGGGTTGGAGACTGTATTGTGTGAGGGCAGGCAGGGCCCTTTCAGGTGTGAGTGACCACTCCTCCCCCATCCCTCTCAGCACAGATAGCGCATTAAGATTTGCAGGTTACATCCAAGCTCCCTTTGTGTCATTGTCTAGAGAGAGGTACAAACAGCCCAACTATCAAACTGATCCAGACAGGGAATCCACAAACAGGCAAAGTCACAGAATGGTTTAAGCAAGAAAATGCCTACTTTCTAAAAGTGGCATTTTCAAACACACAATATAAAAACAAACTTTTCTAAAAGATGCATTTTTAAATTGTGAGTTCAGAGACCCTAAACTCCATATTTCTATCTACTCCCAAAGGCAGCCCCCATGCTAGCCTATGAGAGAGATAGGCCTTGCAACAGTAAAAACTGAATTTGGCAGTATTTCACTGTCAGGACATGTAAAACACATCAGCACACGTCCCACCTTTAACATACACTGTACCCTGCCCATGGGGCTACCTAGGGCCTACCTTAGGGGTGCCTTACATATATAAAAAGGGAAGGTTTAGGCCTGGCAAGTGGGTACACTGGCCAAGTCCAATTGGCAGTTTAAAACTGCACACACAGACACTGCAGTGGCAGGTCTGAGCCATGTTTATGGGTCTACTGTTGTGGGCGGCATAACCAGTTGTGCAGGTCCATTAGTAGCATTTGATGTACAGACAAATGGGTAAACTTTCCAAGTCGAATTGGCAATGTAAAAATGCACACACAGACACTGCAGTGGCAGGTCTGAGGCATGTTTATAGGGCTGCAGGCCCACTAGTAGCATTTGATTAACAGGCCCTTGGCACCTCTAGTGCACTATACTAGGGACTTACTAGTAACCCAAATATGGCAGTCAATTACATACACATTTTACATAGGAGCACTTGCACTATAGCACTGGGCAGCAGTGGTAAAGTGCCCAGAGTAACAAAAACAGCCAAAACAGAGTCCAACATACTTCAATAACCTGGGAAACAGAGGTAAAAAGTTAGGGGAGACCACGCCAAGGATGCAAAGTCTAACAAAGCATTTTTTAATCTCTTTCCTAACTATAATGTCCTTGTAATCATTAGTTTTTTCAGTTAATTTCTGTTTTTTTTTAAAGTAATATAATTTTCATTGCTCTACATTAATCAAACTACTGCCATGCACAGCCTGTGGCCATGCACGGCAGCCGTTGGCTGCAGGAACCCCTATAACCACCCAACTTTGCGTGGTACACAGCCTTTGGCCATGTGCAGTTGGGTTGGATGCAGGGCCTGGCCTGTGGCCAGTCCCTGTGGTCAAACCCCCTACCCACACAACCCGAAAGCCATGCGCCTAATTATAACATCCCTGTAACGTTTGTTTTTTTCAGTGAATTTCTATGTTTTTTTTAAAGTAAAGTAATTTTCATAACTATACGTTTATCCAACCACGAACAGCCTTCGGTTGTGCATGGTGGCTTTTGGCCGCAGGGCCTCCCTGTGTCCAACCCCCTACCTACACAACCTGAAGACCGTGTGTGGCAGCAGTTGGCCTGGGGCCAGGCCTGGGGCCAGTCTCTGTACCCAACCCCCAACCACCTAATCCCTTGCTGTGCACTGCCTTTGGCCATGTGCAAAAGCTGTTGGCTGCAGGTCTGCATGCCCCCCCTCCCCGGCTGATTTTGGCCCCAGGGACCCCATTCAATGGCCTAGCATTCTAAAATGTTTTTTTCTGGGGGGGAAGGGGCCACAGAGCCCTTCTCCCCAGCTGATTGTGGCACAGGGGACCCCTTCAACTGGGGCTCAACATTAATATATGTATTTTTTGGGGGGAGGGGCCATGTGGTCCTCCTATCAGGGCTGATCATGGCCCAAGGACACCATTTCTTAGGGCCTGGCCTTGTAAAATGTTTTTGGAGGACAGGGGTCCTCTGCGCCCCCCCCCCCGAGGCCAATCTGGGCCACTGTGCCCCAACCACCAGAACCCAGCCATGTCACCTGAGTACCTCTCAGGGCACCCAGTCACCACTGTTGGAGACCATTTGGTGAGTCTGAAGGCCCCCACGGGCCCAGCCAGCTCCCTGCCTCCTGCAGAAGCCAGCATTGCTGTCACAGAGAGGGTGCTGCTAAAAATGCAGCTCCCTCTCTGTGAAAGCAATTGTTTCCTCTGTTTCCCTGCCCACATCTCTGCAGGCAGGGAAGCAGAGGAAACCCCCTGCTTCTAGCAAGTGAGAGCTGTTTGACAGATCTCACTTGTTGGAACCGGAGTGCTTGCTCTGACTTGGTGGGAGCTGTCAAAGCTACTGTCAAGTCAGAGCAAACAGCTATGTCCTGGAGTTGGGCACCCCAGGACACAGAAGGAGTAGGCACCGGGGAGTTGCAGTCCCTGGGTTCATTATTAGCTCCTGCAGGGGTCTGCGTTGCCCCCACCAACTTTTCAATTAGCACCAGAGAGGTGGTAGTCCCTAGGCAGCCAAAACACCCCCCATCTTATTTAAATATAGCCCCGGGGAGGGGGCTTTCCCTAGGGCTGTTGGGTGGGTGAGCAGAACCCCTCACATTTGATGAGATGTTGGCCCTGGGGAGGTGGTGGTCTGCGTGGCTGCGGGGGGGGGCCTGGGAAGCCCCCATTCCATCTGATGAAAGGTTAGCTCTGGGGAGGTAGCAGTCCCCTGGGCTGCATTTAAACAAGCACAGGAGCCCGTGCTCCTTTTTTCTTTTCTTTTTTTTTAAAATATTCAGTGGATCTGCAAACCCGCTGTGCCTCCCACTGAAAAAAAGAAATTAAATTACTTTATGCTTTGGGGGTCCCTTTGAGACTCCAGCACCAGTGCTAAGGTGTCAGGGCGTCCCAACCCTGGCTCCTTTTCTTTTTTTTAACCTGGTTTACTGTGACTCAGCAGAAGTTGATTTCCAAGATGGCTGCCAATACTTCTTTGTTGAAGTGTTGGCAGATAATCAGTTCTCAGCAGGGGATCGGGAGGGTGTGCAGAGCCTTCGTGTCCCTATACACATAAATTAGTTTTTTCTTTAATTACTCAAAAACTACTGAATGGATTTACACTGAATAACAAAAAGTTCACTTTCTGGACCAAGAGCTTAATTTCTGCCAAATTTGTTGTCAGTGGATCGGGCACTAATCCTGTAGAAAATCCCTATGGAAAATTGCATGGGGAAAAGCATTTAGGAACCCCACCCATTTTCTTGGCCCCCTCGATTGATGGTCACCCCAAAACTTTCCAGACAGACGCTGAAGTGAGTGCTGCATTTTTTTTAAGTTCGTGAAAATTCAACAAACGGTGCCAAAGTTATAAGCAAAACAAAAAATGTTTTTTTCTATATAAACTAGATCCTAACTATAACTACCTATATATATATATATATATATATATATATATATATATATATATGAACATCCACACAGTGATCATGCTCACATGGTAAAGGTACAAAATCAATTCTTTAGTCACCACAACCTCAAGACATGATGGCCCAGTTGAGCTGAAAGGCTTCTTGAGCTTGTGGTGAAGAAAAAATCGATTTTGCACCTTCACCGTGTGAGTGCAATTACTATGTGGACTTTTGTGAAAGTTCTGATTGGCTGTCCTTCCAGTCTGCCCACTTCTCCCTGAAGGTGTCCTGGTGGTAAGTGGAGAGCAACCCACCCAACCCCAGGCCACTCATGAAGTGCTTCTTTGTTTGGTGGAGATGTGATCATGTTCCTGTCCATCAAGAATGCGCCTCCAGAGTCGTCTGGAAAAATGCTCAATGGGCCCTTTCATTTAGCTGTTCATCACCCTAGGAAAAGAGAGGGAAGACATTGCATGCCACTAATGTATATGGGCAGGGCCAAATGGGTGGGGCTTCTAGGCCAGTTTACATACTTCTAATTTTTAAAATAGAGAACACGATCTCTGGTCTCAGCAGCAGATGACACTTGTCACACTTCCATCGAGGATTACAGATAAGTTTTCAAGGTGGAAATGTAGAAAAAAACACTTGCTTTGCCTTGGCCATGCACAAGAGGTTAGAATGATCAGTACTTTACAAGTGGAGCTTCAACTTGGTCACCTGCTTTGTTTAGATATGTAAGTGCTTCCCGTTATTTTTTAACGGTTCCTGGTGTCGACCAGTGACTGACAGATGAACCAGGGAGGGTGTGCATGTGTCGGCCATTGTCTGACACTCAGGGAAAGGGTTAACTTTCATAAAGAGAAGTGGGAATCAATTAAACACGGGATTTCACAAACATAATCTCATATAAGTACCCACTATTCTGGATGGGTATTTTGCATCATTTTTGTTTTTTTAATGCATAAGCTTTTTTGAGCAATTTTCACTTGCAAATGAGCAGTAAAGCAAAAGAATAGTAAAAACGTTTGCAGGAACTTTATAATTGGATGTATGCCATGGCAGAATTTGCTCCACTAGCAATATCTACCACTTTATACATTGTGCAGAAAATACTCTGAGCAAGTATGTTGCAAGTATCTTGCATCACTATTGTTTTCAAGTGCATACCTCAAGTACAATTTTCACTCTGACAAGTACCCAAGTATGGTTCCTGCAATACATATAACACGTAGAATAACTTTACCAGCTTTGGCCATATTACTGTAGTGGTGCACTGTCACTGTTTGTACTACTGCACATGTTTAAGTGGGTGCGCCAGACATGAACAGGCACAATATGCCCAGTTACTTCTAAATGTGTTGCCATCAGGGCAGCCATGCACTTTCACTATTTTAGGAGCATTGCTTTAGTGATAGATGGAACAGCTGAATGCAGCAGCCTATCAGCCTTGCACTGTGCAGACATGGGAACAGAGATCCCCCTGAAGGCAGGAGCAGTGAATCACTGTACAGACTTGAAGAGGTATGCCCTGGGTAGGTGAAATGACTGTGAGCTCCCTCTTTGTGGTTCATGTCCTTCTTGCCTTTGTGCTGTCTTCCAAACTATGATGCAGGTGCAAAGGCAAAGTGTTTCCCTCACTAAATGCAAATGCGGGAATGCCCCTTTAGGTTAAATATATTAGGCATTACTCTTGTTAAGGTTTGAAATATCTTGATTCATGCATATAAACAGCAAAGATATTAGTAACTGGCCCAAAAGGCACACATTCAGAACTATTTCTCACTAAAGTATTCAAAGCATATAATGATAGCAAGACAAATGTCATTTCACATCGAGTTATCATAGAGTAGGTTTCCAAATTTCAGATATGTCTCTAAAATAAAAATAACATCAAAGTATGGGACCTATTCACAAACTGCATTTTTAGACCTGCCAACTTGTGAATATTTTCCACTGTGTGAGGAGTGAACGTGGCCATGAAGGGTGGGCGGGCTTCTTTCCGAGCACAGCCCAAGACTCTTCTAAATTCACATCCCCTCTCCCAAAACAAGTCTCCACCCCCTGAATAACATCCCCCTTGCCCTCTTCCTCCAGCCAAAAACCAAAATCAAAGCTTTTGAGGTTGCTGCCGATGTCCTGGGGAGGTTTCACAGCTCAAAATGGACATCTCTGAGCTAAACCTCCAAACAATTAGCTGGAAATCTGCTTGCTACAGCGATTTACAACTAATTGTGTGCCCATGTGTGATATTGGCTCCTCAGCGGGTGACAGTGTGAAAGGAGCCAATATCCTGTGACACACAGTGGCACGTGTGAGCTGGCAAGTCTGCATTTTGAAGTAGGTAAAACGGTACTGCTCACATATTATTATTTACTAACTTATGTGCGGAAATCTCAGCCTCAGTCACTCTTATTTTTTTGCGCAGAAGGTTTTACCATGTGTGTGGAGGTCTAAGTTTAAGTAATAAATGTGGCAGGGACAAGGGAGAAAGGAAGGGCGAGACCTGCTCTCACTTGTACCCAGAACTAAGAAGTGGACTCCAAAGACCAGTTGGCTGTCCTTCTTTCTACCTACACAGACACAACAAGCTGCAAGAAGCCTTTTTCCTGATGTTCTCAGCTGACCAGTAGCAACTGGACCTTAACTTGATCCAGGTCTGGTGGCTTCAGCTAAAGTGAGTCCTGTCCCCTAAGTGCTGTTCCAGAGGTCCTGAGAGCCTTAAAAGTGACCAAAAGGAACTGCTGCATAAACTCTGAAAAGCTGAGCCTTCGAAATTTTTGAGACCTTTGGTGCATCAGTGGGGCATCATGGCATACATGTCTGCTTTCCATACAACTTCATAGGACATTGCTTCAGATGTGTTCTGCTGGAGGATATTGAGTTCCATAAAAAGACTGAGGCCCTCCTTTACAGGGATTTGTTGTAGGGCAGCGCACCAAGTTACCTTGCTGCGCTGCACTATGCCAAAGTGAAAGGGCAGGAGTGCACAGTATTTATGCAATGTAGTGCAATCCTGGTGCCGTGTCAACTGCCTTGCACCAATGCAGGCACCCTTGCATCGCTGTGCAAGAGTGCATCCATTACAGGCAGGATTGTTTTTTATGCAGGAAGCACAGACTTCAACACACATGGAAATAGGAAAAAAATGAGAAGTAAAAATATTTCTCCTCATTACGTCTCACCTCGGGAGGTGTAAGGTTTTGGTGCATCCCCAGGTTTACCTGGTTCTGTAAATCTTGGGAAGTGTCAAAATCCATGAGTGTTGCGTGGGAACACCCACTGCAACAATCATGGAATGCATCCCTAACACAGAGTAAGGCAATGCATCGCTTTGCACTGCACCTTGCTTTATTACATATATATGAAATCATTTCAAGCAACGCAAAGTGACTTTGTGTGGCCTCATAGATATGATTTTGTATTTTGTGGCCACCAGACCATCAGAAAAGTGATGTTTCGGCAGCACACGGGTCTCTCAAATATGCCCTTCAGACCAAAAGTTGAAATCTTGATGGAGTGAATTTGTGAAAAGTATCTGGTCAATGCAAGGACATCAGCTGCCATGAAATATGAACTTCTCTCACTCCGAGTTTTCCTGCTGTGAGAAAATGGGTTATTGGTTGAGGCTATTGTGAGCCCTTCTCAGGAAACAGCCAAAAACCTTGTCAGGGTGAACCTCAAAAGTTGCTACATTAACCTGTGCTTAATACCCTGATTACTTTACTGTGCAGTTTTTCCTTATTTAAGGGATGAATGCATCTGTTTTCCACATGCTCTAAACAGACAGAAAGCCCAAAGAGGAATCCCTTTGGGGGATGAAGTAGTGGGGTTGGTTTCAGTGATTAAAGTCATGCTTCTGCCTGTGAGGGCTGCAGTGGATGAGTGGGAGACAGCCTGCAGCCCCTGTTCTGCAACTTCTCTAGGCCTGATGTCTCCCTGTATGGAATAATCATGTCTGGAGTTTTTGGGCCTGATACTTTTAATTTGGATGTGTGTTATGTAAGATGAAGTTAACACTTCTGGTAAAATAGCACAATTTGCAATGAGGGTCTTTTTGGCCTGATTTAGAGTTTGGCCGAGGGGTTACTCTATCACAAATGAGATGGATATCCTGTCCACTGTATTACAACTTTGTGACAGAGTATCCCCCTCCGCCAAACTCTAAATCAGGTCCTTTGTGTATTAAGTACCCATGCTTTCCTCAATTGCTTTCCACAGTGCCTTCCTTTCCACTCAGGCTTTCCTGTTGTGGAACCACCTCATTTGTAGTCAATTAGACATTAATTGACAACCCCACACTGACACATATAGTGATCCCCTGCACAATTCATCTTTCTAGGTATGTGTCAGACTCCTGACAAGTCCCTGTGTCCAAATCATGATGCTCCTGCGAAGAAAAACCTGCATGGCATGCCTTCAACCCATGGACATTTACATTAAGTGCTAATTGTTTTCTCTTACTTGTATGCCTTTAGTTCCTTCATATCTGTCTTCTTCTCCATGCAAAGGAAGAAAAATAAAATATTCCTCCTTTGGAATATTACCCATTGACAATGATTACCATGGAGTAAATAAAAAGTTGCAAGAACAAAGGAAAACCCTCATTAAACAGGACATATTCAGTTCAGCATTTCAACATCTTCATGTAGTCTGGAGTATTTGCAAACGGAATGCTTGGATAGGACAGGTTGACAGTAAGGAATTTCCTGTGCAGTTTTTCCTTCTCTTACCAGATTTATGGGAGGTAAAACTAATTGTGTAGATGTGAGACAAGGGACCAGATATATCAAGCTCCCAGTTTGCATTTCTTAAATAGTGAATTTTAAGAAATCGGTATTTTAGAAATGCTAAATGGGATGTATGAAAATTGCGAGTCGGTAATAGCGATTTTTTAAAATTTGAAATTTGCGAATTGCAAATACCGAATCACAAAAAATAGAGTAGAATTTGCAAATTGCAAATTGTGAAAACTGCAACCTGGAACAGCCTGATGACATCACAACAGGGAAGTGAGTCAGTCCATGCTGTTTTGAGAAGACCCTAACACTCCGTCCATCATCTTTTTGTGTTGCTAAAGTTGCCCTAAGTGGGAAGGGTATGCTCAGACGTGGGTCCCTTGCTCACTGTGCCACTGGATTCAAGCTAGCCTGGCTGATGAAGGGTGATACCCTGAAACCCGTCCCAGGATGTTTGTTTCCTGTCCAGGGAGGACCTGGGCTGGCAGTTCGGACTGGACTGTTCCCATGAGGAACAGGGTCAAGACTGATTTGCATATGGCTGGGTCCAAACTGGGGTGGCATGGTGAGCAAAAGAACAATGGATTAAACCTAGATCTGTGACTGGGGGTGAGTGTTTGCATTGTCAGCACTCCGTCCATTATACTTTTGTGTTGCAAAAGTTGCCCTAAGTGGAAAGGGTATGTCCAGACATGGGTCCCTTGTTCACTGTGCCACTGGATTCAAGCTAGCCTGGCTGACGAAGGGTGATACCCTGAAACCGGTCCCAGGATGTTTGTTTCCTGTCCAGGGAGGACCTGGGCTGGCAGTTTGGGCTGGTCTGTTCCCATGAGGAAGAGGGTCAAGACTGATTTGCATATGGCTGGGTTCAAACTGGGGTGGCATGGTGAGCAAAAGAACAATGGATTAAACCTAGATCTGTGGCTGGGGGTGAGTGTTTGCATTGTCAACACACCGTCCATCATCCTTTTGTGTTGCTAAAGTTGCCCTAAGTGGAAAGGGTATGCACAGATGTCGGCCCCTTGCTCACTGTGCCACTGGATTCAAGCTAGCCTGGCTGATGAAGGGTGATACCCTGAAACCGGTCCCAGGATGTTTGTTTCCTGTCCAGGGAGGACCTGGGCTGGCAGTTCGGCCTGGACTGTTCCCATGAGGAACAGTGTCAAGACTGATTTTCATATCGCTGGGTCCAAACTGTAATTGCATGGTGAGCAAAAGAACAATGGATTGAACCCAGATCTGTGACTGGGGGTGAGTGTTTGCATTGTAAGCACTCCGTCCATCATCCTTTTGTGTTGCCAAAGTTGCCCTAAGTGGGAAGGGTATGCTCAGACGTGGGTCCCTTGCTCACTGTGCCACTGGATTCAAGCTAGCCTGGCTGATGAAGGGTAATACCCTGAAACCGGTCCCAGGATATTTGTTTC